>NC_089664.1:11355000-11694000 GCF_037042795.1 Molothrus aeneus
AACGGTGGTGGTTACACTCACTTATATTGGAACATCATCCTGGGTATTTTGATCTCCTTTTCTTCTTTAAACTCTGTCATCAAAAACATCCAGATCACTTGGCTCAGTCGCAGCTAACCATGCCTGAGATGTGGCTCATGTTAGTCGCACAGTAGCTGCTGAGTGGATTTTTCAAATCCACCCTGCAGAACTCAGATGATCATTGCCAGGTCCTTTGAAGGGTCATTGCTCAGCCAGCACGCTGTGCATCATGTCATGGGGAAGGTCCTTCATGCCAGCGAACCTTCCAGAGATGATGTGAACCCGCTTCCCTCTTCCTACTGTGCTCAGGACTCCCTTCCAGTTTCCTTAAGGGTCAGAGGTATATCCCAAGCCACTGCCCCAGGTATTCCAGTGAACCCGGCTCTGGGATGCTGCTGGGATGCTGCAAGCTGGGCTTTACAAGAGCACCTCTGTGAACCATGTCATAAGAACTCCGGTTCTCTCTGAAAGTCACTAGAAATGAGCAGCAGAATCATGAGGAAGGGAAGGATTCTCACAAGCTGGAGCTGGGTCACAGCAGTGAAAAGACAGAGGCAGCTGAAGCACAACATGGCTGTGGGAGCTGGAGCCACAGTACCCAGAGTATCAGTGCTTCGGATCGTGCTTCACACAGCCCCATGCCCGACTCACCCCACGAATTTGTGACCAGTAGCTGCTCCCTAGCACGCGGGTCCCTCCAGAGCCCCCTTGCATGGCCTGGGGGCACAGGGCAGCCACAAGGCCAGCACTTCAGGCACCGGTGCTCCTTGCTTAGGGACGTGCTTGGGCATTTGCTTGCCTGAAGTCTCTTGGCTTTGGTGGGCTTTCAACACGGTCTTGCTTCTCTGAGGCCGATCTGACTGTGCTGATGGCTGTTTCCCTCCCGCTGGCTGCAGCCTGGATCACCTTGGCTCGGTGCACTCTGGTTCTGTTCAGCAGCAGCTGTGAAGGGGCTGCCAGATACTTTGCATTGGGAACTCTGTTTTTAGGTGAACACCCTATTTTTTAGCTGTGTATGGCTGTATTACTTGTATATTTATATATTCTGTATTTATGTTATCGAAATGTAGTATTTTGTAGCTGTCTGTTACAATTTGTTTAACTTGTAAAAAATATGACTGTGCTCTCTCATACTTAACCAGCTCCTTTCACTGTAGATTCACTGCTCCTTTCCCTCCGTGTCGGAAACAAACCACCATAATGTATGTAGATTGGAATTTTTTCTTTATTTAATTATTTGTCATTATTAAATTATTTATTAGTGTTTTTAATTTTCATTTCACTTCAATTTTTTTCCTGCCACCATTGATGGCAGCTAAGATCCATGTTTCTCATGCATCACGTTCCTTCGCACGTGCATGTGCACGTACACACACACACACACACATACACACAGAGTATAAACAAAAACAGAAAAAGAAAAATAAGAGAGAGATTACACATAAGTATATTTGTAAATAAAAGCAACCTGTAAACTAAGCAGGACTTTCTCTCAGTGTGCAGTTCTTTCTTTGCTTTTGCAGACTGAGAGTGTGTTCCCTGTGTCCTGGGGCTGGCACCAGTGTTCTGGAGAGCCCAGGGACAGCTGGGCACTGCCTCGATGGCTTTAGTGTTGTGCAGCTGGAGCCCAGGCTGCCTGGTGGAGGGACACAGCAAGGGTGATGGCTGAGGCTCCTTTTGCACTGGTTTTTGGCCTCTGAAGGTTGAGAGCTGTTCTGCAGGGATGGTGACAGACTTTTACACATCCTGGCTCCTCCGGCTACAGGGAGCCAGCCCAGCCCCAGCCCTGGCAGAGGAGCTGCTCCGTGGCGATTTCAGAGACCCGGTGTGATCTTTCCTGTGCACAGCACACGCAAGGGCAGCCTCATGCTAAAGCAGACAAAGTGTGTAAGTATTAGCAATGGGTTATAAAGTATCCATCTAGTAATGACAACTTTGAGACTAATATAAAATGATAGATACTTGCTGGTGTCTCTTGGACCATGTAAACATAAACATGGAACCTCAGCTGAGGTTTGTTCTGGTCGTATCTGATTACTCACTGCTATTCCTTAGGTCCAGAAACATGCCATTTCTTTTCTATGTCTTGGACATCAAATCACAATTTCTATTGTTTAATAAAAAATCAAAGCATGCAGTTTTACAGATAACCAAGTATCACTAAATGGGACAGCCCCATTTCCACCCTCCCATGCCACTTCAGCACATCCCTGTAGCCCTTGTGCAGCAAGGTGGGTTCCCCTGGAGAAACAGGCGATTCCCCAGCCCAGGCCTTGCCCAGTGGTGTGTCCCAGGGCCAGGCTGCTGGCACCGAGTCTGTCCCGCTGCAGTTTGCTCATCACACAGGTGGCATCACAAAGGGCGCAACACATCAGGAGGTGCTATCTCAGTGACATAATAAAAATCAGTTTAAAAGTTTTTCCCCCTGTTTTGTTCTTAAAGGTCCACAATGTAACTGCTGAGCACAGATCTCCCTGCCCGAGCTCTCCCCAAGGGAAGGGAGGAGGCAAGCCCTGAGTCCCACCTGAGGACTGGATCAGTAAAGCATTTCTGCTCCTAGTTTCATTCCCTCTTGCTTTCCAGCTCCAAACTGCATCATCCTGTCCCACTCACGCTGGTTATTGGTGGAATGTCACCGAGGAAAAATGAATTGCCATTAGCAATTGGATTCACCTAAGCCAGAATTAGCTACTCAAATATTCATGCTCTGTGTGTATCTAATATTCATGAAGGAAGAATTAGAGTTGCCTGTAGCCATTTTTGAATCTCCCCCCAAAAATAGGTGAAAGGGATCACAAAAAAAAGGGAGGAAAAAAAAGATGAATACATTTGGGGCTTGGTCTTGTGCATTGTTTGTGTTCCGTTTCTCTTTGGTGTCAGCGAGACAGAATGGAGACTGATTTATGTGCCACAGCTGTAGCAAACAAAAGAAGAAGAAACCAGGGAAATGGCTAGAGGTAAAAATGCCGGTGCAAGGGCTAAAGGCCTGCACCTGGGTACTGCTTCCCATGCAGCCTCCCCCGCCTTGGAGCACCTTGTAAAATCAGATTATCTGCTGGACACAGGAGTTCAAACAGCCCTTCAAAAGATTTGTCTTAATAATTGCTGCCTTATCTTAACTTCTGGTTTTTTATCAGCCAAACTGCTGCTGGGAGGCAGATCCTGAGGATAAGGTTCTGTCACTCTTAATTATTATTATCTCTTATAATGAAAACACATTTGTTCATCCTCCCGTGCACTTGGAAGTGGTGTAACAAATGAATGTCTAGCGTTTTATTAGTAATTTTAATAACATAAAAGAACTATTATGAATATGGCCCCACTGTATAAATGATTGTACATCAAATGCTATGAAATAGATGGCATACTTTCTTCTCATTTATATGTATTCAAATATAAACCAATTATTCAGTAAGAATGAAACACATTTTTATGTCCTCAGAAAACCGTTCTTTCCTGAAAACCAAATTTTGCAGTTAAGATGCTGTAGGGCTATGTTCCATCACAGAAAGAACATGATAATTAGCCCCAGAACCAGCAGGTACATTCTGATATGAGGTGATAGAAATGCTATTTCTTTGTTTACTTTTGATGGGAAAATGAAACAATTCTCTCTGAAAGCTTACTAATGAATTTGGCCTGCAGTATTTGCCAAAGCCACAGCCACCATTTTCAGTCTTCAGCTGTTTTTTCTCATACTTCAAGAACTAAATATGAATCGCTTGGATAAAATGATGGCATGGTGTCAGCTGTATGTGTGAGGACTTTAAATGCAGAACTGATCTGCACATCTCCTCGGCCTGCAGCTCCTTGCACAGGTCTGATGGTTCTCACCAGCCATGGCCAGGGCTGGATGCTTTTATCACAGACAGCTCAGCACGGCTTTTGCAGCATCACCTGGTGAGCCAGGCTCAGTATTGGACATGGCCAAAGCTGCATCCCAAACTACAAAGAAAATAAAAGTGGAGAATTACATAAAGCACGATATGAACTAGAGCAATGCACATTTCACTGCACTGAATGATGATAGAGTCTTTGCTCTGCCATCTGGACTTACACTAACAGTATCTTGACCTTTAGTAAGCAAGAGGGCATCACATTCTCTCATCTTTAGTCAAAATGTGGAAGTGAAGTGATATTTTTGTATGCCTTTGGGATGGTGCATCCACAGGGAATCATGCAGGGACCTAACAAAACATCTGCTCACCCCAAAATCTTCTTGCCATCCCTTGTACTGACTGACTGGCAGAGAGGGCAGATCCAGTTCCTAGAAGCAGCAGGTAATGAGGGTTTGATCAGACCCTGGCAGAGTCAGATGATGTCCAAAGCAAAAAAGAGTCAAGACAGGCAGATAAGAGCAATGTTTCATGGCAAACCTTTAGCAGCTGACAGGAGGGACAGGCTGGAGCTATACATAAAGCACAGGAGCCTGGCTGAAATCTCTCATATCATCCATCAGTGACAGAAATTTTTGTCATTGTCATGTGCTTGTGTGTTCCTCCCCTTCCAAACAAATCTTTCCATATGCTGTAATATTTTACTTTTAAACAAGCTTAGGTAGAATTCATCTGGTTTTGTTAGAGTTGAGCCATTTTTCCATTCAAATTACTGTGGAAAAGAGTAGAGCGCTGAAGGGTTCCTTACAGCTTTCTGCCTGAAATACTACTTCCTGAATAAACAGTCAACCTCATTTGGAGCTCAACACAGCTCTTCTCCAAATTATTTGTAGCTCTTTTGCTCCTTCAGTTCAGTGTTCAAGACAATGCTTTGGCATACTGCCTCCTCCCTTCAGGTGATGGGGCCCAGGGAGCACAAGCAGGGAGTTGGAAATGAAGAAGGTGAGGGAGACCTGGTCCACAGAGGAGCAGAACTGATCATGCATTGATGGCCACCTCAATGAAAAAATGTTCACGACATTTTGGGCTGAGTCTGGGGAGAGCATCTCTCTGCTTTGTGACCCTGGCTGTAACCAGACACTGACCCTTTCAGCCATGAACTTCTCTGACCCAGCTGTGGGGACAAGTCCTGTCCATCTTTCCCCAGAGCAGTGGGAGAGCACAGGCTGCTGCTCTGACTCTGCCACTTCTGCAACGATGTGGGTCACAGAGTTTTGGTTTGGTTTTTGTTTTGGTTTGTTTTGTTTTGTTTTGAAGACGCTTCACAGTGAGCCATCTGTATTATTAGAATGAGGAACATGGGATGTGAAATGCCTCTTCCTTCTGAACACCCCTTCTGTAATTTCCTGCTCTTCTCCCCATCGCCAGGGAGCATGTCGGGGGTGGTGTGCAATGGTTGGGAGCTGCACACCCGCACACAGCCAAGGTCTCCCCACCACATCCCTGCGGGTAGTAGCACCTCTCAGGTAGGCTTAATTTGTTCCTTTGTTCAACGATAACGAGTAAACCGGTGTCCAGCAGCACACAATGAGTTACTCCTGATCAGATTACCAGAGATCCGTCCCATCTGGGGCATCCCATCACACCTGTGTTGTCAGATTAGTGGCGATAAGGAGCCGCTGATAAGGGGCTGAAGGACTCTCCGGGAACCCTGAGCATTCCTTGATCTTTCTTTACACTTCAGTACTATGCGGAAACCTTTTGTTTTAGGACTGAGAAGAGAAAACATGTAATTATGCTCCCAGCGGCAACCATCTTTCGTGCAGGACGCAGCAGTGAAAGCCTGCTGCATACTGAGGCAGGCAAAATACATCTGACTAAAAGCAATTAATTACGTGGCCCTGGATAACTTAAATTCTTTTTTTCACTTCTATAAAGAGGGAGAAGCCCCCAGGCTGTGCACTAGGCAGAAAGAAACAAAAGTGTGTTGGAAGGCAGATTGCTATCGGGCTGGCAGCTCCTGGGATGCTTCAGGGACGCAGCTTCACATGGGGCTGCAGCCTGTGTCTGAAGCTCTGCGCCCAGACGCGGCTGCTTCTGCCCGGTTTCTGTATCAGCTGATCAGAACAGAAAG
This sequence comes from Molothrus aeneus, assembly GCF_037042795.1. Classification (NCBI taxonomy): domain Eukaryota; kingdom Metazoa; phylum Chordata; class Aves; order Passeriformes; family Icteridae; genus Molothrus; species Molothrus aeneus. The sequence goes on from NC_089664.1 coordinate 11,360,992, forward strand.
TTGGAGCCGATATCCCAGTTGTGGTTCGTCTGCCTGCCTTCCAGCGGCCACGAACGGCTCCGACAGCGCCAGCCAAGCGCCCGTGTCTGTCCCAGCTTGCTGCGAAGGGCTCCTGTGCGTTACTGAGATCACATTGCCATTCTTAACAAGATTTCTCTTCTCACTGCCACACGAACAGTCAGTTTGCAAAACACTGATACGTTAAAATCTTAGGCAAGTGTGAAATGGATGGTTGTGCCAAGGACCGAGTGAGGGTCCGTGCGCTGCAGTGCTGGCAAAGAGCACAGCTGGCGCCGCAGGAGTCAGACCCACCCCAATTTTTAATTGCTGCCGTGATGCAACCCGCAGCTCCCAGGACTGCAGCTCGTCACAGGGAGGACCAACTGCCTTGAGCCCGGTAAGTTGACAGCTGAACTCCATTTCTGTGAGACTAATGTATTTTTAATGGCTAATAATAAATCAATAGCGCCATAAAAAACTAATAAATAATTAGTTTTCAATTAATACATGAGTTATGAATAATTAAGTACTAATTTTAATTATAGTTGTAGCAAGAAATGCCAGTTTCTTCACTTTATTTCTGAAACTTTCATGAGGCCTTTCAAATACAGAAGATTCCTCTAAGACAACAAGAACATGCATGAAAAAGAACAGGCTTTTGAAATCTAATCTTCTCCTGCTTAAAATAGAGGTAGTGCTGGGCTGTTGACAGTAGGTCTCTGAAGACTTTCAATATAGGTTTTATTCTGTGAGTCTGGCACCACATAGGAAATTAATTCAGTGACAATATTTTCATTAGATTATAACCCAAGTTCTCAATCTTAGGCACATTTGTATGCTTGTAATACATTCTAATTACTTGTAAAGAATAAGTCTGTGTGCTGGTTGGCTTATTGAATATATTAAATTAATGAATAAATAAATTTGTCTCCATGCTGGGAGCGCATGGCGATGATGTCAAAAGCTTTTTGGCATCAAAGCTTGCTGCAGAAGGAACCAGAAATGCTCTTGGTTGTGCTTTTGATAAACAACGCGATTTGTATTGTAGATGGACTTTTATGTCCCTCACAAAAGTGGTGAGTGAAAAAAGCATCTTTTATCCCCCAGAACAACAGAAATCTATGTGAAGAGACTGCTCCTCTTTTCTTTTTTACTTCTTTTTTTTTTTTTAATGATGGCTCCTTATTTATTTAGTCAAGAGAATTGCTCTTGCTGGCTCAGCTCAGCACCTCAAACTTTTTCCCTAGGATGGAGCTCTCAGGAGCACTCTAGGGCTTTCACATATTTTTAAGTTATGCATGTGGGAAGGAAATAGCATATACATGAATGAGAACAGTGATACTAGAAAAACATGTCAGATTTTAGTGTCGTGTAGTGCCTGCCCATGTTGTGGAGTCTTCTGTTTATCTTGTCATATTTCAATAGGAAAAAAAAAGTTATTTTTAGCATAGAACAAAGTAATTAAAAGTGGGACTTCTTCTCAAAAGATAGGAAATCCAATATTTTTTAAGAGTGCTATTGAGCTGCCACGGTAGAAAGGACAAGCTTCTCTGTTTTTTAGTGCAGAACTGTAAGAGGCTCATCTTGCCCCCTACTTCATGGTTCATCACCTTGTTTACATACTGAATTTTCTTTCCCTGTAATGATTTTCCTCTCTGGTCCATAAGAGAAAAAAGTGCAGGTCATGGCACGCAAGGAAGCCAACCTGGTATTCTGGAGCCAGCACTGTCCCCTGTAGCTCCTTCCTCTGGCCTGCTTGGGTTTGCAGCTAAATGCTTCTCATTTCTCAGAACAATTGCATCCCTTGCAAGTGTCAAATTTTCTGATCAATGGTCTTCCAAAATCCAAAACGCAGCAGGTTCGGATCTTTTCCAGACAGCAGGATCCCTTGACATTAGGAACTGTGTCTCCAGAGGAGCTTAGTGAGAACATGGGGCAGAACACAAGGGATGCTATCTCTTAGTGAAAATGCAAGTGAGATTTGAGAGGTCAAAGGAAATATATTCCTGGTGCTGGAAAGCTGCTTCTTCACGCAAGGGACTCAGCGGCAAGGCTGGGGCAAAGAAAGGAAAATTTCTCTTCCCGCCTGTTGAAATCAGAGTCCATGTAACAAGACAACATGGTTTTCAGTGTTGTTCAAGCTGCAGTGCTTTGTCAGAGAAGTGTTCATCCATGTGAAAACACGTAACCCTGTCAAGCTGCCAAGTGAAACCTGGGGTGATCGGCTGCATAAACGCTGGTAGCACAGGATAGAGCTGCCTTCGGCTACTTTCAATTACACACCCAATTCTTTTAAGACTTCTGAATATTTGGGAAGGGAGAATATGCAGAACTTGTTTGTTTACATCAGATTGTGCTGTGTTTTCAGGTTTCTTAACTGCTTTTGGAACATGTGAGCCTAGCCCTTCCCCTTCCACATACCTGGCAGCTTTGTCAATGCAGCAAAGGAATCCTCCCCAGGAGTAAGCAGCTGTGTCAGACTGATATTGTGCAGGGTTTCATCATTCCAACCAAGCAGGAGCTGGGGTAGAGACAGGCGTTAAGGAGCTGATGCCTTGCAAAGCAAACTGCGGTGCTGGTGCTGCTGCGATGACTCAGGCAGCCGCGGGGCACTGCTGAGTTTGGGCCGGAGGAGGAAGGTGGCAGCCACTGGCAGACCTCAGCCTTCACCTTGTAGGAACTGCTGGAAGCGTGGCCCGGCTCTACGGGACTTGGTGCTGGACAGAGCAGATGGGAAGGGCACTCGGTTTCTCTCTGCCCTTTTGAGCCAGGTCAGGCACCCGGAGCTGGCAAAGCACACCCTTGTCCCCGAGCACTGAGCCTCCCCAAAGGCTTCGCAGCCTGGCACCCTGCAGACAACACCAGGGAAGCTTGGCAGGAAGCTCTAAGCATTGCATCTTCTTCAGAACTGAAACGTTTTTTCGTGGCTTGGGATGCTCTCAGGATGCCTGTCTGTGCAAGTAGCTTTTCTCCACAGGTGATTGCAAGTGAGGTCTTTTGGATGAGGAACTCACTGAAGTTGACAGCTTAGTTATTTTGAATTTATATACAGCTCTCTGTTCAGCACCAGGGTGGTGCTCAGCCTGCCCTAATTAGCCCAAATTACCATAGCTACAAAAAGCAGGAATTGATTCTCATGGTACCTTGCTTATCTCTACATAGAGCTACTGCAAAGACATGCCCCTGAGGGCATCACAGTAAATTTCTGAACCTTAATTCACATGTTCAAACTGTTATTCAAACTTCCACACCAGATCTATTACTGCATTTAGTAATTTTCAGCTTCTAATAAAGAACACTGTACCTTTCTTTTCTAATCTTCTAAAAACATGTAGCAGCATTCAGTAATTAGAAGGAGTACCCTGAAGAGCCAAGACACCACAACCTCGCTCTAGATGACCAGGGCGTCACAGCTCAGAGCTGTCCTGCCCCATGACAAACCCACCCAGCCTTGCTAGTCCTTACTTTGTCCCAGTGCTGCCTTTCCCTACATTATTCTACTCACCCACTCCCAAAGGAGCCATGCCAGGGGGCAAGGAAGGCAGTGCTGCTCCTGCTCACACTGCTAATGAAGCAGTGCCTTAATTAGCTGTCAGAGGAGAGTGGGTCTTGAAGAACTGGAGGTCGTATCTGCAAGCCTGGAATATTTGTGTTTCTGTACCAAAAGTACAAGAAGAAAAACAAACCTCTACAGAATAAGGCAATAAGCAGGTTTAGTCAAAGCAAAGGTCATCATTTTGCTTTGTCAAAATTGATAAAACTGGAGAAAAAAGGACTTTTTTATCGTAGTGAAAAATCTAACAGACTGGAATGGAAAGCTAACTTTCTGACCACTGGGGAAAAAAAGTCTGAAATTATTGGTTTTGAACCAAATGCACATATAAGTGATTAAAGCTTTTATAAATGAAAATACAACAGTAACATTAATATTTCAATACAACTGAAAAGTGAATAAAAACTTTACTTGAAATGGCATTTCTATGCAAATATTATTTTATATTTCTGAATTAGAATTAAGAATATCTGAGTAAGACCTATTTTTCCTCCAAAGTGCTCTCGCAAAACTTCGTTATGTTCCAGGTACCTGTTCTGATTTTCCTATAAATATAGGTTGGCATGTTTTATGTTTCTGAGCCCGGAATGGGTGTGGCATGAACAAGATCTTATATGTGAAAATTCAAAGGTGTTTGTGGCTTTTCTTTCCCAGTGTTGCAGGAGAATCAAGTAGTCATTTCTTGCATACTTCAGGCTTCTCATCATTTACCTTTCAGACTTGTTATAGCTGCTAAGAGCATGAAAAATGAAGCATGAAGGAAAGCACAAGATTATGTTAAATGATGAGCATCATCCCTGAGGTGGGCAGATTTCACAGATATATCCTGTGTGACAGCAGCAGGCTGAGGAGAGCCTGATTTTGAATAACACAGAGTGCAGAGCATTGTGAGTCGAGGATACATGCTACTATCAACAAAACCAGTGAGATAAAATAGCTGCTCAGCATACACTTATGTCCATGAAGTGTGAAGAGGCTCTCCAGGTGAGGCATGCCTGGACAAGGTGCCCCGTGTGCTCCACCTGCAAGCACAACGCCGCTGGCCTGGCCACTGCCGTGCAGCCAGTACCAGGAAATGACCACGGGGGAGGAAAAGCTGGCGCTCCTGGAGCCCAGGCAGCATTAAGGATAGAACCTGCTGTGTCCTGCTGGCAGAAAAATGTCCCATTCTATTTGCCAGAGTCACACGCTGCATGGCGAGGAGGTGCTCCTCACAGACTGGCTTTGACATGGCAAATACCAACACAGCCACTGCTCTCGGCAGCATTTCAGAGCAGGACTTTCACAAGGATTAACTGTTCCTGAACAATTTCTCCAATATATAAGGTACAAATATTCTTTTCTTACAATCAGTCATGCAGGTCTTTCTCGTACAAACACCGTGGTCAGCAAAGGGAAAATCCTGCCCTCGAGTCATGCAAAACGCCTTCAGTGCTCCTGTGGCAGTTCCATGGGTGCTGATGGAGAGCAGGACTATGTTCCTCAGGGCACAGGGTCTCTCCAGCACTTTGTTCCTACACATACTCTCAGGAAGAAAACCTGTACCAGAGATCTTGTCCTTCTCTAAGGAACCAGCAGCCAGAGCTCAACAAGTCTTAATTCACAACCCATGTTGGTGATGCTCTGTCAGAAACAAACTGATGTTTCTTGTCTCTGTTAAAAATACTCATGTTGTCACCTGTGGTGGCAAGTGAAGGACATGGCAACTCCTAGACCCCCAGTCTGATCTGAAACAGGGGTTCACAGGTGTCATAATTTCTACTGTGGGAGTGTTTAAGTTTTTTGTCATTAGCAACACCTTGATTTTGCACCAGACCTTGGTCCCCCAGCTTGCGCTTCTCAGACTCTACATAAATATCACATTTGCACCAGTTCTATCAGAGATTTTTATTAATAGCTGCCATTGTAAACTGATACAAATCTCTAAATTTTTCTTTTATTTTGATTTCATGTTGATGTGGCTATCAAAGCTCTACCACATCAAAGCAAATGTTGTCTGTTATGATCAAAGTCCATAGGATTTCTAATGTAATCACCATCGAAACCTGAAAGAAACATTATGGGAAGGATTAGTTTGGTTTCAGACAACTGAATTAAAAACAAAATTCCCATTGATATTCAGTAGCATTTTGGCAGGTATGTCCTAGAAGCCCGCTGGAAATCCTGGACCAGGCCAGTGGGTGATGCACCATTTCAGAACTGCGCTCAGTAATTTTATCCTCAAACAATTTTATTTAGGGGCACTCCCAACATCTATCTCACAAATTACTGGTGGAGTCACATCCCCTGCAGCACTGCTAGGATATTGTATCATGCATCTTTTTTAGCTTATGACTGGAAAAGATAAGATCTGAAGAGAATTTGGTGGTGAGGTAGGTGATGAAATTCTGCTGCTGTGTTTGAATACATCAGGCAGGAATTGTTTTGAGTCCTGAATATGTATTCGATTTCCACAGGCTTCCAGGTGAGCTTCTTTTGCAGAGAGAGTACAAGCACTGATATGCAGATAGAACACAATAACTATCAATAATCCAATGACACCTGAAAAATCAGGGAATACATTATTCCATAATAGTAGATGAACTAAGAGCCATTCATTTCTTTAATATTAGATGCCTGTGTTGTCTCAAGCCTGGTTCATATGCATAGGTAAATACAAGTTAAAAAATCTCTTTCAGGATGCTTATCAGCCTCTGCTGCTCTTTGCACTAAAGGTGTAATAACAGTCATAACAGCGGGGGCAAGGGCATGGACACCACTGCAGTTTTGACCTTTCTCCAGCTCCTTGGTGGTGATCTGGCAAGGGCATACTTTTATTTAACCCACACCACTGGTCATTGTTCCTTTGGTGTTTAGTTCAGGTGTGAACACAGGCAGTTGCTTAGGTGGATATGCAGAATAAATGCAGTTTAGTCATCGCATATGATAAACTGTGGGAAAAGCAGCCAGCTGCTGTGGCACTCCTGGTAGCAGTAGCTTTATGGAAATGAGGACGAGGCAGTGATTTTCTGTAAGGCCCACTAGGTAAATTCTGGGAAGCAGGTAAGCAGGTTGGGTCCTAATGAGACAAGCATAGCTCGCACAGGTTGTGCTACATCTTGCTGAGGCACAAGTGGGTAGTAGCAAATGGACATGCTGGGATCTGCTTGCTGGCTCCCAAGCTGGGAGAAAGGTAACCACAAAAACACAGAGAGTGGAAAAAATTATTCTATGCTTTTAGGGCACCTACATCAAACGCACTGGGGAAGTAAAGTTCCAACACAGGAAAACAGAGAGGAGCACTACTTTCTGATCACTATTTTCTGATGGCTTGTCTGCTTGCAGGTTAGTCAGACTTGCCTGTTCACTCCTGCATGGAGAGTGATCTGCCAGAGGAACTGCCAAATTATCCTGACACCTTACAGTAGGCAGCCTTTACCTGCACATGAAACAGGCTTTGCTTTGTGGGGAGGATCCCATCTGCAGAACCCTTGCAGTGAGGCAGCACGACTACTGTGACAGCCTCCTGCTACACCACTCCTGTGCTGAGGTGGGATGTGAGGCTCACAGCTGAAATGTGCCTTTCTCATCCCTTTTATATCACAATGCATCTGTATTTCTAGGCAGGAGCATTTTTCCTTCTTCCATTTTACCTTACAATAAAGCAAAGCAAACAAAGAGGTATCAAGGGGGAGACTACACACATATTCTCGGGCTGTCCGGGCTATATACCCAACATGGTGTGACACAGCAGACGCAGCTTCCCCATTGTCCGGGTGACCCCAGCTGAGCTGGCAGGAATGGCCCAGGGCGGGGGAGAGAAGGATCAGCTGCGGGCCTGATCCCAGCTGCACCAACCAGCTTTGTGACAGGCAATAAAGGGCCAAAGAAAAGACTTTTGTCCTTGATTGCGAGAGCAACGAACCTCCTCTCATTGGCAGGGATGACAATTAACCGCAGAGGATTCGTTCATTGTCTGGCACTCGAGATCTCCCAGCAGTTGTCCACTCCAGCATGCCCAAATAATGGGCAGCACCTTGGTTTTGTCAATAGCTCAGTCGGCTTTGTGTGCCTGTGCCAGACTGTCAGCCTGGAGGAGGCTGTGGCAGAGAGATCTCACTGAGATATGGCTGTGCTAGAGAAAATGTATGAAAAACATTGCCAGGCCAGGCTGAAAAGTGAAGTGAGGTCTCCTTCCAGTGAACCTGGAATAAACAAACAGTGCTGGGCTGACAAGCATTTCATGAGGTCTCCATCAGCCCATGTATAAAATCCTTTCTGAGAGGATATGCCAAGTAGGCTCCTTATGCTGAGACCTCTAGCTTGGAGTGAGTGTTATGGAAGAACTCTTGACCCCTGGAAAAGGGCATAACATGAGAGCAAAAAACAACACTGCAGCAGCCCTCCGTGCACTTTCCTGTAGGAGCAAGGACTTCCCACCGGCTCAGCTGGGAAGAATGAATCCCATTCAGGGAGGGAAGCTCGGACTATTGAGGCTGCCACCAGACACCTCTTCCTGATGCTAATCCTATTCTTCTGCTGTGGATCAAGTAATTCTTGTATGAGTATTTTTCATGGGCTAAAGAAAAAAGATATTTAACCACAACAAACCTGCTGCCAGCAAATGTCAATCTTAGCTTCTGGGGTCTAAATTATAAGCACCAGCTACCAATTTCTGGCTGTCATTTTTACTGCAGAGGTACCTCACACATTGACATGGATCTCCTGGCAGTGCCAGTGCTTTGCCATCTTCCTGAAAGCAACCACATTCTGAAAGCAAGTGGTCCTCCAAGACACAAGAGAAACTTTATCAAGCTTAGCGCCAGAAGGCACTGATAGCTATGTTTTAAATAATCTCTTGCAATACTTGTTTGGCAGTGCAGGAAAATTCTCCTTGCAGAGAAATGCCTTTGCTAATTTGAAGAGTAGAGAAGTACTCAGAGGATTTGAGCCTTGCTTGGTCACCAGCCTGCCCCTCCTCCATGTTCAGGCGACTCAGTCATTCTAGCAGAGGCTGGAGGGGGGTAGGGTCCTCACAGCATCCTGGTAAAACAGTGCAGAAAGTCAAGAGTGCCCCATATCCTTATGAAGCAAAGTTATGAAATCCGTTTTCAAAAATCTCGTTGCAACACTTTCAGCAAACCAAATGGTTTATGGTTTGTTATTCATTTTTCCTATATGAATGCTAGCAAAAACTGTCTAAGCCATGAAGCTGATCTTCCACTGTGGTAGACAAGGGCCCTAAATGTGGATTTATTGCCCTTTTACTGCCCTGATATCAACACCTAGGTTCCCAGACCCTGCCAGGGAGTCCCCGTGCTCAGCCTCAGAAAACAACAGGAGACTTGGCATTCTCTGAGGTCTCTCTCGACCTTGACCAGCACAGCCCACAGGCTTCCACCCATGGCTGTTCAAAGGAGAAGGACATGTTTCAGCAACTCTCCCCAAGGGCAGGGAATCTGAGCAGCTTGGGCCCCTTGCAAGCGCCCCAGTGACCCACACCTGATGAGTTACATGTCTGAAGGTAGAGCAAATTGTCAGTTTGATTGAGCCACTGCTGTGGTTTGTTCTCAGCACGCTCCTCTGGCACTGAGTTGCTGTGGGGATCTGCCCTCATGCCTGCTATCTTTTAAGTCTTGCAGCATATAGTTAGTGTTGACGATGACAATTGGCAACTGTATCATTTTACACCAGGCTGTCATCTTCTCTCACAAATGTCTGTAAATATTTCCTTACCTACCAAGGCATCTTCATTTTGCCACCATTATCAGACCCAAATTCAGCCAGAGGAATTGATACCTCCATGTACACTTGTGACTTCTTCCAAGTCCAGTTATAAGGTGCACTTGAAAATCCAAGAAATGAAGTGGCTTCCTATAGATTTCCTTTGCTAAAGTCCATCTTCTGTTCCCATAGCTCTCCATTCTTCATTGCTGAGCCGGTGTAAGATTAATGTAGAAATTGCTGCTGTGCCCCTGGGTGTGTGAGGTTCCTTTCTCCAGCTTCCCTTCAGTAAGCCCAGGAAATGCTGGGCAGCAAAGCTGGCATGCAAAGTTACTATTCAAATAATGAAAGAGAAGAAGGAAAGAAAAGATGAACCCTATTTTGTTTCTAGCCACAATAGACATTTAGTATATGCTACTTGCTTAGCACTGCATTAAATTTTGTTATTGCCCTTTTCATGGCACTTCTCAGGGCACAGCTGGAACCTGGAGGCCAGAACAATATCAAGAAGGACAGTTAGATACATTCATTAGAAAGATTGTTTCAGCACGGGAAGATTCTGCTTTGTAATAACAGCAGCTGGAAACAGCAAAAGCTGAACCATAGTAGGCAGAACAATGTGGTAGTTAACATGCATAAAGTATAAAGTTTTATAAAGCCTTCAATGTATGTGCCTTGTTGGAATTTACAATAATTTAAGGTGCTTATTATTCCTTCAGGCATGGAACTCATAAATATTACTCAGTGCTATTTGTCATTGGCTTCTCTGTCATGCATAAAGCAAAATTAAATACTTATCTCTATATCGTTAACGTATTAAACATTAGGATTTATGGGGTTTGAGATTTTACTTGCTCTGAGAACATTAACTTCCTGATGAAAGATCTAAATGCAAATAGAAGGAATGCCAAAATACCCTGGAACATAATTAAGGATACTGAGGTGCGAAGAAGCCCCAGGCAGAGGAATGTGCAGTTTTCTTATTTCCACTGTCATGGTGGGCTACTTTTCTTTGTTCTACATTTTTGCACACTGCCCCAATGTGCCACCTTGTTTCTTTCTCATGAGGTGAAGAACACATTAGTTCATTCTTATATAGACTAACAGTTAAAGAGTTTTCCTGGTTTAAAACATATCCTTGCTACCTGTACTGGGAAACAACAATTCTGAAGTGTCTAGACTTTTAAAAAAAATCATTGATCACTCTTTCCATGGGAAACAAAAATTCTCTTGGCTTTACTTGATTTCTTGCTTTTGTTGCTACTCAGGGTTCCTGCAAACAGGAGTTGAAAGGGACAATCTTTAACCAAATGTATATTTCTGCTGCAGAAAAGATATACTTTCTGTGCTGGTGTACATCTGTAACTAAATCTACATCCTGTTTTGTCCACACCATTCAGAATGATCACTGCCACACTTTTTGTCCTCTTCACATGATGCCAAGCTATGTCCCAGCAGCAATGTTGGCCACTCCAAATAGACAGATAGAGCTTGCTGGCTCTGTAACATCTGTATCTCACCCAAAGGACTAAAGTATTTTATTCAGAAGACATTTTCTGCTCTACCTTGTTATAGTAGATTTAAATGTCTTTAGTCATATACTTGACACTTCGCTTATGAAACTGTCTCACAGCCCTGCAGATCTCACTGCCAGCCCAAGCTTTGCCATTATTCATTCTTGATGGAATGATAGAATCATTTCGTTTATGATCCTGAGTAACTCCTCTCCCACTTATAAGTCTGCTATAACATCTTACCTTTTAAGCCAATCAGATTCTGCCATTTTTTTCATCTCACTATTGGCCTATTTTTAAAAATATTTTGATTCTTGCTAATATTTGTGACTATTTCCATTTAAGTACAAGTAAGTAATGGTATTAATGACTCTATAAAAAACCCACAAATTAATGAGTTCAATCTTCACACTAATAGTTGAAAAATCCAAGCTGAAAACTCCCAACCTCTCATGAGAAACGGAGAACGCTGGGGGGTGTTCCAGTGCCACCACTCACCCACCGTACTCTGTTCCTTGCTGTATGGTTGGTTCCACTTCTGTTCATCTGCCTTTACTCGTCCATGCTGAAGTCGGAGAGCACCAGGTGTCTTTTACTAACACTTGCTAAGTACTGGAGTTACATCTTGCTGTTTGAGCACCAGCTTCATCCCAACACACCAGCTGGAAAAAGAGGGCAGACACTGTAGCTTGCTTCCCCTCAAGGCAATCGGGGTGGGGGGGAGGACTTGCATCATTCACGGTAAGATAAGCACGTGACAGATTTGCCACATCTGTGCAGAGGATTTGCAAAACTTTGTGCTGTCCTCCATGAACAAGCAGCAGCCAGCTACCATTCAGCATTCAGTCCTCAGCAGCTGGGGGAGCTTCTCTTTGTCTTGATAAAAGTCCCTTTCACAGGTGGCAGGAATTGATTTAATCAGATTGTCGAAGGGAGCTCAAAAAAGTTTTCTTGTGTATAGATCAAAGTACACTAGCACTGTCTTCAGAGTAGTGATGGTTGTCACACAAATGATCTCCCAGGTTTCTCCAGGTCACTGCTGCATTTGTGACAGTCTCTTTACTCAGATCAGCCTCCAGAGAGCATGGCACACACAGAACCCTCCAACCTCATCATGCTGCTGTTCTGAGCCTGACCTGTGACAGGAGCTTCCTAAGGCTGTGCTGACCTCCCTGTGCTCCACAAAATGCCTCTGAAAACCTCCCTCTAAACTTCAGGATTTATGCAGATCAATTTATTCACAAGTCAAATTGTGCTCCTGTTCCAGGCTGCTGTAGATGCATGTGGTGAGATTTTGAAGGGAACCAGACACAGGTGGCAGCTGACTTCAGCTCTGCTTGGTCTCTGTGTTATTTTCTATGTTGAGGTCAAAGAGCTGTAACTTCCCTGGTTGCTTGTATTGTGCACAGATTAAGGACCTTTATTACCTATTAATAACTAAAAGAACAGGGATATCTTCACATGACCAGAGTAAAAGATTTTTTAAAAAATTAAAGAATCTCGAAAGATTAAAGAATTTGGTTTTTGTTGGAGATTGTAAAATTCAAAATGAATACTAAAATGTCAGCAACAAGATTTCCAGTATATCAGTCTTTTTTAAGGAGGCCTTTCTCATTCCGTGCATTATGGATGTTTAAATGAAAGGTTACACACAGGGTCATCAACAAGGCTCACAATGCCTGCAGCCTTACAATACACTCCACTTCAAAGGGATTGGCTGCATTCCTGAGCCTTGTACCAATAAGCACTAATAACACTGAAAAATGAAAACTGAACCAGATGTCTCCAATAGCATTGATTCTTATTAGCTGTTCACAGCTATTCTTACACCTCTGGGCATAACGAGGCAGAGCCACGTTGGGTGTGTGGCTCTTGAGCCGGTAATGCCATTGGAATGCTCTCACGCTGCTCTGAGCTGCATTCTTGACAGACTGTCTCCATTATGATCTTAAGAAAACTTCTTTAAAATGTCATTTAAAAATGCATCAAATATGTAAACTCTTACTCAATCAGGATAGGATTTGACAGTAACATGTATCTAAAATTAACTGAAAAAAGTGACCAAATGGACAGCAGAAGTGATCCATACATTTATCTGTGCCTTGCTGCTGATCCCAAAGCAGCTGAGGCCACCCAGAATGAGTTTAGGGCAGGTCTGTGGCAAGAGAACAGAAGAATGGCAATCAATAGTAGAAAAGTGTGCTCCTATGCTGTAAATACCCCAGCAGACAGGTAACAGCTATAAGCTCTTTCTAGAATCTGCTCAGTGAATGGAAGTGAAGCTGCTTTGGAACAACCCACAAGCACAATGAGTATCTCTATCCTTGTGGAGAAAACCAGAGCCTAAAACACACACCTCTTTGGGTTTGCAGAACTCACTATCTGCCTGGTTTTCTAGTACACTCTTGTTCTTGGACATCATCTTTCTGCTTAGGAAGAAGGGCAGCCCTGACAGACAGGGAGTCCGCAAGGAACAGATTTTAACATCATTTAATTCACATGCCACGAAGATTGCTCCTGCTGCAGAAGTAGATAATACTTTTATTCTGAAGGTTGATAGTCCAAGAACACCTTTCAGAGTGCACCAGCAACCTGTGTGACCACAGGTAAGGAGAATAGATATTTATTGTGTTCACTTGGATGCATTGATGAATAGCAAGTGGAGAATCATTCAACTAATTGGATGGAGCTCAAGGTAGACAGACAAATTTAGGACTTACCCAGAAGTAAGAAACCCTGCAATGACTTGTAAAACATGTCTGCTGGATCTTGGCTTCAGCCATCCCCACTTTTGTTTGTAAAATCCATTCCACAAGTTTTGTATTGGGGAATACCCCAAATGAGATTATTTTACACACAACTATGTTTAATTTGCAGTGAGGGGAACACCTTGGTTTGTTTTATGTCAACATGCCTGTTTAATTGGGCTTCTGATTATTTAATGTCACTGCTGAAGAGGTAGTTTTTATGAAGCACAAAAGAAAATTTAATGAAAATTATTCACAAGCCCAACTTCTGACTAGTAAAACCAAGAGCTTAATGTAAGAGCCGAAGTCCCCATCTGCTACTTCTCTGAAAAGAGGAGCCTACATGAAGGATTTATTGTGACATTACAATGCTTGATGTCAAATAATCTAGCCAGAGGAACAATATTGCCCTAAAGAGAGCCATCAGGCCCAGTGTGACATGGGTATTTGAAAGGATTAACTGCACTTAAATCAATATGGGCAATGAAAACAGAAATAACCAATCTCTTGGCCGCTCAATTATTTAAGACTGTCTTTAGTCCCCACAGAATGGAATTAAACGCTTGTTTAAGAGGACTGACAATTAAATCTATTTCTTTAATGTCAAGATAAGAACATGAGGTCTGTGACTGCAGTACAGAATGAGGAAGTGGTATCTCCTAGAGGGGAACATGTAAAAAGGAGACGTTGGGTGTGACTGGCAAGGGGCTTTCCTGGGGAGGGAACCCAGCTGCTCCCCACTGGCACAGCCGCTGGGTGCTGTACACTGCCTGAGAATCACAGAATCACAGAAGGGATCAGGTTGCAAGGGACGACATTAGGTCATCTGGTCCAACCTCCCTGCTCAGTCAGTGTCATCCTGGAGCACATGGTACAGGATTGTGTCCAGATGGTTCTGGAATATCTCCAGAGAAGGAGACCCCATAACCTCTCTGAGCTCTGTTCCATTGTTCAGTCACCCCTCTAGGAGAGAAGTTCTTTCTCGTGTTCAGGTGGATCTTCCTGTGCATCAGTTTCTGTCCATTGCCTCTTGTCACTGCTCAGCACCACCAAGAGCCTGAATCCACCTCTTGGGCATCCTCCCTTCAATCATTGATGAGTTCCCCTCTCAGTCATTTCTTCTCAAGGCTGAACAGGCCAACTCCCTCAGCCATTCCTCAATAAGAGGGACACTTCTGTCCCTTAATCAAATGTGTGGCCGTCCGCTGTATCTGCTCTGGGAGCTCCCTGTTTCTCTGGTACTGAGGAGCCCAGAACTGGACACAGCACTCCAGGTGTGGCTCAGCAGGGCTGAGGAGAGCAGCAGGATCACCCTGTTGGCCTCCCCAGCCATGCCAGTCCCCGTGGCTGCTGCCAGCCTGGGCAGCCCGGGCTGGGGCACAGCCAGGCCCTGTGTCAGCGCTGCCAGGCGGGGCTGGCACGCACCGAGCCCTGCGCCAGCGCCCCGGCCACACCTGGGGAGCCAGTAGGAAAGGCTGCATCCACAAACAGCTCCTTGGCTGTCATTTTCCCTTCCTAGTGCTGTGCTTTAGGAGTATAAAATGCGGGCTTTAAAATTCACAAAGACTAATAACTGAGTGTTATTGCAGCTGACAGTACAAATGTAAGATCATTTAATTGAAGTGGACTGACAATTTCCCAGTTATTTGACTTTTGAAAACTTTGTCAGACCTACCCCAATATTGTTTTTAAGACCTTTTTAAAATGTTTTACAGAGCAACCACTGTGACCTTTCCTGCTGATACTATTTCTCTTGAGGTGTTCGTTCATCTCAAATGCAATGAAAAATTCCTGGTGTGAAAACTTTTAATAAGAAGTTGTATTTTAAGATGATAAAAAGGAGGTAACAGAGCAGGATGTATGCAAAGCATTGAATGTTCAACCATCATATTGCAGATACCCTAGGCTACAGGGAAATAGCAGATGCCTGCATGCGGTCAGTTAAAGTTCCTGGCCTGAAAAACTGAGAGATGTTCTTAAATTGGAGACAACCCATTGCACCAGAAATTTGAAGAAAATAGCTAGTTCTAGTCACTGTTGTCCATCATGAATTTCAGTTTTTCCAAGGCTTCTGTGAGAGGCAGGACCGAAAAAAGTCTGGTTTTTATTTTTAGGCTATTTCAGAACACAGCAAGTCTCTGCAGAAGCTCTTTTCTGCTTGGTAACCAACATATCACAGTAATTCTCAATGTGCCATAAGGCCTTCTTGCTGCTGTTGAGCTCCTAGTGATGATAGAAAAGCTCTTCCCAGATCTTCTGCCTCTTTTATGTATTTTTATCTCTCCATTAAAATATAATTTGATATTAATTCCTTTTAGCCAGGAAAAAAGGTGCTGTCCAGAAAAGCTGATACTTTTCTAAGCACTTTTTTACAAACAATTTGTGAAAATGTATTGCAGAAAATCATTACTCATAATCTTTGTCTTGGCAATTATAAGCATAATAGCTTGGAGGTATTGTTGATTAATGATTTCTGTTTCCTCTGATGTTCTTGTCCTAACTTGTCCACATTTTGGAGTCATAGACGAAGGCATAAAACCAAAAAAAACTCCCAAAAAACAACAACAAACTAAAACAGTTGTCATTTTGTAATCAGACACTTAGATTAAAATCAGTAGATTTTATGGTTTATATGTGCCCTGACAGCATTGCATACAATTCTCAAATTCAACACTTGCCATTGATCCAATAGCTGCAATGCTGAGCCTTGCACTCTGCTCATGACTGGTTTTGTTGTCACCTCACTAGCTGTTTTCATGCCATTATTTTTCTGATCATCACAAAATTATACATTTCCTCATCTCCTGCACCAGTATTACAGAGTTGTTCATTCTTCTTTAAAGTATTTGGACACTTTGTCCTTCCTGCCCTGTTACTCTTCACACATTTCGTGGCATTTCCACCACGGCTGGCCACACATCTTTCAGCCACACATGAAGCCCTCTAAGCTGCAGTTATACTGCTGCTAGCATTATTATATCTGCCTGATATGCCGGCAGTCCTGATATAAGACGATTGGCAGTGGGTAAAGATCACAAAGATCTTCAGAACATCAGGTATCAATCAGCTGATGCTGGTCCACATGGTCAGAACAGTCCCAACACATCTACAGCTGAAGCACTGCTGATGCTCTGACAGCTGCAGGTGCGAATTTGCCATCACAGCCTGTGCCTGTAATGACACGATGCATGAGGAGAGGGCGAGGGACCGCCCTGCAGAGCTGAGCACTCTTCCTGAGCCACAGCGAAGGCCAGGCACAGCGCCCACGAGGGAAAGGCCTCTGCTCTGGGCATCTGCTTTGCACGAGCAAGTTCAGGTGGCTAGATGAGAGCTGCAGTGTCCCTTTTCCAATCCCTTGGTAACAGTTAAACAAACCTCATGGTCTCATGGGCTGGTTTCTGTCATATAATTTCAAGGTACTGATAGTCATGCTTGGCAAAATTTGCATTAAACTATGTGTTTATGCAGGTTAGAGGCAGAAAAGGCAGATTTGATTTGTTTGTGGGTTTCAGAATCTCAGAAGTCAGAACTAAGGCAGAATTTCAGAGGAGAGAAAGGTTTTTTTTCCCAGCATGGACTTATTCTACGAATTCAAATTTGGAGTATTCATTCTGTACTAGCTTACTTCTACAGCTCCTGAGGCGTTCGAATCTTGAATATTTATGATATTTCTGGCATGATGTTAGAGCCTGTGAAGCTGAGAATGATCCTAATGCAATGAGCAGGCAGACCACCACTGAGCTGTCCAGTCATGGGGGAGACTGGGAAGCACAAGCCCCTCCACAGCACCCTGTGCCACCCACTGCACTGACTTTTGATGTCAGCAGAGCTCCTGGGCACTGGAACAAAAAGGGAATCTCTCCCTCACTCTCCTGACTTGAAGGCTGGATTTCAGCCACACTGACACAGGCACAGAGAGCTCTGTTTTACTTTCCATCCTCTTTTACTCAACAAGAGTCATTGTTACTGCACATTGCAGGTAAACACCATTAAAAAATGCTGGCTGCAACCTAGGAAATACTTGTGCAGAGCTGGTTCCAGGCTCCTCCCCTTCCCACTCCTTGACCTGAAGGCGTTTTCTAGTTCCCCTGGTAGGAAGGCACAAGTCTCAGCAGGAGTGCTTCGGCTAAGTCAAGGAGGAATCGCTGTGGCTGTGTTTTCATCTCTGTCCCAGTTGTTCTGACCCAGTCACCTGTGGCTGCTCTCTGACAGGGCTAGTTCGTGCCTGCCTCTTGCCACTCGCTGAGTGGGAGAACTCGTCTCGCTCAGACTGCGCTGTCACTTTTATTCACTTGACAGCAGACTGGTCTGACATGGTTCTTGTCACTCAAGTGGTGTAGAGCACAGATCCCTTTAATCCATCTAACAAGAAGTTCTCTTGTCTTCTCTCAGCGCCAAAACTAATTACAAAGCAAACCACAAGTGTGTGGTTTCATGCAGGAATATAAGGAAAGAAAAGACAGTGTTTGCATGAGGGTGTACAAAAGAGCCAGACATAAAGTCTGTCACATTTTGCCGCCTTTCAGCCCATTTCCTGCACCTGAGAGAAGGCAGGGTACAGTTTAAATCAAGCTCAGTAGCTAGAGCCTCAGCTGGGCTCACCTCTCCTGATGCAAACCCTTGGCTGTCTGTGGCAGGCCAATGCTGTAACTCCTGACACAGATTTTCTTCCACAGGCTTTGCTGTGAGCTGCAGCAGACTCTGCCCATCGGTTCTGTGTCCACCTCATTCACAGAATGGTTCAAATCATGGATCCCCTTCACAGGACCCCAAGTTTTCCACCCATAGGCACATCCCATTGCGACCACTATTCCTGTGGCAATTTGAAGCTGATGCCTTGAGTTCTCTGCGCCAGGGGTCGAATCTTATTTTTGAAGTTTCAATAGAAGAGAGATTCAATTTTTTTCCAGATGAGAAAATAAGCATGTTTTCCCCATATTAATTATTCCTGCTGTTTTTAGCATAATAACAAACCTGGAGCATTACACTTTAATCCACTTCTTTGTCCAGCTGTTGACAGATGGACAATAAAATAAAATTATTCAAGACAAGAATTCATCCAATGCCTGTGCTTGTTACTTGTCTTGGTAGTTGAAATCTGTGCAAAATAATTGGAAATACAGTCATGTCTGCTTAGGCAGAAAGACAAAGAATGAGCAAGAAGTAAAATAAGAAGTCTAATCTTCCTAATTGTCTGAGCCCAGAAAACAAAGGGCCAGGAAGGAGGGAGCTGGTGGAACAGTAGGTTATTTATTCTCTTATGAAGAAATCTGACTCGGACTGTGTGTTTTGGAAGGAGTGTGCTGGACAGGCTTGAAATCAACATTTTACTTTGTGACTATACTGTTAGTATATGATGTGAACACAACCAAAAGTAGATGCCCAAGAGCACAGGATTTGAATCATATTTCTGTCTTCTGTAGCTATCTACTGCAGAAAATATATAATTCCTATCTATAAGTTACAGAAATGGAAAGGAAAGGATGTAAAAGAACAGCTATAAAATCCAAGGCATAGATCAAAACTCCATTCCAAAAAGCAGCAATATCTTTCTGTCCTGCATTGCTCCTATGTTAAGAATTCAGTTGGCACTGCCCTGGTGCCAGCCATGTGCCTACAGAAGTTCCAGTGACCCGTCACCCCTGTGTGTGGGAAGGAGAGCCCTGCGTCTGGAGGGCTCTCAGGGCTGAACATTCCTCCTGCAAACTACCAACTCACCTGTTTTGAAGCTGGGCCCAAGCTCCTCTCCTCACCAACACACCCTCTCATCCTATTTATTATGGAAAATGGTGGCGATGGTTTAATCCATGGTGAAGTGGGATGCTGGTAGCCCTGGGCCTGCCCCAGCTGTGGGATGGAGCTGGCACTGCACGGGGGGAGAATGGCTGATGATTTTTGCACCTTGAATCTCCATGGGCTTGGTGTTCCCAGGGGGAACATCTCAGATCTGAGAGACATCTCAGCCCAGGCTGGCCAGGGTGTGCTGTTCTTGCAGAATGCCCTTTATTTGGTTCATTTGTCAGGACATAACACAATCAGGAATCCTTCAGAAATCTCATCTGATGTCTCTTCTGCATTAATGTGAACAAAATTTATGGAATCCAAAGTAAAGATACTCTTTGTTAATAAAAGGCATGGCACATCAGAGCTGGCAGTGACATGGTATTTGTGGGCCTGTTTGGAAGCAGGGGATGCTCTGAAGGCAGCAGAGAGGCAAAGTGTGTTTGTGCATATAGTGAGAGAGAGAGGAGGGGTGTTCTGGCCTCTTTTACCCAGAAGGAATGGAAAGCACCTGCAGCACATCGTGATGGACCTCTGAGGGTCTGCTGGGGAATGGGCAGGTTCAAACTAATTCTTATTTCTAGAAGCCAATAATTCTGCTTGTTCCTATATGAAACACAGGGAGTGACTTGAAATGTGATCCTGTTTCAAAATACACTTTAGCTCAATAAAGCAACATTTTGAAATAAAGTCTCTCCTGTCTGTCACTATGGCAACCTGTGCAGTGTGGTGCAGCAGAACCTGCACTGGGGCTGCATCCCCTGCTTGTGTCTGAGGGTGATCCCATATGGCAAAGAAGCAAACATTGGTTAACATCTTCAAAGAGATGTTGAGCAGGACTTTTCAGCAAACTGAGGATTGACAAACAGCTGCCTGTAAAATTACCATTTGGAAATCCTTTCTGACCGTATCACTCCCCCAGCCCCTCGCTGCTGTGACACAGGGGTGATGGCTGGCAGCTGGGCTTTGCAGAAAGTCCAAGAATTGCTGCTTGCATATTTGTAAGACTACTATCAACTTGTTAATATTGCATTATTTAATTTAAAATAGCAAATTAAGCAAAAAAAACTTTTCAAGAGAGAACTTCTCAGATAAAAGGCTTTAGTGGTACCAGAGGCTCAGAAAAGAGAAATCACATTCTGCCTTTTTATTCTATTTTTAAGGAAATACAGAATGATTGCATGGGCTAAAGACAGATGCTGGTAAACATTTCTGCTGGCAGCCCAGACTTGTCATGAAAGCACCAGTTTTGTTTTACCACTTCTGACCAAAGCATATTTTTCTTAAAACGTCTGCATTGAAAAGTTTATTCCAGGTTGAGAAAGGGAAAGAGAAAAGGTCCTTTTAAAAAGAGGTCCTTTCTCTTGTGTGATGTCTGAGGATAGCTACAGATTATTAAGTATTGAGATTATTAAGTATTTTATGTTTTGTGTTACAGAAATTAAAATCCTTTAAGAAGTAAATTCAGGCATTTTGCTGGAAACAAACTTCCTGACCTGCAAGTTAATGCCAGTTCTGCAGGTAGAGTTCTCAGAGTGATAAACATTTCTGGCACACTTACTGAGGCTGATCTGCCATTCACCCAGGGTCCCCTCCGGAGACCGAGAAGCAGACAGCAGCCTTTCCCTAAAGCCCCATGAGGTGAGGTCTATCCTGTATGCAGACAGCCCTAAAAATGAGTCCTAAATTGCCAACATATCTACTAAAACTTCTATTCCCTCCCCTGGACCAGAAGCAAAACTGCCCCTCTTAGCATCCTGGAAAGCTCATCTGTGAGCAGAACATTCAGACTTCTCTTTTAAAGCATAGAGACTTAAAAATACTGCACAAAGAGATGAATACTCAGTAAATGTGCCATAACTTATAAAAGGAGCAGAAATAAGTCCATGTCTCCCATAAATATGGGAGAAAAAGACATTCTGTTTGTCTCATTCAAAAATAACTCTTCAGAAGTTAGAAAACAAACATTAAATATAGAAAATGTATCATATGTAAGATTAACACCTGCAGGTGGTTTTAAGGATGTGGTTACTCTGTTTCTAGCTTCCACGAACTCAGGAGCTGTGTGAATGCAAGGCTCTAAGTCTTGGTGGAAACAAAGGGGCAAATCCCTCCTCTTGAGTCTCAGATGACCAACCCCAGACCCAGTTCTAAGCCTTGTTCTGGCCTTTTCCTACAAGTGAGGCCCAGCCTACGGGGTTTTATGCTCAGGAATGCCGTTACACAACAAATGTTGAAGTATTCATCGCAGCATATTTGGAAATCCCATTTTAAATTTATGCTGGGAGAACATTAGCAGTAAGGTTGCTTGGAAAGCTGGTACCCATTCTCTGCTCTGAGAACACCGTGCCCTACAGATGCAGTCAATTGTGCTGAAGGAGAAGAGACTTGATCAATTACATTTAAAGTTTTTGGGTTGTCAATTATGTTTGAAAGTTTTTAAAGTTGATAGAAGAAAACAATAATATTGTTTCTAGAAAGTGGAATAAGGTCATAATTTGCTTGTGGGTATTCTACAAACAGGAAAGAGGGCACATTTACTTAACAAAAGATTCACCATGAATTAGACACCAAATATAGACAAAAATAAAGTTCATTAACACAGCCATGACTCAGCCCTCATGGTTTCAGCTGTTGCTTTCTCTTTGAAGTGGCATTTTATTAACAAAAATCAATAAGAAGGTATTAGTTGCTTTCTTATTATCTCTATGACCTGTGCAATATCCTCTGCTGAGATAGAGGACCCAGGGTAAGGAAGAAGAACCCCAAATGTAGGCTCCAGAATTTCAGTGCACAAAGGCGAGGCAGGGATGCAAATTAACTAAAAATTATTCTTACACTAAAAAGGCATCTAAAAATAATAGTGGACAAATAGTGTCCTTTAGACAGTGCTCCAGAAGGCGTAACAGGATTCCTAGAGAATTATTGGAACTCTGGATAGATCACTGTGTCTCTTAGATGCTCAATAGAAGCAATTATTAAAGATTATTAATGTTCCAGTTATAATAATTACGTCCTTTCCAAGCAGATCACTCCAACCCCCTTCACTGATATCTCTTTAGGCCTAGCTCTGGAATAAACCAGGTTGTTACTGGGATGAATTTGTGGTGTGGATTGCTTTGGAAAGAGCACTATGAAATAACTGGGGAGATATTTTTATCTGCACACTGCGGGCTTGGGGCTGGCCCAGAATTCCAACTGCTGGACATTATCTTGCACAATTATGGACACAAGATTAGCTCTTGGTGCATTTCTGTGCTCAGGATTTATAGAAGACGTGTTTTCATTAAAAATGGCTGAGTGGTAAGATGGAGACAAAGACAGTGAAGGTGAACAAAAAGACCTGTATATTTATAAAAAGGCTGGGCATAAATATGGTGTTGGTAGAGGGTTTCAGCTGTTTTATGTCTCAGCAACAGTTTAGACAATAACATTCATATCACAGAATGGTGTAGATAATATCTGCAATAAAACCGTGTCTTTTATGTTCACGAGCAGACAAAGCCGGGGAAGCGCATTGATAAATGAAACGGAACCTCTGCATTTCGTTGTGGAGGAGCTCCCTCTAGCTTATAGCATTAACCCCGTGTCTGTAAATCATATTTGCTCAAACTCCTACCTCCATTTTCAGGGTAGAAAAGGCTTCTGATTCTGTATTCTTGGAAGCATTTATGACATTTATAATTCGTCTGAAAAAAAAAAGCCCCAAAAGCTGAGCTGCTAGCTGAACGGCATTAACAACAATGATGACTGTAAATTCCAGAGTTTTTAAAAAAGCAGTATCGAGAAAAAATTCGTGATGTCAGGGGATGCAATTGTCATAAGCACTTTTCTGCCTCTTCCAACTTTATTCTCTTTTATTTTCCCACATAGAAATATACATATATATCTTCACCCACTTGGTTGAGACAACTAGCCATTTTAAAATGGCAGTGAGAAAGCTAGGGACATTTTGCTAGGTAAATTTATTTGTTAAATGAATAAAAGTGCATTAAATAACAAATTAGTCAAAAGAATCCCAATTTATCCAAAAATAGTCTGTTCACCTTTATTTATTGATAAGAACAAATCATAAAAAGTAATTAAGGAGTATCTTAGTCCGATTAAGGTATCACCATCACTTCTTTTGTGCAGAGTAGTTTCTTTTAGTTGCAGATTCCACACATGTTCCTCTCTTTAGGATTCATCTGTTTCTCAAGGCTGAATTAATGGGTGTAAATACTAACTACACCTTAAAAAAAAAGTGTAGTGAATGGTCCATTATAGAAACATTGTTTTGCTGAAATGCTAATTTCTGTAGATTAAGAAGACATTTCTGAAGAACAATATCCAAAATCTGATATGAAGCCTAAATAACTGCTGAAATGATAAGCAGGCAGAGCTACAGGAGAAGAGTTAATTAAAAATCTCCAAGGCAACTTATATTCCTTTGTCACAAAAGAAAGGCTATGCTGCTGATAGGTACCTGGAAACTGAAAAATCACCAGCTGCTGTAGCTAAGCAGAGAGTAGAAAAGGATTTGCTGGTTAGCAAAGTCACATATATTCTGCATTTTAAATGCATTTGGCCACATCGCTTCATAAATATTGCTCCCTGGGTTTTCTATTTAACTTCAAAACTACTTATCCTAAGCTCCTTTACGCACCAAAAAATTAGGTTCACTCATGTTAACATTGCCAACAAAGAACTGGCATATTACAGACTTTGAAGAATCTGATTCAATAAGAATAAATATTAAATTCTTATTGAACACTGAAATAAAATAGATGCTGAACCTACCTTGTTTGGGATTCAAAAGCCTAATGAAAAACAAAGCTGTAATACTCTTTAGGGCTGAAACTGTGTCTGTATTATTATTGCTGCCTCACCACCCCAATAAATTAATATATGAGATTAGTTTTATTTTTTAAAATTAAATATGCTATTTAGATGTGTTAGTGCGCTGAGATTTAGGAACTGAATGCTCTGAAAACTCTTCAATCAGTATGCCAATTTATCTGCTAAACTGCAGCACTGATAAGAGATAAAAGTTTAAAAAATGTTATTTGCTGCAGTTTTACTCTTTATTAGCTAATGGGAAGTAATCCTCCACAGAAACTGCTGTAATTCAAATTACATTTCGATGTATCCTAAACAGATGAGTGAAAAAAGAAAAATACTGCTTTAAAGGGAAGAATATCCCACTTTGTTCCATCATTTCTTGTTGTAAATGTCATAATTAAGAAAACACAAATTAGATTAAAATGTTGCCTGATAAATGCAGTGTAATTTAGGATGAGTTTTACAGGTAGAACTCCATAATCACAGCTTATGAATGATGGAAAATTAAAAGAAATAAGTCTTTTAAAAAACATTTTTTCTGTAGCAGGCAGTGTGGGTGCTCCTGTTTGGAGTTTCAGCATGACAAGGAACTGAGACAAAATTCCTTGATTTACTGTCTTCACGTTATATAAAGAATTCTTGGTCTTGAACGACTCCGTGTCAAAATTGCACATCCAGTTTTGTGGACTTTTTGACTTAGTTACTTTCCTGTTACACGCTGAAATCAGTCTCTGTCATCAAAGTGTGGAGGAGGTTAACAGCGCAAGAGTCTGATGCTCGCCATCCCTCAGAATTTAGGGGAATTTTCTAATTTCAAAGCATTTAGTCCGCATGTGATCTAACAAGATTCTTTTCACCTTCTTGTTTTAAAATGTGTCACACAATTTAAACTTAGAAACAAGTGCAGCTTGCTATGGAGGTCAGTAATCACAATTTCTTTTGAAATGGGTATGATACATCTCATCATCCTAAGTACCAACAGATTTGAGAGTCATGCACAGGAAGAACCGAGAGGCTCTTTTTATTAAACATATGATTAATAAACTTGTGTTCCCTAAATCAGGCTCAATACAGAGTATTTCCAGCAGATTTGTAACTGTTGGCCCCTTTCTTAATGATCTGTATAAAACAGAAATTGCTCTAATGATTTCAAGAATGAAAACTGGTTAATTGAAGGGGTTTTTTTTCATAAAAGATAACTATAATTATACACTGCAATACTTTAAAAGGTCAAAAACAGAATACAGAAGTTCGCACAAAAATGGGTGAAATGACACTGTGTCAGTACTGTAAGGTACAGTGCCTTGCTTACATGAAAATACCTTATTTTTGAATGATCACTGCTCTGAAAATGCTTTGTAGTTGATTAGTCAAAAAAAATTATTTATTTTGTAGCACATGTAGAGAGAGATGTTATACACATGCTCACATCCTGCTTGGGTTTGCTGTGAGCTTAGAGTAATCAACACATCGGAAAATTAGAAGAAAAACATGACAAAAATAGATAAAATGCTGCAGTGGCAATCAGTTGGCTTAGACTGGAACAATTTGGCACAAACATAGTGTGTTTATTTTTTAATCCTTTTCAGTAAACATTTTCAGACGACATAAACCAGTATTTTTTTTATTTAAAGGCTTGCCCTGTAGTTATGCACACAAGTGACTTTATGTACAAAATATAAGACATAATTGTGAAAATCCTTTCAAATTTATATTTTAAAATAAAATTGTTCTTACCCAATTGAATATTATAATTTTATTCTGTGGGTTCCTTGTAAGGATTTCCTGTTATCTTAAAAATTCTGTTAAGACTCAACCTGCAACTTTCTGCTTCTTCTGGACTATTATTTCATCACTAAAACTATGGTGCTCCTGTGACTGAGAAATCTATAGGGAAATTCTCTTTTTCTCTACTTGCTATATTTTCCCTACTTGCTACAATAATTTTGAAGCTTCCAAAATGAATTTCTAAACTGTACATAACCCTGAAATATTTTCCCAGGAGATGACACAAATCAGGGCAAGACAGTACCTCTGAGGAGAGAGAACATGCACACATACATCCCATCAAGTATATTATTCATGCATCCACAGACACAGGAAGCCTCTGTATAAACAAGAGTGTGGAGAAGCAGGGAGATAAAAAATAAAAAAAAACCAAAAGAGACTGCAAGAGCCAGCAGGAAAGGCAGAAAGACAATGCCACTGCTTCCCAGGGCTCCAGGATGGGTCATCACAAGTGTCATTATATATCACCTACTGCACAGAGATAGGGTGCTTTGCAAATGAAGACGACAGCTAACATGAATTTTAAATTAGCTCCACAAATAATTTCCCTTACTCCTGAGTTTTGAGCTGTTTGCCACAGGTAAATATAAATGGCCAGCTCAAGCAGGACCCATGGTGGCTCCTGTTCCTGGGCTGCCTCCCCAGCCCCAGAGAACAGATGCAGGGGGGTCCTGGGAGGGGGGCTGTGCCTTCTCCTGTTTTCATCAATTACATGAAAATCATGAGTGTAGCAGCAATAGTTTTATTTCTTGGGCTTCTCTAACTCCTATGTACATTGGGAGATAAATTGTTTGAACTATTTGTTTCCATTTTTTTAGTTGATAAGTGCTACCAATTTTTATTTAAAACATATTTTTAAATATGTAAGAGCTAGAAAGGTCTATAGCAGATAGTGGATAGCACAAGGGGGAAGGAGACCCACAATGATACAGTGATACTGGGATATTTCACTGACTGATTTCTGGACAGCACTCTATTTGTGTGTGTTTTCCTTTTGTGTTTCATGGTGACTAATAGGGTTCCTTTTTTCTCATTCTAAATTTTCTCTTTGGAATTAGACATTCAGCTTCTGCATTTTAACATTCAACAGCATTTTTCAAGTTGGAGTATTCATAGAAGCATTCTTAAAAAACAGGCATCAAAACTCTATCCCATGCCTTAAATCAGAGACCCTCTTTTCTGCTCACAAATGTTGATGTCTTCTGTAGAAATGCATTTTTATGCCATGTGCAGATATCACATTCAGCAAAACTAGTACTGCCCCAGATTACAAAACTCATATCACTGACAGCTGAGTCTTTGTTCTTGGCTGGGTTCTTGTCCCACTTCATTCTTTGCTCACTGAATTTTCCTCTACCCCAACCAGGTTAAATCCTGCCCCTTCCCATACTCTGCGGCTCACCCCGCAGTCTCTGAAAGCTTTTGGGGCCAGTTTGTCCAGCTGCAGTCTGTCACTTGTTTATCCATGCAGCTCAGGACTGCCTGGGATGGCGCTGGGTGAGCAGAGCGAGCTGCCAATACACCTGGGCCAGCACAGATCAGAAGCACTAGAGAGGGGCTGCCAGGATGAGCAGGGAAAGCAGCCATGCAAGGGTTCTTATTTGCACATGCACTTACATCCCAACCTTAACAGATTGAAGCAGTAATAGGCAGGTTATAGATATCTGAGCAATAAATTTCTTTGCAAACATTTGCCTTAAGGAGAAGAGACTGATTTTTCTTGCATCCTCAGAAACAGGATCTGTTGCTCCACAAAACTGTATTTGAGCTTGTGAGAAAGAGGCTTAGTTTAAAATGGGATTATTAACAGGCAGATCCAACTTTAGAAAAATTGTTGATTTACACAATTACTACAGGATGTAAGAAAAAGTAATGCAGAGTGCACTGACCTGTAGTTGTACTTGGGTTGAAGATCTCAGCAGATGAAGGCCAGCTCCTCAAGGCAGCTAGTGTAAAATAACTTGCCTCAACTGTTCTTGATTAACTCCTATTTGAAGGCACAAAGGCATCTTTTTCCTAGTCAACTAGCAGGCAGTAAAAAAAAAATTGAATAAGCTAATGGAGAAACATGGGGGGGGGGGGGGGGAAGCGTCCTTAGAAGGAGCTCCTCTTATGTGGGGAATGTGAAGTGCATTACTTTTTGTGCATTAATTTTCCAATGTAATTTAGCAAAAGGAAGAGGTAAAAGTTGTCCTCAAACTTAGTGTGGCAACTCTCCCAGAACATCAGCAGGCTGAGCAGGCTGGATCCCTTGGGCTGGTGCTGCCCCACGTGCAGGCAACAGCAGGAAGAGCCAGAGAGCACTGGGAGCACTCACATCCCAGCTGCATCTCAGCCCTGTCTGTAGAGATGCAGCCTCAAAAGCAGAGGTTTGCTGTGACCTCTGAGGGTTATGACAAGCTTAGCAACTGTGATCTGCCTCCCAGCAGTGCGCCCCAGTGCCACTCTGGACGGGCTAACAGGCTGCAGTGCATGAGCAAAGGAATCTCTCTTTTCTTTCCCTAAGTCCATCTGCAACCCTCAGTCTGAGGCTGAGACACAGGTGTGATAACAGTGTCACTGAAAGATTTCTGGGAGCAAGGTAAGGACTGTCATTTCCCGAATGCCACTGCCTTTCAGAAGAGTTTATATATAGCAAGCATAGTATCATCTCTTTGGGGGTTTTTTGTTTTGTTATTGAATTGCACATGAGCTAACAACTGAAATGTAAATTAATTTATGCTGCAAATTTGGCTTTGGAGTATCAGCAAGACAAGGAACTGTACGCAGGCCCCCTACACCTCGAACGTGACAGACAACATTTTGCAAAGGCCAATGTGCTGGCCAGTCTTGTCCTGGGATCCCTGTGCAGTCTGCACCCGTGTCTACAAGCATCTCAATGCGTTTTGACTCCCCACCCCCACTGACATTACACCAGATTTTGGGGTTGTCTTTCCCAGTAACTTGGACCCGGGCGACTGAGGGCAAAAACGGCACAGGGATAGCTTGTGCGACAATTTGTCCTTTGGGAAGAAACAGGGGTGGGTGGAAACAGTGCAGCCTGAGAACGAATTGCTCAGGATCTGATGCTGTCATTCCTGGAGCAATTTCAAGCTCATGTGGTGTGTGTTTGGTGTCCCCAGTGACGATGTACTTACAACAAATTCGGTGCCAAGTACCTTTCTGATCTGGGTTGACAGAGACAAAATGCCAGTCCGTGTCTTTGAGGTGGAGTGATTCTGTCAGCTGCAACCTGTAAGGCTCATTGACAGAAAGAAGACGTGGTTAACATAGGTTCACTTAAACCATAACAAAGGTTATTTTGTTGCATGTTTAACAGTGGACCAGCAGACGTGGTCTTTGAAGCATCTGCTTCACTTACAGAAACAGTAACATTACCGCGAGTTTGGTTTGTTTTGGTTCCCTTATTCCCTTGGCCTGCTCTTTTTGTGTCTGCACACCTGGCAGGCTGGCGCTCCCCTTTCAGTATTTTTGTTGTTGTAGACCCCCTGGGAGTGCTTGTTCTCCTCCCCTGCCATTTCTGAACTCATCAAATTGCTTTTTCAGGGGGCACTGGTTACTCCAATGCCCAAGGCTGTGGCAAAGCAGGCATGGCTTTGTGGGGTCCACCATTGCTGGTCGTCGCTGCTGCCCAGGGTGCTGCTGTGCCGAGGGAATGGGCGCAGGGCTGGCAACGCCGACATGCTGAGGTGGTCTTGGCAGCAGCCTTGGCCTGGTGTCTTCAGCCACACTCATCAGAGGCACTTTCCTGTTACAAAGTAGAAGCATATCTTTTAGTGTAGGGGGAGGTTCTAGAGGGAGACTCAAAATTGCCGCTCGACACTGTTCATTTGCATTTGTAAATGCCATTTCCTCTAAAACCTCTTCTCTTGCATTCTCTTTTTAAACTTGGATTTCAATAGCTCTAGTTAACCTTTCTACAAATTTCAGAAAAGGCTCTGATGGTAGCTGCTTGATCTTACTATAAGGTTCAAATGGACCCTCAGGTTGGAGGGAAAAGAATGCTTTTTCAGCTGCTTCCTTTACTTTCTCGAGTGTTTCTACAGGAATTACGGTAGCTTGGATTGAGGGTGACGACCATTGGCCTTCGCCGGAGAGATGCTCAATGGTAATTGGCATGCCATTAGCACCTTTCGCTGTGTTCGGATCAGCATGCAAGCCTGGGAGAGCCTCTTTTAGCAGTTGTTTCCATGCTAATTCCCATAATTTGAATTCTGTAGAGGTCATGAGACACGAAAAAAGCTGTTTTAAATCATGTGGGACTACTACAGTCCTACTCAGTTCAGAATTTAAAAGGCCACAGAAATATGGACTGCGTGGGCCATACTCTCGGTGAGATTTACAGACCTCTTTAATCAATTGTCATCCAAAAGAGCTCCAGTTAGCAGTTGGGGCTGCTCCTCCTTGTGCTGCAGGCTGATATGAAACAGGAGCGAATGACAGAGTGGGACCCTGTGTTGGGTCTGCTGTTCCCTGCTCCATATCCTTTGAATCGGAAACGTTGGGATAATCGATACAGCAGTGGGGACAAGCAGTGGGCGTACCCCCACCGTGGGAACCTGAGGAGGGGGCGGGGACACAATGGGCACAGTGGGCGGAGACAGGGGGCTGGCAAGGGGCGGAGATACTGTGGGAACAGGGGGCGGGGACACCTGGTGACGTCACCTCGGCAGACGCCCCCTGGGAGGAGTAGAGGGGCGGAGCTGAGGGTACAGCAGGTAAGGGTGGGAGAGGGAAGGTGTCACGAGGAACAGGAGGAGAGGGCGATGGGAAAGGAATTTTGGGATGCTTAAGGGGATCTTGGGAAGAAGAAGATGACCAGGTTTGGGATAGTGCCACATGGCATCCTCCATCTTGTGGACCCCCTAGGCACTGGGGGCCATTTTGGGCATTGCTGCTCTCTGAAAAGCTAACACGTGCTCTGGGTTTCAGCGCAGGGCACACAGGGTTTTGGGAAAGGTTCCACACAGTCTGGCCAGGATGTTGTGGACAACGGAACTGAGGCATTTTAAAGTGCTCAGGGAGTCAACTTCCCAGTGCATGAGCAGGATTTGCTCTCTTTAAAATACCAAGTTTTGGGGTAAGAGGTTTAGGGCTGGAAGGGGGAGAAACAGGGAAAGCAGAGGTACATGGCTTGATATTTGGCTTTTTCTCCAATTCCCCTTGTTTGAGCAAAGCTGTTCGAACTTGTAAACTCCAGAACACAGATTTAGCTGAAGATGTGTTCCCAGACTGTCCCAAGGTTATCAATTCATGCCCTGCTTTATCCCAAAATTGAATATTGTGGACTTCTTCAGGAGAAATTTGTGGGAAGTGTAGAAAAAGCCACCTTATAAACTGTTTCAATTTTCCTTTAGAGAACTTTACATTTCCACAGACTAAAATTCCAACAATATGATAATACACTCCTTTTTGTGCTGTGCTTAACTTCGAGCCCATTTTAGATGTAAAAGGCACAGTACAAACTCCTGCCAACCGAAAACAAAGCTAAATCAGCTACCGATTCCAAAAAAAAACACGGATAAGAAACAATGACGAGCAGACGACAGCCTTTCACAATGCAGCTGCTTTTACGGCTTTCGAAACTGCCGCTGGCAGCAGCAGGGAGTCAGGACCCGCCCCACCACGCTGAGAGCGAGCAGCCCCTCCCCGCCGCGCTGCCCAGCCGGGGCGAGGGGCCGGGAGAGCTCTCCGCTCCTCCGAGCCAGCGCCGCCAGTTCCAAGAGCAGCAAAGCAGTGCCACCGTGAGCTAAAGCCTAGAACGCAATCGCTCCCGCTCCACAGGGCTGCGCAGCTTAATGTGCAAGAGCGAAAAAGAACAGAACTCATGGCAGAGACTGTTAGTGGAGCTTCTACCTCCCCTAAGGAGCAGAAACACTCACCAAAATCGAAGCTGTTGCTAGATGGTCTGGCAGGATAAGTCTCTTCACCCCACGGGCAGGAGGGGCTCCCCTATTCTCTTCTGGAAAATTTGCTCACCAGAAAGGAGCAGCACTTTCCAGAGATGCAGAGCAGTCCGTGAGACTTCTTGTGGGTTCAGTCCCAAAGTCTCTGCTGAGAGCAATGCAGTCAAAGCTCTTCCAGTGGATGCTCAGCTGCCTTAAAGCTTTTCCGAGGCTCTGAGATGACTTCTTGGGGCTGCAGATTCGATCAGCCTCTCGTTGGGCGCCAAATATAGGAACATGATCCCAATATTAGTAGGTGGAACATGCCTGGACTCTTCTGGCCCTTGCTGCTTGACCAGAGGCAGCAGCTGTGGTGTTCATACAGCTTTACTTTTCCTTAGGGAAATAATCACCATTCAGCTGCTTTTAGAGAAATACGTGGGATTTGGTGAGGTGCTTTAATGTTCAGCCATCAGGATGCAAAGCAGGGGGTGCCCCCTCCCACACCCCAGGCACACCTGACTCCCTGGCCCTGCTCAGGGGAAGCAGCCATGGTGCCCACATGGTGCCCAGCGTGTGGCTGGGCTCCACCTCTGCTGTGCCCACCACCAATCTAACCTAACTGATCAGGGCACTTCTCCATTAAAAATATCCTGAAGTATGAAGTTCAAAATAACTGTGTTGTTATTGGAAATAACAGGATGTTTATTAATGAGTGAATGATGATACTAATAAATTTTGATATATATAATCATTAAATAATTTGCCAGCACATTCTAAATGAAATTTCCTAAAAAATGCAATGAACTGAGCTGGAAAGAGTAGAAAGTGTATTGAATCTCTCTTTCCCTTGCAGTTCTGCTTAAGCAGAGTGATGAATCAGAAAAAGACACAATTTAAAGACCCTCATGGCCTGGTCTGTGCCTTACATGCCATAAAGGACTGTTGGCCAGCACTGGAAGGTGTTGCAGCTTTTCAGAAGGATGAGAATTCATTGATACAACCTTAAAGTCATACCTCAATCCTAATTTCTGAAGAATAAAGTCAAGAAGAACCAGTATAAATTCAGAGGCACTTTAGTGTGACTGAAGCCAAGAGAAACTGATGTGTGATTTAAAGAGCTCATAAAAGCAGACAACTGGCTTTAGAGTCTATGGAAAGCAATAAAGCAGTTAAAAATTCTCCCAGTTGCAATGCCTATAGATTTCCTTATCTTAAATTCTTTGGCTAAGCCCCTGGAGCAAATTGCAGGGGACGTGATGGGAGTTTTGTCTTTCAGCCTGGGGCTCCGGGGCAGCTCCCAGCCCCTCTTCCTGACCCCCTCGGCACACAGTGGCTCCCCTATAGGGGAGCTTGTCTTGGCGGCAGTGTCTAGACATTCCCAGCTACTATCCTTCCTGACAGTCTCATGCCAGTGGTAATTTAAAAATTGTTTGGGATAGGCTGTGCCTCATAGACACAGGGAGCCAGTAATAACCCCCAGTTCAGTGACCCTGGTCGGATCATCAAACAGACGGAACAGGCAGGCGCAGTTCAGCGTTGGGTCAGGAATCATGACCTCCCCTGACCTTTTTTGTAGATTTAAAATTGTTTTGAGAAAGAGAAGAATAAAAAAAGATACAACTCCAGGCAATTCTGGAAAGCAGTCCAGCTTCCTGTACTGTACACATGCATATAAGTAACATGTTTAAACAGATGCAGCTCTGGCAGGCCTGAAAAATTAGGATTTAGGTACTTTGTGCATTTTTTTTCTAATAGAGTGCACATTGCTTCTATTTACTTTGAAATCTTTGAAGTTAAAAGAAACTGTATGAAAATATTATCTTCACTACATTTACTAGCAAAGGCAAAAAAGAAAAGCAGGTAAATTTATTTTTAGAAAATTACAAATAAATAAGCAAAAAAAAAAAATCACTCTATGTGGGATTTTTCAGATGTGTTACAGAAAATTGTCTGGTGTATCAGCATTGTGTACCAGATGAAAAATATTAACACTGAGATTACTAGACAAATTACCTTGTAAGAGTTATATGCATACAAACATAGGCTGGTTGGTTTTCAAAGGTTTCCTTTGTGTGCATAGTATTTGCAGTCACAACCAATAAAACAAAATATACTGGCACTCTCTTTGTGGTTTTGGTTTTGGAATTGCATAATGGTGACTAATATTTTCTCAAAACCTACTTTATAGTGTTTACTTAGCAGAATTTTCATGCACTGTACCTGGAAATTATGAAATGTACTTTGTGTGCTTCCAAAGGGTTGTGAAGGCTTAGGAAGAGGTTTACCAGTTTATGGAAAGAGAGCAGAAACTATTTCTCCTCTCTAGGCTTTCCTATGGGATGGTACAGATCAGAAACACGTCAGCCAGAAGAGGGAAGGGAAGAGTAAAGTTACGGGAGCTCTCAAAGAAACATAAAAATATCAAGTGGGAAAATGAACTGCAAGCCCCAAAATGGCATAGGATTTTACAGGGGCAAACTCAGTTTAACAACACCAAGGACATCAATGTTTTTGCTGTTTTACAAAAGAAAAACATGTAAATTTCTGTTACATCAGTCACTGGAGAAAAGCAAATGGGAGAAGAAGGTGATTCCAGTAACTTGCCTTTTCTAGCACACTATCTGCCATGGGCCTGACTCTGCTCAGTCTTCATGATGCAGAGCTCACTCAGCAAAAACCTTTGCTATCACTTTTTAGTCAGTAATGGCAATTTAAAACAGTAGTTGTATGGTTTCTCTCCACCCTGTTTAAAGTATCCCAGCTCCAGCCTTACCCTTTGGTACCAGAGTATGTGCTCATTAGGATGTGCAATGACAGTAAACCAACCCAAGCTCACAACTCACATTGACTGAACATAGCAAAAAGTTCTGGTTCCCAGGGACTCCTGGAAGCTGCAAATTATTAAAGATTACCTGAAATTATTGTTCTCTATGCACCCAAAGATAAAGTCATGCTATTTCAGAAAAGCAGCACAGGAACAGCGCACCCCAGAATGGGCTACAAAGGGGCTTTCCTGTCTTGAGACCTGAAGATACTGTCATGCTGAAATAGGAGTAAGAGGAGAAGGCAACAGAATTCTAAAGGCTAAAGTGATCATGGAATTGTGTCAGGGGACTTACACGGGGCCCGTGTCAAGCTGCAGCCCATGGGATAGCCAGCACTTTTCCATAAAAGGTACAGAAATCTGAAAACCATCAGTAAAAGAGGAACATTAGTTTTGAGTGAGATACCTCCAAATATGAGGCCGCAGCACCACGCACTCAACAGGGTTTGCAGGGGAGTGGGAAGTACCTACGGCTGCACACAGAGAAACATCATCCAGAGCAAGAGGAGCAGCAGTGCTGGGGCAGGGGCTGGCTGGGGACACAGCCCAGCACAGGACACACCAGCCCCACACACCCCCAGACATCTCTCCCTGTCTCTCTGGGTTTACATCTCTTGTGTTATGCTGGAAGTTTTCCCCTGTGGCTGCATCAGTACCTGATTGAAATACAGATGCTGTTAGTCTTTAGAGCACCCAAACAATAAGAGTTATGACGGCTCTGGAATCTACAGTGCTACTGGTGCTAATAATTAGTTACTGTAATTTAAATAAGATATTAGTAGAGTAAATAATTAAATCTGCATGAAAAAATCCATCAGGAGACCAAGCAACAAAAAGAAAATCGCTTCTAAAACTTAACATCAAATTGATTCAATTTTAAGGCCTGAATTTCTGCTTCCCATGGGGGCTGGTATGGGACAGTGAGGGTAGAGCCAGCTAGATGCTATTGTGTTTCTATGACAACAGGGGGGTTTCAAGTAGCCTCTGCCATTCCCTATGATTGTTAAAATCACTACACAGTGTATAAAGTGGCCAAGAGAAGCAACAGCCAATAAATGCAGAAAATCCTTAAATCAAAGAGACACAGAAATAAGAGATGGAAACAACCTGTTAGGCCATCTTGTTCATTCCCTGAGGCCCTAAGCAGTATTATTAACAGTCTCAAGAACCTTGAAAACCTCTAAAAATTCCATCCAAGACACATGTAAAAACTTACTGAAAGAGAGAGCAATATTTCAGGACGATATAAAAAATCTTTCTAATCTGCTTTCAGTAGGTGTGTACACACTGTACTGAGCATGCTGAGATATCGGGTTCTCCAGCATTTGAGAAATGGGATGCAGGGGAGAGGTTTCATGGCATTATTCACCATAACACAAGTACTTTTGCCAAAGATAAAACATCCTATAAAAACATCCTGACAGCTATATCCCTCCACATTCTCCCCTCCTTGCCACGGAACAGATTTCTGTACCCTAAAAACAGAAGAATTATTTTGAAGAACCTGCCTATCCATTTCAGATGGTGGTTCCAGGTGTCCCATTGTTAAGCTGCAGAATAAACTTAAAAGAGAAAGAAGATATTTTAGATAAGCAATTTTGTGACAGGTGTAGCCCCCATCCTTTTCTTTTGCAGTGAGAGTGAAGAGAGGGATTAGACTGAGTCAAAATTGGTGAGACTCTTGTCAGGACAACAGAAAGAATGCCCACACATACCAAAGCATCCTGGGTGTCAGACTCTGCAAAAGCACACATATTCCACTCTAAAAAAAAAAAAAAATTAAAATAAAAATTCATATGTATTATTCAGATGATACAAGACTGGAGAAATGTACCTAGTCTTGTTCTCAGTATTGCAAAGCACTTTAAGACATGCTGGTGGAAGCCAGTACCCTCCCACCCAGAGTGTTTTATGCCTACCATCCCAAATAATTGCTCTTACACAAAACTGTGCTGCTCCAGAGTAATTCACTAAAGCAAAAAGCATTAATATAGGTTTGCTTAGGTTAAAGGAAGATGTATCTTTTCCATAGGGATTATATGTTGTCTTCAGGCAGAGCTATGCCTACAGGTATGATTTCAGCAGCAGCACAGACATATCCTGAAGGAATATAGAAATATCTGGGAATACAGACATATCCAAAGGACTGCTACCTTCACCTTGGCATTGGATTATTGCTGTGCTACGTAACACAGTGACCCAGGCAACTGCAGTTTGTCTATAGCTACATATCTGCTGTTAAGGGGCATATGTCACCAAAAGTTTGAGAAGAGGCTAAATATTGGGAAGATGAAGCAAGGGCAGGACTGTACCTCCTTCCCATGCTTACCTGTCAATCCCAGCCTGTCCTGAACTGCTAGAGCTCAGTGACAACCCAGAGCAGTACCAGGCTCATGACATTTTCCAGTGGTCTACACCTCTCCAATCTTGCCTCAGATACATCCCTTTCTTTCCTAGCCTGACAAAGGCTAGCAAGGAAAAAGCAACTCATCTCTGGAGCAGGAGCTGCCAAGAGAGTTCTTCTGTAGCTGCTGATCCAAGCTATTTTAATCTGTCAGCAATTAGGTGAGGAGGAGGAGTAATGCTCAGCAGCTGACACAGAAGTGCTGGTATCTTTGCACATGCTTTATTTTCTTGCAACCATCTATTGATAACACTTGGGCTCTCAAGAAAAGAAGACATCTTGTCTCATATTTTTATATCCATGTTTTATCCCATCTGCTGTTCTTTCCAAGTGTGAGACCCAGATTATGTTAATATTCAGGACAATTTCCTCTTTTGATAAAGATATGTGGACTTTGAAGCTAGCATGGCCTGGGATCCCATTACCAGGCTAGTTGCATTCCCAGTGGAAATGGGTCTCATTTTGTTTACAGATAAAAAATAAAAAAGTGGTATCATCTCTTATCCCAAGGGCATTGTTTACATTAATTTATCAACTGCTTCCAAGGAGCAACAGAGTTCAAGAGCATTACAAAACAGTGAGAACCCATCCTGGATGGAGTTACTGAAAGAATTACAGCTGACACTAAGAACTCCTTGAAATGTCTTAAGGGGAACTGCAGACAATGGGCTGTATTATTTAGCAGAATAAAGGTGATACAGGGGATGCTTGAGACTAAGAAGGCAGTGTCAGTGAGTCTACCACAAGCATCAGCTCTGGTTATACTAGCAGGAATCCCAAACCAAGGAAAGGAGATGTTAAAGTCAAAGAAAGCCATTCTGCTGAAACCTCAGCAATTTTTTATTCTTTCTTCTCCAACATGTAGCCACATACTAGACTGACAGACATACTGTTTGCTTACTGTTTTATCAATACCTTCCTTCTAATCATTAGTCCAAAAGATGAAAAAGCATTTGAGTTAATAAATAAAATCACAACACATTTCTGGTATTTCACAGGCAGAAAATGAGAATATTTGCTGGACATTTTTCTCTAGAGTCCTTAAAACTAGCTAAAGACACCAAGCGTAGGATGCAAAAGGTAAATGAAAATGTTTAGTTCAGGTTCTGATGTTGATTTACTATTGGGATACTTCACAACTCTCCCATTCCAAGCAGAGGTGGTGAAATTCCTTTCCAAGACAGATTCAATATTTTCTTGACAAGTATCAAGTGGAGGCAGCACTCTGTTATCAATAGTGCTGAATGAATCTCCTGTCTGTAATTAGCTAATAAAGCATAAGAGTCTTATGCTCTGTTAGTGGGAGAGCTTTATTGCATTGTGGGTAGCAACAGTAGGCAGAGTTTTCCCATTTCACACATACTTGTAGCTCTTGGCTTGATATTTCTGCACTTGGCCAGTTTGTGGAGCACTATATGAAATTTAGTCAGATGAGTTTTTTTACTGCCACTGTATCAGGGTAGTTCTCAGCCTCTTGAGAAAATCTACAGAGAGCAATAAAACCAGATTGTCCAACCAAGCTCAGTAATTGGGTCAAAGCACTATTAGGGGGTTCAAAATAATTTTCCACTCAATGCTTTTTATGAGTAGTTGCTCTCTGCACCAAAGGGCAGCGTGTGCCTCCCTGCACCTTTCTGAGGCTGGAGAGTGCAGGCCCTTCCCCAGGAGCTGCTCAAGTCCTTGTTTCCTGCACAGCCCCACTACCCTGTGCTGGTCCTGCTTTGGGAGAACCCAGGGGTTTTCAGAAAAGTGAGAAGATATTTTACTCCCCCTTCTTATTGACACAATTATTTGACTGGGCCATCCTGCTGAGATCAATCTCTCCGTTACTGGGATGGGGTATCTATTCAATGCTTAGTTTCGTGGAACAGAGCTGGGCTGACTGCTCAGATCTGTGCCGCTGTTGTGGTGCTGGCTACCCCCTGCCATACCCACAGAAATCCTTCCAGATTCAGAGCACACGTTCTGGCATGCCATCTGATCCAAATTAAAGCTGGTCTGCACTGGGTTCCTAGCTCAGCACTGAATTCCAGCTGCGGTAAGCCACTAACGCTGTTACACCTAGTCTCTAACTTGAATGCATTTTACATTTCAATATATTATGTCTGAACGTTAAAAATGTCCACAAGAGGTGGACTTTTCCTGTTTCATCACCTGCAGTGCAGTCAGCCTACAGAAAGTCAAGGTTTTATGCAAATTGTCTTCTCTGCTGTCTAGCTGAGAAAGCAGAATCCCAGCCAGAGGGCTGAGTGCCACAGACATGGGACTTGTCTGCCACCAGGGACAGAGCCATCCAGTGATGCTGCTGAGGTCCACTGGGCCGTGTCCTGGGTTGGGGTCCACCTCCAACCCACCAGGATGTAGTTGTTCATAAGTCAAAGACAGCAGCTTACGGAGGCTTTTTGAATTGTGAAAAAGTTGAAAACACTGAGGAAACACCTGGCTTGGCTGATTTACAGGTGCGAACTGATTGCCAATGTGGCTTTAGAAGCAGATTCCACACGCCAGTAGATGCACTTGGTCTGACAGCTTCATGTTAGATTTTAATAACCTAATAACGTGGGTGCTGCTCCACAGGAAGCTCCAGACACCAAGTCTAGGTAAGACAAAGTTACACTGACACACAGGTGTTAAACTCCCAGGTGAATCTGTGGGCAGTGTGTCAGCCTTCTCCAGTGCTTCCCTCTCCCTGCTGCCCAGAGCACACAGCCTGTGGTGCACATTGGCTCCTGTAAGAATAGCTTCACAAGAAGCCTGCAATGCCAGATGAAATTAGGATGGAAAGACAATCTGTACGTGGACAGCTTTTCATTCAGGTCAAAAAAATATTAATGAGAAAGGAAGTTTGAAAACAAGGTCAAGAGGGACAAGAGAAACATATGCTCATCTTAACAGAAGCCAAGACCAACTTCAGCTTACAAATTCAGAACTTATCTTGGATTAGAATTGGTTTTAGCATAGGAAAACAATGAACTTAAGAGAACACAAACTGGCTGTTAATTGCACCACGCTTATTTTCAATTTTCCTTTCAGTTGTCCCCTGTGCCCTCAGTTAGTAGAAACCTGGTATTCTAGGCAAGGAAAATATCTGTTGAGTTGAATTTCTCCCCATCCACAGTGAGGAACTCTGGCTCCAGTTAGATCTGAAGCTGAACAGCTAAGAGTAATACTGACAGCAAATTCAGAGCCCTAATGTCCCCAGAACACTTCTTGTCTCACCTAGCATCAGGGTGGATTCACAGTGAACCTCCTGCAAGAAAAGGTGTATTAGGTATTCCAGGAAACCCTGAGATAGATGGAACAAGTGGCACACAGGAACATGACATTTAGTTTTTGTAAGTTCATAGTGGCTTGTTAAAATATCCCTGTAGACTTAGAAGTCAGATAGCATAAGGAGTGAATGTATTTTTGAGAAAATGTGATTTAAGTTAGAAATGTGGCAGGTGGCAAGAAGTAGCAAAGGCCAACTGCTTGCAAGGGGTGGGGACAAAGTGTGACAGCATGACTGGCAGTAAAGGGACCTCTTTAGCTATAGCCTGTCCTGGAGTATCTGAACAAGGTGGGCAGAACAGGAAAAGCCCAGGGATGGCAGCCGACATCAGCAAAGAGCCCAGATCATCCAGCAAGTCTGTGGCAGTGAGGGAGGCCCAGGGTCAAGACACAAAGTCAATCCACAGCTCAGGGTCAGGTCCAGCACAGGTAACTAGTGCCAGAGACATGCTTTCATCTGCATCTGCAAATT
This sequence comes from Molothrus aeneus, assembly GCF_037042795.1. Taxonomy (NCBI): domain Eukaryota; kingdom Metazoa; phylum Chordata; class Aves; order Passeriformes; family Icteridae; genus Molothrus; species Molothrus aeneus. The sequence goes on from NC_089664.1 coordinate 11,401,757, forward strand.
TCCTAGCACAAGATACTTTCCAAATTAGTTACATTAATTTTAAGAAACTAAAAAAGGGTAGGAAAGTCACCCCCAAAATGAACAGGTTTATTTCAAAAAATTAAACACAGCATAAATAAATAAATAATAAAGAATAAACAAAACATATGGTGACCATCCTGCACTCAGTCTTCATCCCCCTCCCCAGTCAGGGTGGAGGTCAGGAGAATGGCTGGCATAAACTGCATGTAAAATGCTGAGGGGCTGGCCAGATCTTGCAAATCTTGGAGGGATGAGTACAATGAATGATGACATCGCAGAGAGAATCCTTCTTCCCACTTCTCCTCACCTGTGCCCTGTGGGTACCAGCTTTTCCAGAGCTGGAGGGAGATAAAATGGCTCTCTTGCAGCACGAGGACCTCACATAGTGCTGTAGTTCAGTGCAGTGCTAAGCCCGCTGGGCACACGGCTGACCAGCCCCAGACAAACCCTTCTCAGCCTCCGGACTACCCTGACACAGACCATCTGCAGCATCACTTGTGCAAAAACAGGAGGAGCAAGTACTCCCTCCCTGTGCAGCCCCCTGACAGAGCCCAGGCAAAGCTCCTGGATCTGCTGACTGAAGAGGTGTGAGGTCAAGCACAGGAGCTGCCCATCCAGCCAGATACCTTCTCCAATAACCTGCTCAGTGGAGAAAGCACCCAGGTCCAATGCCAGCTCATTTGAGTTTGCAGGTGATTTGATCTGTATTTCAAAAAGAAATTACAGCTGTTTTGTTCCTTCACTCCAGCTGAATGCTGCAGATGTGCAGTACTTTATGCTCAGCAGATGTGCAGAAGGGAAAATAATTTTCCATGACAGCAAGGCCAGAAGAACTACAGAAACTCTCTCCTCCCAAGCAGCTCACCATTAGGACTGAACAGTCTCAGAAGAGGAGAGCCAGCATGGTGGGTAATTCACTGAGAGGGGGCGTACATGGCAGTGGCAGCAGCAGCTGCTGCTTCTGCTTGTCCCGAGCCGAGACTCACACTGTTGATGCACATTTTACAAGAGCAATATTAGGGGTAGAGAGAGTGATATAAGGTAAGAAACAAGGGGGTTAGGACAAGGGTTTTTTTTCTGTAATTGTAAGTAAGCAACTTATAAAAATAATAGCAATTTTGAATGTTTCAAGAGATTAAATCAAAGCCATAAAATTTAAATAATGAAAATGGAGTTGTTTAAATTTTACTATAAAAGCTATAATGAAATTGCTGCAATGGGTAGCTTTTGTGGAATGTCTGCAAATTATTTGCATTGATCTGCTAATAATAGGATATGGAATGCTTTTCATCACCAGAGAAACTATAGTTATTAGTCAGCCTTAAGGTTGTTGGTTCAGTTCATTATTCTCAATTATGCTAATGGAAAAGCTGGTGTGGAGAAATGAGGCTGTTGATTTTCCTCCAGTTGCTGGAACCCAGGAGCACTAGGTACCTCCCCAGGTCTTTGCTCTTACCAGCTGGTTTTGTTCAGCTGGTCAGAATGTCCTGGACCCATGAACAGGAAATATGGATGTTTGTTTTTTAAAAAAAGTAAAATATGTTCTAAAGCTAGGCAACCACAATCACCCTTAGCAGGACCCCCACCTCACCTGCTGTTCTTATAAGCTATACTGTGGAGCTTATCTAGGAAACAGCTGAAATGAAAATATCTAAGTCAGGGAACATTTGTTTTCCTAAAATCTTCCCTGTTTGCAGGCAAAATTCTTTCAGTGGAATAAGATGTTCACATGCTGTTGTGGAGCCAGGAATAAATGAGCACTCAGGCAGGTAGTCAGCAGCTCCGAACTTCCTTCACTGTTGGTCACTAGGAAAGGTTCAGGATGTGGCTCCTTTGCCTTGTGCCATGAGCTAAGGACACAGCAAACAGTGACAGGTGACTATACATGGCATACAAAAAGACATCACCTTGAATTCTGTGAGTCACTTGCAACTAGACAGATTATGTCATGAGCTGGATTCGCTCTACTGAATAATAGCCATGTCCTTTCACCACTGGGCAAGGGGCAGACAACAACATAATTAAAAATAGTCAATAAAAAATACAGGCAAATAAGTAATTTTATAGTGTTGCATTTCTATCAGCAGGTTACAAGGCAAGGCACTTCAGGATTTAAAACAGGTCAGAAAAAATGACAAAACCCAAAATAATGCAGAGAGAAATACATAAGCTTAGGCAGTGATGCAGAAAGAAGCATGCTGTGGTGTGTAAAGTGTCTCTCTTTGTATCAGAGATACCTCTGGGCCCCTACAAGTGGCACAAACTGCAGTGAGAATGGTTAGGGGTGAGATGGCACCCATGGGACAAAGGCTGCAGTGAAGGTAGATAACAGACCCAACTGAACTGGAAGAAACTGCTCTCCTCTACCAAGTGTTTCAATTGCCAAAATCTCTTTTGAGATTGAAAGAGCATTTGTGTGTGTGTGTGTGTGTGTATACACACATATATACACTTAATGTATTCCCACATTAGAACTTAATCTTCCGCTGCAGTTTCCTTCTTAGAGCTGTTCCTATTTGCATAACTAAAATGAGGACAGTACAGTCTTTTGTGCGTTTTTTTTTTTTTTTTTTTTTACTCAAGACAGGGGCACCACCTAACGGCCATCGGATCCCCGGCGTTTCTTCCCTGCAGCTGGCAAGTCCTCCCAGCTGAAACTACAGCTAGCAGAGAAGAAATCCAACTGTCCAGCTGAGTTACCAATTACTGCTCCTGAAAACTGGCAGGACTGATCAGGGCACCTTGCATTCCACATATGTGCACACCCACACGCTCTCAGCCTGCATGCACAACTGATCTTCAGAAAGAAAATAAAGCCTCCCTGAGTGGCGAGACCCTGATGGCACCTGGCGCAAAGCAGGGATGGCTCTGACTCTAAGGGCTGGGCTGGCACAGCAGCTCCAGAGCAGTAATCCCGAGGTCCGATAGCTCTCCATCCTAAACACTTTCAGCCCTTTTCTTTTGTGGTTGGGCACCTGAAACACCCTTCAGCGGCATGCACTCTTCCCTTCAGCTTTAGATGAACCACTGGTTTATAGCATGCTCATGGGAAATTCAGAGATTACTCATTTTCTATGGACATTGGCAAGGCACAATTCAATTCTTGCAGGTTTGCCAGCTTGCTATACACACCTAGACAGGAAAGTTTGTCCCAATTTAAAGTGCCTTTTAGGAACTACAGAGAAACTTATGCAACTAACCTAACAATTACATCAGTAAAATCACATGACAAAAAGGGCACCATGAAAGACTTTGGGACACCCTTTGGGACTTGGGAAGGAACATGCTTTCTGAATAATTTCTCACAATAACTCATAAAAACTTTTAAAAAGTAATACTCCTTCTCCTTATGCTAATAGGGCAAGTCTAACTCCAGGCAAACTTTGAATTTGGGAAATGTCACCTGTTAAGCTGGGGGGAATTCTTCACCTGTACCAAAATGCTTCTTACGCAATGGTCTTTTGCCATCCATGTGCCTAGACATGCTTCAGCTTATCAACTTTGCATAGTCATCATTCTCCAATTAACTTGAGTTGTGGACAGCTTCTATCAGGATCACTAACTCCTGCATGACCCTCTCTGAAAGTTTGGTCATTTTCTAAAAATTTCAGTGGCTTTCTAAAAAGCAATCCCCCCCATCAATCTCACTTATTTAGCATGATATGCTAAGGAAGCACTTTCATTTTAACATAGTCTGAAATTCATAACAAAACTTTTCATTTTATTTTTCTTATAAATATGACAAATACTATTTAATCTCTGAGTATTACATAAAAAGAGGTGGGAAGTTTCTGTGGCTTCCTTCTTTGTTTTCAGAGATCTACTTGTCAACCAAAAGTAAAAAAAAATGCCACAATTATTCCAGCAAGCAAGGGCTTCTGGAGTATGGAGCTAGTGCCAGAGATACTGCCACTAAGCGTGTCCAAGCTGCTTGCTTTGTCACAAAACCTCCTTAATAGCCAGATGAAGATAATTACCACCCAAGCTGATGAAAGTACAGTGTATCTCTTCTACCTTTTGAAAATTGCCTGGCTTTGTTTGTTAGATTTGGCAAACAGAGACCTAACCTGATTTTAGCCTTAATAAAGTAACGGTGTGGGCAACTTCCTATCTTTTTGGAAAAGGATATGAGGAATCTTGACTGATATGACCTTCACTATAGTGCTTTTTTAATAGCTTTATATCACAAAATCAGTTTGGACATAATTAATTGTTTTCACTGCCAACAGGATGTAAAATCTGCATGTGTCGTACATGCACCACAGCAGCAGGCAATGCTCTGCACTGCTGCAGGAATCAGCTCAGGTTAGGTCACAGCAGGTCAGTAAATAATCTGTAAAGCACTGAATAATTCAAAGGGTAATTTGGTGGTCAATGAATGTCAGACCCTTGTAATTCCATAAATCATCTCTGCAAATAATCAATAACTTCCATTAAACAATGAATTTTACAGTTTCTTCATTGCCTGTCAGTCCCACATGAGTATGAATTTGAGGCAGGTAATTGTATATGCTCCAATAATTTTGATGATTTGCATAATAAGAAAGCCAAGCTGAGTATATTCACTCACATTGGGGAAAATATGCAACAGTGTCCTACCCAAAGATAATACAGATGGTAGGACACCATCTCATGAACACAGAGGCTCCCAGACTTTGAGATTGCTGTAGCCAGGTTCATTTGTAACACTTTGTTCGACATAAGCTTCGTTTTTATTTCCCGATTTGCTTTGAAAAAAAAGGAGAACCTTAAAATCATGAACTGCCCGACTTCTATGGACTATACAATGGGTTCTGTCAGCTACTTAAGAGAACTGAATCCGAATTTTAAAAGTATTTCCATCTAAATGTACTAACCTTATTTTGACTTCCTATGAAGATTTTTCTGAGCATATCTAATAATATGTAACAGTATCTTTTAACTAATCTTCCCTATATTGGTCCTTTAACCTTTTGAAGTGATCATGTTCTTTTTCTGTGCTTTATTCCAAGTAAATTTGTTTCCAACAAGTAACTGCAAGGCCAGGGATATTGACGTACAGACAAGGAATGGGCAAACCATGAAAAGAAAAGCTTAGTGACATCATTTCCACCTAAAGCAGAATGAGGGCGTCAGCCTCAGTGTCCCCGGTGGCCCAGAACAAAGCACAGGTCCTTTCAGTCCCAGAGTCAACAGCTCTGCTGGGCAGTTGCACCTGGGTAAGGCAGACCTAACATGCCTGAAGTAGAGTTCCCCCACCCCAGAAACACTGGCTGTCTCCCTGAGCAGCACAAAGTAAATTCATGGGCAATAATGATCCTTTTTTCTGAGGCTTGTTAATAGACTCCACAAAGCATGGCAGACAGTTATGGGTTCTTTTTTGTGGCGCTGATTTTATGTTCCCATTGCTATTATAAAACATTGAAATCTAGAGGAAACTAATATATTCATTTATTTAACCTAGAAAACTGATGAGCAGATTACCCAAGGTTACTGTACCTGCTTCAAAGATTAAACATCATTTAGAAGTCAAAGGGCAAGTATTTATCGGCTGCAATGTATTTAATTCAGAGCCTTGAGCAGGATTAAATTTCTCATGGGTATTTGTGCTAATTTCAAAGGCTAGACTGACAGACAGTGTCTGAAAACAAAATTAAAGAGGGATGGATTTAAATAGAATGTTTTTCTTTCCAGAATCCAAAGTGGCCTTATTTTTCAGTTGCTGGACTGCAAAATACTTCCACGTCCTTGGAGGATCAAGGGCTATCAAAACAGACAAAAGGAAGATCTGTGATTTAGTGGCATCACAGTTCACATGGTTTATATTTCTACTAAGCTCCCGGTGCTGTTTCACAGACCATGTGGCTTGGGATTGCTTTCAGACACAAAACTATGCACGGAAGTACAGATTTAGATACAACCTAAGATACATCCACAGATATTTGGTGCTTCTGAACAATCTGTATTGAATCAAACCTGCTTATATTAAAGTATTAAATACATGTTGTCTTTAGAAATTTTCAAAGGCATCTTTGGGAAGTTGTTATGTAGAAAATGTAAGTAATTGCTTTAGACCAAAAGGACACTATGCCATCTGAACAAACAGAGCCTGCAGAGTATCTTTTAGAGTGAAGGACTATTTCACTTGTAATTACTACAGCAGCAGCATTGGATCTTATTACTCTAGCACATGCTGTCAACAAAACATATTTTTCAGTTCGTTCTTGATTAAAATAACCATTTTTGCATTTATTCAGTTATCACAATTCACTCTGAGGAAAAAAAAAAAAGAGAGAACAGTCTGAGATAACTCAGGGAGCAGGAGAAAGTGGAGAGTATCTCTTGAATCCTGAGAAAGTGCTGAATTTTTTACCTGAGAGGATCCCTAGGGTGAGCTGGAATTCTCAGCAGCTGCGTCATGTAAAAGTTGCTGTGCCATGTTGCAGGTTCACCCTGGCAGCAACTCAGCCCACACAGACATTCACTCACACCTCTCCCCCAGTGTGGGATGGGGAACATAAGAGAATTGAGAGGGCAAAAGTAAGAAGACTTGTGAGTTGAGATAGAGACACTTTAACAGTAAAGCAAAAGCTTTGTGTGCAAGCAAAGCAAAAGAAGAAATTAATTCAAGACTCCTACGGGGAGGCAGGTGTTCAGCCATCACCAGGATGGGAGGGCTCCGGCGCATGCGACAAGGGCTCGGGAAGACGAGAACCACCACCCCCACATCCTCTCCTTCCTCTCTCTTCCCCAAGTTTCCGTTGCTGTGCATGATGTGCCATGCTGTGGGATACCCATCACTGGCCAGCTGGGGTCAGCTGTCCTGGCTGTGTCCTCTCCCCACCTCTGGTGACCCCAGCCCCTTGTCGCTGGGTTGGAATAAACTGTGCTCACCAATAACTGCAGACTGCTTGGTCACACACTCAGATCACTGCACCATACCAGCTACTTGGAAGAAAAGTAAGGTTATCCCAGTCAAAACCAGTAAAATGAAGTACCTATGAAATTTGTTGGCCAACCAAATGCAGTCATAGTGAATTCTAGGAGAAAAAAAGCATTTGTAAGAGAAAAGAAAAAGCATTTTGAAATTAACTAACCTCCTTCTTGAGAACCTGCAGCGAACAAGAAGATCCAGCTTTCAGCCTTGCAATGGGCATCTGAGAGGGAAGCATTAAAAAATCTTTGGCTGGATTTGAAGATTTCTTCTAGGGAACTATAATCAGAGCTGTGGGCGCTGATTGTAAATCAATGACCAGTGAAAGGATTTGGCTTGGAACATGAACTGTAGCAACTTATTAATTCTGTAAGCCCCTGAGCCAGTGTCATGACTACTATGAGCACTCGAGGGTTTCCATTCTGTTAGGAGTCAGGCTCACCCAGCTCTATTTGCAGTGTCACTTGCCAGAAAAGGCAGAGCTCATGGATGTGTGCATCACTGGCACAGGTATCCTGCCCAATGCACTCTTTCAGGTCATGCCACTTCCACAAGTTCATTGCACAACCTCTGACCTGATCCACTGCCAAAATCCTGGTCAGAGGGAGCTTTTTCATTTTTCCTTACGGTACTCATCACCTACAGAGACAACTCTGCAGGAGTAGGTCACCCAGCATGTATAGCAAACATTGCTCCAGCACTTTGGGCCTTTTCCATGAGTCTTTTGTCTAGACTGTGAGCTCCTTGGAGCCCATACCCTCAGTAGAAGCAGAGGAGACTAGATTCAGACATTGGAGTTACTCTGATTTTAGTTCCATTGCCAAAAAAAAAAAAATTGCTTTGGTGCTTTTCAGTCCCTTGCAAATTTCAGAATTCCCAAATCTGGGAGACAAACAGTTTAAAAGGCAGAAAACATTTAGTTTTGCACAAGAGCTGCTAAAAGTGAGTGATTTGTCAAAACCAAAGAGCAGATCTGTGCTGATGCTGATTCCTCCTTCTGAGCAGCTCTGCTTATAGCTGCAGAATTTAACATGCCTTGTAGGATGCCCGACCGCCCTAATCACATTTGAACTCTACCAGCACCCTCCTTGATCTGCCTTCTGCCCTCTGCAGGGCACTGCTGGCTGTCACAAGGCTTTGTCATGCATAGCCACACACCTGCAACCTGCACAAAGACAAAGCAACAGCAAATGGAATTCTCAGTGCAAAACAAGAAGTAGGACTCTTGGAGAAATAGGCAATTGCAGGGTTGCTTTACAGTACCTGCAGCGTCCCTGTTCCTCGTTCCCTGGCCATGGTGTCAGCCACCCAAGAGAATCCTCTGCTGTGCTCCATACTAGCACCTCTGAAATGATGTGTCTGGAGAGCTGCATGCTGGTTCAGATCACTCCAAAGCCCCCTTAGTGGTTAGTGCTGTGGGACATTAGTTCTGGATGACTAATTATTTGGTTTAAAAACAGGTCTTTTGTTTCTTGGACTATAAAGACAACATGACCACTTTCTGTACTTTTGACCCCCGGGAAAGAAAAGCCACAGATAATAGAATTAAACCCTCATTTCACTTGAGATAATATTTGTATTAGCTCCCTTAGTAAAATGTCATGTACACTGCCAAGTCTGCAGGTTATCACTTCCATAGCTGGAGTGTTTGGAGACAGGGCTTGGAAATAGGGGCTATTTGGGGGAAAGCTCTGAGAATTATAAGACCTGTAACTGTAGAACCTTTTTCCTACTCGGTCTGACATTTCCTTCAGGACTTGAGCTCAGACAAAATAACAGTTAGGATATTTTTTATTGGCCCAACACTGAAACATTATATAAGGTTTCAAGGCCACACCGATGATTTTTACCCTTTTTTTTAAGGCTCTCTGTAGACTTTGCAGGGAAAAGAATCAACACATTCAACTGTGATTTCAATTGTGCTCATCTTTCAAGGGATTATTTTAAAATTTTAAGCATGAAGGAAGAGTACAAGTTCTTCCCATCAGAACTCAGAGCTTTTTCCTTATAATTCTGAAATCAAAGCAAAAATAATAAAGCTTCTGGGCCAAATATTAGTTTGAGACATTTCATTCCATTCCAGGGAAGAAATGACCACTCCCTCCCTTTTCCTGCTGCAGTCATGTTATGTTTGGATGCCCAAACAGTTTCAGGTAAGATTAGATTTTTCCATACCATGGGAGCTAATTCTTCCACTGCCTTCTCCTTTCCCCAGTATGTTATCTTTTTTGCTTTGTAAATGGCAGTACACATTCTGAAAAAGAAACCATTGGTAAAGAGGCAATTTCAACCTCTGACACAAGCAGCATGCTGAGCAAGTTGGGTGATCAGGTAACACAGAGGTTTTTAGATTGGCTTGTAATGAGGAAATGAAGATTTCCTCATTACGGGTTGAAGATCTTAAGATCTTGAGAAAGTACAAGCCCATTCATTAAATATGCCTGTATCATCAGCACTTCTTTGCTGCAGAACACCACTCCAACCTTTCCCATGGAGGAATCTAAACTATCAGTTCTCTACACTTTTCAGGGTGCACACGTTCATTCAGTCAATATACCACAGTGCAATATTTTCCTTAATTCACAGCTCCCAATTGTTTTTCCTTTCATTTTATTTCCATGCTGGAGTTGTAGAGGTAAAGGACAGGCCTGGTGTGTCTTCACACACAAAGCTGGTTTTTGCGGGCAGGGTAGGGAGAACTGCTGAAGCTAGTAGAAGGAAAACAAGAGAGAAAGAAAATATTTTCTCTGCTTTGTGCTGTATGCTTTGGTGTCTGGTTCCAGAATAGTCAGTCGACAGTGACAATTTGATTCCCCATACGATGCCACAAGTGAGACCTGACACAGTGTGCAGGTGGTGTTTAACCAGGGCATATGCATATACTGACCTCTTTCATTCTGCGTCCCCTTCACAAGTCAGTGTCTGCTGTGAGCTGCTCTAGAATGTCTGTTTGAAGCACTTGTCCAAAACCACTGAGAAAGCTGACCCTTAAATAAGCTCTAGGAATGGAATGGACAAGGGTGTGAGGGAGAAAATCTGCAGAAGACAACTAAAGCAACCTATATTGCGATGACCTTTTTGCACAATTCTGGCATTGGAACAACATGAAAAATATTGGAAATAAACAGATCCTGAAGTAATTCCTCTTAGGTCCTCTTTATGCTCCTGACAATGGCCAGTCCAGCAATACCAGCCAAACAGAATCATGACCTGGCACAGCGGAGCTGGGCCTTGTCACTCATGGTCACAACCTGAAGCACACCCCAAACGTGAACTACTCTGCAATCACCTCCACAGGAGACAGACACTCGTCAGTCAGGACAGGAACAGCCCCAGCTGTCAGGCAGTGAGAGCTGGAGCCTTTACTCATCACTGCTCCAGAATGCCTGTGCTTCCAAGGGTCCTGTGGACTGTGTCCCCAAAATATTTTTTCCATTGATTTGATGCACATATGTGTGTGTATGAGTACAGGTGAACAGACACACACATAAATTTGTCTGGTGTTATCTCAGGAATTTGGATAGATGTTTACCAGAATAATAGGCTGTGTACCACTTCAAACCTGGCACACAGCCCACCTCTGCACCCCAAAAGCAGGCGCTAGATAGAGGAGTCTATGGTCTGCAAGGACAACTATACAATAACACCAATTTTAAGGACATAAGACTTCTGTGGCTACTTTGTATACAGTGTGCTATAATAACAAATACAACATTAAAGGAAAAGCATAAGGATCCTTTGAACAGAAGTCTTCAAAATAAGTTAAAAAACCCTATAAAACTTTCCACAATAGTTTAAACAGATTATTTTTAAAATAACACTATTATTAAAGCCTTTAAAATTCCATATGAGAAGGATTATTCAGCCAAAATCCCAGAGAGCACTTGTAGATAATTTCTAGTTGTCTTACTGTTCAAGCAGAGTTTTCCCCAAGAATTTCCACTACTCATCCTCTGTTTCCAAAAGAAAAATGTATGAATGATTGGTCTTCAGGGTTTTTTGTATTCCAAATACTTAATATTGAGCAATACACAGGATCCAGAAAAAAAGAAATCTTTCACGTATCCTTTTTCAGCTTTAAAAATGCTGCAGAGGATACAAACACTATTTCTTCTCTTTAGCAGGTCACTTATAATAGACAAGCTGCTTGTGATGCATTCCATGCTGGGACCAGCTATAAGCCATGCATCTGCTGAATTTAGGAATAAAGAGCTGGTCCATAAAATGTGGAATCAGAGGAGTGGCCTCAGGGGCATAATGGTGCATTACTGCTGTGAGATCAGAGTGTTTCACTGAAAGATATATATTGTTACAGGAAAAGGGGTTCCATGGTTTTTGATTCTGTCATTATTTATTGTTGCCATTGCTCATTTTCTGCGATGCTGGATCACATGGCAGGGAGAACTGCAGAGTGCTCTGCAGCTTGCACTAGAGCTCACGTTATTTGCCATGACAAAGGAATTTTTTCTTATTAGAATAAGTTGTGTGCAAGCACTTTAAAGCTACTGTTCACCTAAGCACTAAAAACATTAAGTCTAGGAATAGCAAGACTCCTTTACTTCCTAAGAAGGTCAGAGATAGGCATTACTCCTTACTAGCTTGATGAAGACAATCAGGATGAAGAGAGAAGAAGGATAAGGAGGACCATGACTGATCTTCCAAAACAGACAACCTCATTTAACATTACTCTCAGACACAGTTCCAGCTCTCAGCACTTTTTGATATCAACAAAGGGCAAATATCCGTTCTGCTTTGCTCAGACCTTAATTAATAGAAGTCCCCAGGCCCTGGGAGGAGCTTCTTACCAGCCGGCCAGTATCAGACTTAATTATTTACTAGATACACCTGGCTACTGTGACATTTATAAAGCAAAAGCCAGTGACTAAATGTGGATACATTTTCTAGCCTTTTCCTTCTGTATGTTGTTCTCAACAGTGTAACTCATAAGTGTATTGCTCCTTAGGTTTGCTGGATTAAAAAAATACTAATTTAAAGTTGCTTGAGTTAATTATTAATTGAACTAGGCTCATTAGTCATTTAAGTCCAGGAAGAGAAATGTGTCTCTTTAGAATCAGGTGTCTGTATACATTCCTACAGCTGGATGTGCAGATTTCTGAATGCTATTTGGTAGTTCCCAGGCTCTTGGAACTGCTGTGGTACCTGCCTGCTCTGAGGCTGCTCTGATAGGCTGTTCCTGCTTAATAACTTCATAGATACAAGTAGCCTTGTCCAAAAAGACCGAGCAGGGCTGAGTGACAAGCAGGGATGGGTTCCACGTGTTGGGAGCTGTCACTTTCACTAGGTAAATCAATACCATGTTTCCCTTGTTATCTTATGGGAGGACAGAGTATGTTAGCATGGGACTCTGCCTCGGCTCCTGCCATACTGCAGCTTCATAAACCTCTGCCCTGCAGTGCTGTCTGTCACCTGTTGGAAAGGCTGTGGCTGGCTTGAAGATGCTCATCTAGAACTTGCTTGGGTATTTTTTTTCTGGATAAAATGCAGACAGTGGCTGCATGCACACTGGAGAGTCAAGGGTGGACCTTACTGCTGGTAAGTGGTCCCTGTGGGTTCCAGTTGGCTGATGACTGATAAGACCAATCTCACCTGAAGCTGATATCACTAGAAGCACCATGAACTTTGCTCGACCTCTGCTATTTTTTGGCTTCTCAGAACGTCCACTGATGGGTCAAGGTGGGATTTCTGAGTATGAATTCATAGTTTGTGCCACTGCCCAGAGATAATTTTGGGAGTTACAAACTATGCCAGAAAAAAACCGACAGGAAATATACAGAATAGGATTACTAGATAATAGCTAAATCTAAGACACTGGTTTCTTTAGTCCTTTTTCAAGCACCAGCTGAATACTCTCAATTTAAATGTTTCTATCAGGGGAGACCCTGCCACTCCTACCCTGTATCCCAAGTCCTTAGAAGAGAGAGGTGTTAGTACAATTTCTTCTCAAACTTTTACATAGATTCAGTTGCATTCATTTATGTTTCCTAAACCCTAGCAAAGCTAGGGTCACTGCAGAAAAAGGTGCCTGACCAGGATGGTGTCTCTGGAGGCACTGAGCCTGCAAATCGGGCAGCAGTGGCAGTACTGTCACCTGCTGTCATCACTGCACACCTGCACTACTGCCCCACAGGTGGGCACGGGGTGTAGCCCTTCACCCTCTCCAGGCACTGAGTGCTGCCAGGAGCAACAGCAGACAGGCAGGTGGATCTGCAGCCTGTGTGAAATGCCCAGTACCGTGCATATGGGATGCTTCTGCGCTACACATCTGGTTTGTAAAGATGATGCATTGATTGTAGAAAGCCTTGCCACTGTCACACAAGGTGTTTTTTATTTATTCTGAGCAGTTCTTGGCATCTACAAATGGAGTTTCTACGTAAGATGTCAAAATGAACTTCATCTCTTAATCCCAGATCAAGGAAGGGCGTCCAGAAGATTAATCTAGGAATTTTCTCTGTAGGGCTGCTCCTGGAGAGCTCCAAAACAGACCCAGAGACCCTAGTTTGCTCTGATTGTTTAGGTCTCACATTTTTATTTTGGGCCAGGCTGTTGGGAACAAGTGTTTAAAACATCTTGAATGTGGCCTGTACTGACCCTTTCCATCCCCTGTCCGTCTGCCTCTGTAGAAGGGGGACTCAGCATCATCCTCCCACTGAGGACAGAGATTTCAGACTGAAAATTATTGTTAGAGACTGTGTGAAGGTTAGAGGCTAAATGGGAATTTGTTTTTTATAAAAGAGTTTCTCCTGCACTACTTGTCAAATGCTGACCTCAGGGTCCTATGTTTCCCACATTAGACTGATGATCTCATATATTCTGATAAATGTGGTATCTATTCTGCTAGATATGGCATATTCATATTTCTTTTGAGTTGCATTTACCTTACATTCCTGCTGGAGAAACAACAGCTGAGATTTTTGTACTGCACTGGAATTTGTTGTGTGTTTTTTGGTAAAAGTTTGTGAACCTCATTTGAAGGTATTGGGGTTTTCCCCAAAACAAATACGGATGCCTGAATATACTGCAAGATATTTCACTGTGGCCATGCATTAATATTCTGACAAGGTAACAGGTTGGTCAATGCCTTTAATACAAATGCCATATGAGAGGAGGTAAAACTTAAAAATGGCATATATATGCTTGATATTAAGCCAGAACCTCAGCAAACTGGTCAGAAAATGTAAGTACAGCAGGATGTAATTCAGAGAAGAGGTCTGTACAGCTGCAGACTCACCCATGGGCACATATCAGATCAGCCAGCCCTAATCCACTCCAAAAATCAGTGCTGAAATGGCCAAGTCCCTTCTGGACTTAGAACAAAGAAATTAATTGCAGAAAGAGTACTACATCCATTTTGCAAGGATGAGTACTAGGCTATGGGTATTTATACCTTTTTGTAAAAAACTTTCTTGAGATGGTTATTCTCCTGAACAGCCAAAGCAGCCATCCTTCAGACAATGGAATTTGAAACTCCAGAAACAGTTCAGGATCAATCCCCTGTTCATATACAACCTTTATTTATTTTAAAGCTGGGTTTGGGGGGAATTGGTTTTGATTTGGGTTTGGGTTTTGTTGGTATTTTTTGTTTTGTTGTTTTTTTTTTTTTTAACTTGAATTTTACAGCACTACAAGGAAAAAAAACCTCACTATTGATCCTTTAAGGTTAAGAACTCGGTGCACTTAAATTATTCTAACCCAGAAAGTTTGAAATTTATAGTCCCTCTTGAACCTTTCTGCCTCACCAGCTTCCTTGGGAGGACCCTACTACAGGCTGCACGCCAACTGCAGTAAAATTTAAAGAGGTGAGAGAGAAACTTCCCAGAAAATATAAACATTTCATGGAAATGAAATAAGTCTTCTCTTATAGGAACTCACCTCAGCAAGCTTTAGATAAATGAAAAGGTATTCAGAATTTTAAGTGGATGAAAAGTGTGGTGGTTTAGATACATTTGTTTATGAGCAATGCAGAAGTGCAGATTGTCCTGGGAGGGTCTGGGGGCCATCAGCCCCCCTGTCCCGGGGTCAGTGGCGGCCGGGGTGGGAGTTGGTTTGTCCTTCCCTCCAGGCCCACGGCAGCCCCGCTCCCCTCTGCTCCCCAGGGACATCCCCTGCCCCCAGTCCAGCCCACGACATCCACACACCCTGAGCAGGAGGGAAACATGCCTGAGTTCAGAGATGGGAAACTTGGAAAAACAGCAGCAAGCAAGGCACGGGAATGCATTCTGCTCTCGTGCTCGAGATCTCTGCTGACACAACACAGAAGGAAGGGTCACATGGCTGTGGGGAGAAATAAAGTGTGAGCACTAGGAGGGCTGTAAATTCCTCAGCTCCACTTGCTGGGCACTGGCTCCAGAGGCTTACTCCTCCTGCAGCCTTCTGTGACCCACATTTCCTCAGAAATCTCAACACATCTGTGGAGGGTCTCAGAAGCTGCTGGGAAAATGACATGATTTTCCCAGCAAGAGTGGATTTTTCAGAGGGAAACTTTTTTGGCTGGGCAGATGTTGGAAAATTCAGATCCAGCGGTGGTTTGGAAACACCAAGGGACTGATGCCCACACAGTGCTGCTCTCTGCGAAGGTCCTTGTCATGACCTCAGGAGAGGCCTGCCAGGCAGACCTAATGTGGCTTTTCTTGCCATTCCTCTCACAAGGCCATGCACTGAACCAACAGCGACTTCAGCAGAGACCACGGGTGAACACTGCAGAGACACAAGCTCACGCTGATCCTATGTTAACGATGGAAAATAAAAACATGGAAAACATCACAAAGCCTGGCATTTCCACATGCTCTCACTGATTGGAATGGTTCTGAGGTCAGGATTTCCTTTCCCAGTTCTTTCTCCAGAAATGTGTAAACTTAATTCATTTAGAAACATAAGCCCATGCAGTATTTGTCCATAAGAAATATTTCTGTATTTGGCTCAAATTTTTCTAATGACTTCTTATTTTTTCTGTTTACATAGCAGTCAACCCCAGACAAACCCTTGCTAAGCAATTGAAAGCTGGCTTCATATTAACTGACATTACCAAGGGTTTTCATAAAATTCTTTTTAAATTAGTTTTAAGAGATAATAAGAAGCCAGCTTGAAGAAAGTTGTCAAAACATATATATGGTAAGGGGACAATGTCAGCCTTCTGCATGATAATTTGGGAAATGACCCTAGGGAGATTCATCACAGGCCAGAAATCTGCATTTTAGCCTTTTAGCCAAAAGCTCTATCTTTCTAGTCAGCTATTGGCATTTTGACAGGGCATGGAGCGGAATTTCTTTAGAAGTGGAGTTGGGGATACTGCAAGAAAATTCAGTAGTTTAGTGGCAAAAGTTTTCACACCAATGTCTTTGAAATGGTAGCACTGGTGTTGTATGTCTGCTCTTTCAGAAAAGTTTTATTGTCCAAAATTTATTTTAGATATTTTATGTGTGAAGATGAAACTCAAGCAAGGACGTCATTCTTTAGCCAGAAGGGGACAGGGTATGGACAGAGGAGTTTGCAATGCCCCCATGTCCTCTCTGTCCTTCTTACTTTAAAATGTAAGTCCTCATTGAAGTCAGAGTTTGGGGCCCTCACCCTGCCCTGCGTGCGAGCCTTGCTGGGCTCGCTGCTCCTGGTCGTGTAGCTGCAGTGTCCTGGAGGCGTGCTTGGAGGAGGCAGAAGGATGGCAGCAATTGCAGTTTCACTCTTCTCTGTGACATATTACATCCAGAAGAGAAAATATTGCCTTGTAGGGAGCATAAATCAGGGGCTGCTTTCAGCTTTTAAAGTGACGTAAAGTTTGTATGAATATAATTATAGCCTCTGATGCAAATAAAACAAGATGTGACAGATAAGGAAGGCTGCCACATCTAAGCTAATGTTATAAAACTTCAGTAAGTGACTAGCAGTTGGCAAGATGTTCAAAGAAGGTATTACTCTCCCTGACACTGATATGGTGTCTAAGATATCTCTTTTTAAAGCTTTTAGTTGAATTTTATATGCTTTTAAAAAAGTGATTAGTTAAGATTGCCTTGAGCTCCATCCTTTAAGCCAAATTTATTGATTCCAAAGTACCAAATAATATTCTTTGGTCATCGAAAACAAAAGTATGCTCTCTGTGTGTTTGTTTCTTGGCAGTGATGTTGCATTTTCATATGGCAAACATATATTCTATTTTCCAAATTCAGACTAATTGAGGTTATTACCCAATGTCTCTCTGAAGCCAGTCTTACCTTATCTGTCTGAAAGACTGTATCACTCCACATATGCCACAGACTAACACATACACACAGACATATGTGTTCATACCCAGCAGCAATGAAGAGTTCAGCTCCTCCACACCCAAACAGCTCCCTACAGGGACTCTAAGACAAGAGCAGCTGTCCTGATTTGCATTTACTTTTGTATTTTTTAACAGATTGCTTTCCGTATGTGTGTAGCAAAGGAGTGTTTAAATACTTAGGCAATGCTCTCTATAAGGTGTGCAGGTTTCATAAGTAGATGTAATAACACACACATGCTCACACACACACACACACACATATATATATATATATATATATATACATATACATATATATGTTCCAGGTAAAGGTTGGACCAGGTACAGAATATCTGGAGGACTGTCCTGTTAGGAATTTGCAAGATTTAGGGATTCTCTATAAGAAGTTACACAACTCTTCCCCATTTGACTGCTCAGATACTCACCAAGTAATCAATCACCATAACTCCTCACAAAGATAACATTCTGAGCAAGAGTAAATTACAGAGATGAAATCTTTAAGGGAGTATTTAAACAAACTATAATTACAAAAGTTCACTCTCTATGACACTTTCAACTCCTTATCACAAAGTCTTCTACAATTTGTTACCTTAACTACAAGTTGCCAAATTTCTCTGATCTGACCTCTAAAATGATCAGAAATAAGAATGCCTGAAACAGATTCTATGTTTTTCAAAGCCAAACACTATAAGGGTCATAATAATGACTGCCATAGTGGGATGCATCATTGTCATAGAGGTTTGCACCAATGCCTTCCATTGCTTTTACTTCAATACATATTAATTTTGTTGGCACACTTTTCCCCCCTGCAAATAGAGCCTGGTGCTGACTATACTGGTCTTCAGTATTTTCTCTGTGCCCCTCTGTGACAGCCTCTTTTTGGTGGCAGGTGACATTTACATCTCAGGTTTATCTCATGTGAATCTATCTTGGAAAGGTTACTTGTAAGCACAGCTACTCCTGGCCAAGCAATGCCCTCCGCAAGCTCAGAGCAACACAGAACAAAGAACCAGGTTTTGCTCCCTGTGTAGGGGCATTTTTAACTTTCATTCTGGGATAAGCATTCTGTGGTGAGCTAATTCCACAAGGAAGCCTTCCTTCTGTCACCAGTATGCAGCAATTCCTGCAGATCTAAAGCAGTTCTTTCCATACAGCGTCTGGCACATATTTCAGTGTCAGTTCTACTCTAGAAAATCTCTCTGACCTGTGAGAATGAGATCTCAGATCTACACAGGACAAGGAGGACTCAGTGGCCCACAAAGATGCTGGGATGAGTCACCCCAGAAGGGAATGAGAGTCTGGTACCACTCAGTGTAAATGTCAGCTTTTGTGCTGTCAGAGAAGAAGAGGATAGCTATAAATCTCCGATAAGAAAAAACTAGAACCTTAGACCCAAAGAGTCAGCAGGCAGCCACAGGTTTGAGGTTTCTGGTGGTCCATTGCCTTTACCAGTGTTAAACCCAAAGCCAAACCCAGAGGACAGGTGTCTTGCCTTAGGCTGCAGAGCAGAGTGGATGTAAAAAAGGACAGGGACACAAATAGCTTGCACAGGCTAACAGGCTGCTCTAAATCTCAGGTGTAACAGGAGCTGCATTGTTAACTATTTGTCTTCCTTAGGTCATTGCAGCAAAGGCAAGGGGAACACTACCATATGAAAAATAGAGTACATGACGTAAGAGCTGGTCATATTAGGCCCTGTTGTTCAGCTTTATCTCTCACTATTGCAGGCCATTTACTCTTCACCTTCAGCGGTTTTGAGAGCCTTCAAATCACAGCTGCATTCTCTCTGAGCAATATGACTTTCACCAAGGCATTTGCTGTTTTGAGTGTAATAGAGGTTTGCAAAATGCCCTGTTTTCAACCGCACTGAATGAGACTCCTGAGTAACCTAACGTTGGCCAGTGCCAAAGAGCAGGTAACCTTCCTCACTGCCAGCTCAACATCACTCTCCCTGACTCAGCACCAACTCCACTCTGAGACGTTCTCACAGCTCTCCTGAAGGATTTAGAGTCAGAGTGACAATGGCAGCCGATCCCAGCTTTGGGCAAAGTAAAACAAGGAGATCCAACAGCCATAGCACAGCAGCTGGCAGCAATTCGCCCCATTGATGCTGCCATGGCAGAAGCTCTGGGCCAGTGCTGGGAGGGCAGTGCAGCAGCTGGGGTTCACACTATTCAGTGAACAGTTAATACAATCAATTACTTTCTAAGAATGTCTAATGAATCACTGGGCCATTAACCTGAACAGTCACAATGTACATTCCCAACATCAGTTTTGCTTGAATAATCCCCAAGGGAATAATTAGAAGTGCATCACTTGGAAGAATGCATTGTATGTAATGCATTACTGGATCCTAATAAATACAGTGACTCCTCAGCATACTGTCAGGGATTTAGACAGAAGTCAGTAGATGGAGGAAGAAGAGGTCAAGAGAGAGAGCATGATGTGAATAATGCCTTGTTATGAGTTTAGAGAATTTGTGTATCTCTTTTTTTGGCATCAAGATTAAAGATACGAAGCAGAGAAGGAAGGAAGTTACATAAATGGTCATATTCATTCTTGACATGTGATTTAATTTATTTAATTAATTATTTATAATTAATTTATTTAATGTAGACCCTGGTGTCTGCATAACCCAAACTTCAGTTACAATACTTAAGTTCCTTCCTAGCTGCAGTTAATTCCATCCTTAAAGTAACCTAAGCAAAGCTAGAGCTAGCTGACTAATTCACATAGGAGATACTCCAGGAAGAAATTATGCATGAGAAATGCATAATTTGCATGAGAGACAAATTACTCTGCCTCTGTCCAGGACAGGACCTGAACACTACCTCAAAAGCGTTCAATACACCTTTGTGCCATGCCACAAAGCACAGAACTTTCATCCTCTATGCAATGTTTTAAAAATCATCTAGCCCCCCCACACCTTCAATTACTACAGAAATTACAATTAGGTGTTTGGGGAGTACATGGCATGCAAGGAAAACATGACCAGCTTCTGCAGGTATGGATAGATATGCTCTTTCCCAAAGGACACTAGCCATGAACAACACAGACATGACCTATAGACAGAGCAGGATTGTGTCTTTGTCTGCTACATTTTCCCACCCTCATAAGTTACTATTGGTATTAATATTTGTTTAGTTCAATATTAAGGCCCAAGCTGAGCACTGCAACAGCCTGTGTCCCTACACAATAAGAGCTGGTAGGCACAGTAGGATAGAGCTATGACCCTAGGAGTAGGTTATTGCAAAATTAAGCTAAGCTAGCTTCTCAAAACATCCCTTGGGTAGAAAAGCTCCCTTTACACACCTAAGACTATGAGAGGACATAAATAATTAATTGTCCTGTATCTTTCTTACTGAAGAAAAGATTTCAGGTAATGCAAGTGTAAAAACACAGATATATATCCACCATCCACATTTTTTTCCTCATAAGGAGGAAGAGTATATTAAGTGACCTTCCTCTCCAATAGGATAAGAAATCTAATGCCAGCTTAGGAAACTTAAAGTTATTAGTAGTTACATAATGCTGGCAACTTATTTTACACCAGACATCTATGAAAAAAAAGTCATAAAAATGCAATTAAATGTCTGAACTGTTGCTATTTTGGAAATTAAAGCAACACACGCTGTCCTTGCTACAGCTTATATTACTTACTTATGACTTCTGCAGTTATTTTCACCAGTTTAACCATGCTTCTTTTCCATAAATGTCTGCTGTAAATAGGTCCTTTGGGAACCTTGAAAATAACAAGATCTGTAATAAAAAAATTAATAACACTGAGAGAAAACTCAGGTTGGAAAGGCATTTTTAGAGCATATTAAAGGGTCTATTTAAAAAAAAAATACTTGCAGAGAAATACCAAATACCCCAGTGCACTGTAGCAGGTAGATCTGAACTGTCACTGCTGAGAAGTAAAAGAAGGGGCACCAAGCTTTCAAGAGATTCAACTTTATGGCTGCTGGAAATACTACTAGGCTCTCCAAAGTAGCATTAAAGAATAAAATACCATTGCGAGTGAACAATATCAACAGTCATGTTTACATTATTTCTACATATCAATTCTTCTTGTGCATGAAAAGTTCTAAGGCAGCACTCCCCAATTCAATTCACAAAGAAGAAGGTAGAATATAGATTCATTTACAGTTATGAATATTCCAATTGGGAAGTATAAGCTAAGGGAGAAAAGATAATTATATCAACACATCACAGAGTATTGCTAACAAGTAGCATGCTGAATCCTGAGCTTCTATGGTTTCATAAGATAAGAGTTTGGTGTTTCTTGTTGCACAAAATTTGTCACACCTTTGTATAATTGGGACATTGGTGTTGTATATAGTAAGGCTACAAAGAGTTCTAAAGACTAGGCAGAAGAGCCTTTCCTGTCCTCAGCTGCATTTGCTCTTACATTATGAGCAAGGATAAATGTGAGTGTGATTTTCTGTGGACTTTTTTTATTTCTCATTATTACATTCTCTCTTTTTCATCTCTTCTCTCAACAAAACCAAGTTATTTACAGTAAAATTGAACACTCTTTGTTGCCTGCCTATGGACTCACTGATATTTTCATTGTATCATTTTAAGAATGAGAGAGTAGCCCATGAGCTTAGATTTCAGTAATGTAATTCTAACAATTTGTAGTAAGTTTGTCCAATTTTTATGAACTACTTTTCTTTGACTAAAGGTTGCAGTTTGTCTGCAGAATTTGCTCTCCCAAACTGTTTCTTCTCCTTGCTAAAATATGTTTTCACTCCTCTCTAAGACTGAGGGCACCCAAACATCCTACATCCACAGTGTCTGCACTTCCATAGATTTTACTTTGCAGTGACTCCACATGTGAATGCCAGCAACTCCTGGTGAGCATTCCAAGAGTGCAACCCCAGTTTGAACACCACTAGCCTTTGCTGTGCTTTTACATCTCTTTCCTTCACTGTAAGCCTTCTGTCACCACCAGCACCAATGCCAAAGGCACCTTATCACCAAAGTAATCTTTTCTCAAAACGTATGTCAGTAGAGTACTTCAAAGCTACACTTACTGTAAAAGTCATGCTTGATCCCAGATATACTACTAAGCTACATTTATTTTAAAATTCATACTTGATCCTAGATAATGTCTCGTAGTATATTCACATGTGTTTGTTCCAAATTGTCTTTTTAGATCAGTTGCTCTGTCGTGTTTTCTCCGGCAATCTGACAACATCCACTGACCAGCAGGAACACAGCAATAAGTCATTAGCGGTTTTATGAATTGTAGCTAAGAGCCATCAGTTCAGCTAAGAAGTAAATAGCCTTTACCAGCCTCATAAAGTCACCTGTAGCATATGCTCTGCCCAGTGCAAATAGCTGAGGGAAACATCACAGTTCCAAGCCATTGTCACAGCACAGGGCTGGGGTACCAGCTGGTGATGACTGCAATGTGACAGCTAGCATGTACCTATGACAGCAGCTACCCTGAGTGTTGAACAAATGCTGGAGGACACAACAGGGCCATTTCAGTAGAATGCTAGGGATCAGCAATAAATTGTAACATGACCACTCTTCAGTCTTATGATAAGGCAGGCTAGCTAGAATTGTGTTCTGCTAAACATACCTTTCTTCACTGTGACACCAGCAATGAGCCTCCAAAGGTAAACTACACAGGGCAGTTGCCTCACAACAGGCAACAGTGACCCGACTCCATGTTCTGTGAAAAAGCAAGG
The DNA here is from genome assembly GCF_037042795.1 of Molothrus aeneus. Taxonomy (NCBI): domain Eukaryota; kingdom Metazoa; phylum Chordata; class Aves; order Passeriformes; family Icteridae; genus Molothrus; species Molothrus aeneus. The sequence goes on from NC_089664.1 coordinate 11,424,666, forward strand.
AGAGTTACAGATCCGATTCTTGAACTGTCCCCATCCACCATCCTTAAGCAAGATTTAATAAGGACACTTTTTTTTCAAGCTTACTGGATGATTCATTCCTGTAAAAACATTTCCAATTCAGTAACAGTCTGTACAGAAAAAAAGTTCTGTTGTATGGCTAAAACAATAGCCAGACAGTAAAACATTTTTCTAGCTACACTGTGGCAGAAGTCCTATTGTACTACTAGATAGGACTATAGAGTCCTATCTCTGTAGTTTTACCCTAGGTGAAAGGCTTGTTAAAGGGACTACATGACTGCCTTTTCTACCACAGTCCTGTCCATTGCCTGTGCATTCTGCACTGAGATCTGAGGGTACAGGTCCTCCCAGTGCTTTGGGATTGTACTAGGCTGGTTCTTTATCACCACTTCTTTTTGAATATACCTACTGTCAGTGCTGACAAATATGTAAGTCTGCCTTCAAACAATAACTGGAAATATTACTGGGATTAGCTTGCATGTCAGTGTCACTATCCAGTCACTTAACAATCACTCAAAGAAATGATATAAAATATCACTTTTTTACAAAGATGAATAATAGAGTGTTTGTCAGTCACTTCTAGGCTGACTAAGCCCCTTTGACTTGCTGAAACTAGAGTCTTTTTTTTTTCTAAACCTCACGAGAAAATGTTGACAAAACAGGCAATTTTCTGTAATTTCTCTGCAAGCTTCTGTCAGCACAAGAGGCAGCCAGAGCCTGCTCATTTCAGATAACACCACAGGGTAACCTTTGACATCCACCCCCTCGCTGCCATCAGAGGCTCCTCTAAGTGCAACAGTTGTGTCTTTCAGGTTGCAGGATGCAGACCCACAATTTGGGCTCTTGTTCATTGAAGGCAGCCTTTGTTTCCCAGCTGACTAAGAAGCTCTTATAAAAGGGATAAGAAATGTAGTTAATAGCTTGAGAGTGGCCTAATCATCGGCTGCTATTACCCCTCCAATATTAGGGAGGATGACAGACCTATCAATAACAGAGCCCCAGGTGAGGTACAGCAGCTGATAAGGTGAACTTTGGCTTGATCTTTGCTCTGCAGAGCACAGCACTTATTTGAAAGAGAAGCCAGAACCTATTTTTTTTTCTTCATATTGTGCTAAAATCATTCAGCTGAGCAGCTTCTGTTATGTTTTTCTGTCTTAAACCACAGTGATTTGACCAATGTAACTTATAAGCAGAGATGAAAACTGAAGAACTCCCCTCTCAGATCATGGAAGCTAGAGAGATGCACTTGGGTGATGTGTCCACTCATGTGAAAGTAAAAGGAGGCAAAATGAGAAAGCAGGTCTCCACATACTCTTCGTCTTTACACACGTGTGGTGCAGCCTCGTGCGTGCACAGATTTGCACGTGCCCACGTCGTACGCATACCGGTTTCCAAGCGGTTTAGCTTTCCTTGAGTAAACAACATGCAAAAGCTAAACATGCAGAAAATACATTATAACATCATTTTATGGTCACAGCAAGTTAAAGCACAGGCAGAAACTACACACTAGAGCAACTGGATACACTCTTGCTTGGAAACAAGACTACCAAGTTACTTTTAGTACCACATAGTCTCAGGAGTTACCAGCACTTCCCTAAGAGAGGAGGGACTGGGAGGTATGGGAGAAGAAAGATGAAGATCCAAAGTTGATGAGAGGACTAGGAAGACAGGGCAGAGAGTGGATATGATATTTCACTGACCTCTCCATCAGTTGCATTCTCTGCTTTAAGTCTGGAAAGGAAATGAGAACAGGCCCTTGTCACCACAGGCTTAGCTCCATCACTCTGGAAATGTGAATCCTTCCACTGCCTGCATTGTGCTGGGTCTGGGGCTGTAAGCAACTGGTGCTCGAGCAGCTAGTACTGGGACTAACTCACCTTCCATCATGACATTTAGAGAAAATGCAAACCACAGAGTCCTCAGCAGGCAGCTGCAGACTCCCACTATGTTGCACTGAATGGAGGTTAGTATTTAGAAGAGATCACAGCTAAGCAGACTTTCTTCATTGTCAAACTATGTTTAGTTTGGTGGGTTTTTAAAAATCTGTTTAATCCTTTTCTTTTGAAATAAGGGAACTTTTAATATAGCCAAAGTGGATACTGCTTTTAAACAGATCCAGTTTTTCGAGAATGTTTTTTTTTATCAAGTATTTAACCAGAGTTTTGTTACTAATGCTGGACTTACAGTAGCTAAAGCCAATATAATACTTTCCTGAAGTATTGCTCAGAACTACTTAAGCTAATATTTCCAAAGCCAGAATTCTTTAAAAAGCTATGGGCACACTCTCAAATGGCTCAGAGCCATGTACTTCAGAGTCTGACACTGAAGTGGTTTTTTTTCCTAGGCAAGTTCATAAACTATTGTGGCAAATCTTGCATCGCCTTCTCTGACAGCAGCCTTCTTCTGAGCATAGTCCTGGCACTCTGAAAAGCATTAGAAGTTACAATCCCAACACTTATGAGAGAATGCAGTGAGCAGATTAGGATCTAAACCCAAGGAAACATTAGCCCAGAAGAAATAATCTCTGTGAATTCTAGCAGCATGCAGAGGTGAAGGAACCTCCCTGGCTATGCTCGGGGGCCTTCCATGATCTCCTGGCTCAGAGGATTAGGCAGCTCCTTGCACAGAGATTACTTGACCCTGCAAACACTAACGTGGTCTGGGAGCACAGAGGGGAGCCGCTTTGGTCTGAATGTCACTGTGGTTCTGGAGGTTCAGCCTGGTCACAGCCAGGGCCTGGGGCAGGCAGCACCACGTCCACAACACCTGTGGCCCCCTTTTGGCAGAGCTGGCTCCCACCATGGGGCAATGGCCACCACTCTGCTCCACCCTGGGCTGAGACCCTGGTGGGCCAGGCTGGCTCTGCCCACCTGCCTGCAGCAGGATGGCCTCGTCCCTTGAGAGCCTCAGTGGGCCAGCAGCCACGCCATGGCCATGGGCTGGCAGGACAGCAACAAGGCCTAGACACAGGTTCTGGTTCTCTAGAACGAGCGAGAACCTGGCCAATCTGGCTGTGCTTTTTACATGCACTTCCACCAGCATGCAGCTGGGTAGCTGCCATATCTTGTCAAGACCAGGATATGCACTTGGAACATCTTTCTTTGCCTGCTAAACTCTCTCTGTTCTCTGTGTGTCAGGGTCGATGTCTCCATTGTGCCATAGCAATGCAATGCCATTGGTTACATTAACCATCCTCCGCCGAGAAATGACAATCCAGCATATCTCCAAATTAGCCTTTTTATTGAAATCAATAAAGGAGAAATCACATGGCACTAAACTATTTGGTGGGAGCTTTGTTACAAACTCATTACTGGAAAAACCTTTTAAGAGACCTTTAACCACAACCATTGATTCCATCACAGCAAGGGTGATCTATGGAGTTAATCAGCTGAGTCACAGCAGAAAGCCCTGGCTGTGTGCTGTCCTGCCTGAGACTCAGCCACATGTCGACAAAAACTCTTTATGTGCAGTAGAGTTGTAGCCTCACAAAAGCAAGACTGACACCACCACCAATCCCCAAACAGACTGATTTTAAAGGCAGTAGTTCACATTCCAGAAAAAAAAACCAAAACAAAAAACTAAAATTATGCAATTTCAGTGTCAAACTGGCTGGCAACCCTCACTTTGGCCTCTGAAACAATTTAGTCTTGGGGGATGACCTGCTTTCCCCAGCACCAGGCCTGGGGCTGCTGCAGGTTTTGGACCCACACACCCTTTGCTAGGGTGCCCAGCTGGCTCCTTGGCCCTGCCCATTAGTTCATTCACACAGCCATACAGAACCTGCCCTGCATGAGCAGATCACAGCATACCCTCAAGTCTGAGCAGTTCTCCAGAGATATGCTTTTAGGAATAGAGCAGATGTTTAAGAGGATCCACTCACAGAGTCAATTTTTGCAGGGCTGACCCTTTCTGACCCTTTTTGACCTTATACCAGTGACATGCTCAAAGTTGTAGCCCTTCATTTTTGGATAACTCTCATACCTGTACATGTGAGGAAAGGTTAACATGGCTTCTTTTCCTCAGTAACTACACATTCAAGCTCCATTTGAGTTCCTTTTTCATTGAGGTTGCTGAAAGAATAGACAGGACCAGTACATACACAGAGCCCTATGTCTTGTTCCTGGCCTTGTGACAGATTTTTGACAGTAAAACACTTTGAATCAGATTGCTTCACAAGAAAGAATGAATTGAATTTTTGCAGGTATCCAGTATCTAAGAGCTTTAAAGAGCCAGCTTCTGATAACAAATGATTCCTGCAGGAGTCTGGTTTCAGTTTATTCCAAAATAGGTGTCTACTTGCAGTCATTGGCATCAAGCTGCTTCTTGAAATTACCAGGATCTAGCCTATGATGCCAAATAATTTTTTACCCTTTTTTTGTCCAAGATGCTTCCAGAAAGATATCTCCTCATAAGTGCCTGTGCAGTTAAAAAAAACAAAACAGGACCAAAAGAAATTCAGATGGAATGCAAACACATTGTGTAAAGAAATATCTGAGAATAAGGCACTTTTTTTGAGACACATGGCACAAATTTTTCTTTTTACCTCTCAGAAAACCTCTATAAGAACCACCACAATTTAGCACTAAATTTTGAAGTGCTTCCAGCTACATCTGCACTTTCCATGCAGTGCCTCGAGCAGGGTGGGATAGAACAGCCCACATGCCCAGCACTTCAACGTGCCTGTCCCACGGGACTGCTCAGTGCTGGCTCTGCTACCTGCCTTAAACAGGCTCTGTCCATCACTAGTGATGGGCAGGGCAACCTTGTACGGCCAAAGCACCCACCTCGACTTCAGAGACCCATCTTCCCCCTAGCTGCTCTATTAAAGCTGAGCTAAAATGTTTTTCTGCTTTATAGATTTTTCTCAATGAATTTTCCCATACAGGCACTAACTTCTTTTTACAGAATTTTGTGATGATACTCAAATTCATCCTAAGGAGTGTTTATTCTGTTTACTCAAATGAAGCCAGACTGTTTCCCCTGGGAGCTTTCTGCAGGTTTCTCCCTGGGATGAAATTAACTATTTTTACATGAAAACATAATTAATTTAAAGTTCAATGGCCTTTACAAACAAAATTTGGATTAAAAGATCAGTAAAGATTTTCAACACTCAAGATAGGAACAAGTTTATGACTCACAGGCAGGTCTTATTATGACTGAGGGGCTTTTCATGTTCTGGTAAAAGAAAATCCTGCTTCCAGGCTGTTCCATACCTTATTGTGACTGAGATGCCACAGTCTTCTGGTAGCAACAGAAACAGTCCCTTACTCATATGTCTTGAGATGAGAAGATGATTTTTTTTTCTCAGCCATCTGTGTGCAATACTGCTTCTTCTGTAATTTTTCTCCTTTCATATCCCCTTGCATTCAAAACTTTCAGTAAGATTATTATTTCTTCTTGACTGTCTGTTCTGGAATGTTATTAATTTAACAGTTTGATTCTGAACATCTTCGGTTCCCAGTGATCAAAGTTTCAAGGAGTTGGGTCAAAGCTGCATCAGAACTTTTAACTGTGAAGTGCTTTGGGACCCTCCAGAATAAGAGCAGATGGACCGTGCTTGGTAGTATCAGATCCTGCGTGTCCTTGCCACATGTAAAACTACTAAACTTATTATAGAAACTACGTTTTCTTCCTACTTTTTTCTTGAATTGTTAAACTGACCCTGTTGCTCAACATCAGTATTTGGCAAATAGGAGGTCAAATAATTTTTCAAGAGTTTCATTTCACCCCTGAAAGTATGTGACAAAAAACTAGGCATATATTGATCCAATATTCTCTCAGATATCTGGGAAATTTGGGAGAGACACAGTGGATCCCAAGACTGGAAACACAGCCAACAGAAGCATACTGTGAATCTTGTTGAGAAGCTCCTAAACTACACATTTTACTTAAAAATTACATCCCAATTTTCAGGTTCAAGGACAGTGGCTTCTCTGGAGACAGTGTGGGCATGTCACGCTTTGATCCCTCAGTAAGTTCAGAGGAAAGGCGATAAAAGGCAAGGAAAGCACTTTATTCAATAGCCAAGTCCACCCTATTCTCTTTGTATTTCAGAGTCTTCTCCGCCCCATTTCAAAGTGGAAGAAAGGAGATACTGCTTTAAAGTGCGCAGACTCTGATTTAATACTGGAACAGACTCATGCACCTATCATGAGAGATATATAAATGCAAAGCTTACAATAGTGCACACAGTGCACTGTAATGCAGTCTGTGTTCAGATATAAATATAATAGATTTTTTTTTAAATACAAATAAGGAGAAACATACAGATACTCTGTATTCCAAAATTCTAAATTTTGGTCATTGCTTGTTTTTTTATGATCGAGCCAATATCCAGCAAAATTAGATTTAGTGTCCTTGCTTCTTATGAAATTACACAGAGGCTGCTGCTTTATTCCTCTCCAGGACAGTAAAAAGCAATAAAATTCTTGCAGATTTTGACAGCAGGCAATTCAATAAAAGGCTATGTATATTTTATAAGTACAATAAAAACAAGTCTATAGCTGGATCATAAATGGAGGTTTGTTTCGTTGGTTTGTTTTCTGCACGCATCAATGTTGGGGTCTATTTTCAACACAGGATGGTCTTCACAGCACACAGCTGTCCCTTTTTGGGGAGAAGCAGAATGAAATTTATATTTTTATAATGTATTATTTAAGCTTTGCTCAAGGGACTTTGCAATGTGTCTCTGTTTAAAATTTAAAGGTGTTTGGAACTGAATACTTTTCTGTTCTTGATGAGTGCTATAAAATTTTACAATTCTTTTTGTTACATTTTAAAGTGTATCTGTCTTATCATTGTGGCATTCCCTTTTTTATGAGCAAACAATAAATATTTGATACACACATCATTATTTCCTAGGCTTCCATTAATGCTCACTGGTTTTTTAATTCTTCAATAATATAATGGGGAGATCAATAGATTGTTGTATTTCTGAGCAGTAGTGCTACAATGCATTTAGAGACAGTGTCTGTCTGTTGAAATATAAAATTTTATACAAATGTAAAACCAAAACTAACAACATACAAATGACCCCCCCTACATAATCACAGATGTATCAGTTTTTTCTTCTCACTTAGAGAAAGAAATTTTAAAACTCTGAAGAAGCTGATTAAAGAAAAAATACCCTTCCTATTTGTCTCTGAGACAAGTTCTCCAGCACTGAAAATCAGCAAAGGGTTTATCTGAGCAGGGTCTGTGGCATCGAGCCTCAAGTCTTCTGGAGCAGGAAACTTTCCTGTATAACTACACAGAATCCACAAGTACTGGTTTGCCCTTCTGAGTAGTTTGGTAGTTAAAGTCTGACTCATACGGCAAATTATAACCAGTGTCATTTTACTAGATGTACCAAGAATACAAACTTTCAGAATACATGAACATTATAGGACAGACCTAAAGACAGTTTTTTCACCCTCAGTGTGAAGCTAAAGAGCTGTTATCCTCATAAAATTGTAGAATCTTATCATGCAAGAATTATAGAGACCTTTTGTTAACAAAGACAAGGTGATGAAGACTATCTCCATCTCAAAATCCAAACAAGTATGCTTTGGAGAGACACCTGTGTCAGCCTATCAAATCTCAAGAAAAAAAATCCCTTTTAGTTCACTTATTAGAACACTGTATTTCTTGCTATAACAGAAAAGCTATGAAACCCACTGCCTTAAAAATAAATTATTTAAATTAATCACATCAGGGAATACAGAGGAGTTAAAAAACATGCTGTAATAAGAAAAGCATTCAAGGGAGAAAAAATAGTCTCTAAGCTTAGCTGAATGATCATTCATGAATTTGACCCAAACTTCCATAACCTCAGGAAAAAGTAAAGCATACAAACATTAGTTACTTAATGCTGTTTTCATTTGCTTCCTTTGTAAAACATAAATTTTGATTTAACAAACTAGCCTTGACTCTGCAGCCCTGCTCCTGCAGCCAGTGTTATCACATGAAGACTGCAGAACTGATCACATGAAGGAAATCCAAAGTGTTTTTCATGCCACACTCATGTTTAGTGCTTTGGTTAGCTGTGTGCTATTTCATCTCTCAAAACTTCCTTGCCCTACTGCTTATCATTCTTATGTAGTGGTTTATTTGGTCATGTACTCTCATAATGCCTGTAAGAGACAACTACATAATTGTGTTATGTTAAACATCATCCTTCTCTTTTCTCATTTCTGTATTACAGTTTTTATTAGACTTCCAGTCCTATTAATGTAGGAAAGATATGTACTTAATATGTGAATGCGCACTACCAGAGTTGAAAATACAGGCAGACACCAAATTCTGTTCAGATATAGTACTTGCTAAAGTGGGGATGACGTCTGTCTAGGAGAACTCCTTCAGCTTCCATGAAACAGCTTGCTCTCCCTCCTACCCCAGGGGTTTAGCACGTTCTCTTGCTCCAGTTCAGCCACAGGAAACCTCTATGGCTTTCACTCAAGTGAGATTTTCAGGGGCACGAGCTGAGAGCTGGGACGGCTCTGCCCCACAGAGCCTTGTGCTCCGGTTCTGAGAGCTCTGCCGAGGCTGCTGCCGCTGCCAGGGTGTGCGCGGGGCTCTGCCCAGGTGTGCGCGGAGCCGGCGCGCACAGAGCCAGCTCGGGCTGCATCGGCGGCTGCCAACCGACCGGGAAGGCCGATCCAGATGAAGTCTGTGTGATGCATTTAAAAACTGAGATATTGTCGTCCGTTTTCTTTAAAAAATATTAAAGATGAAGCATAATTAATACTAATTTTTTATCAGTTTATTTGGGACATTTTCCCGCAGAAAGGGGCGGATTTCGGGTCCGGCAGGCAGGGCCGGCCCTCTGTGGGGAGCGGCGCCCTCTGCGGGCCGCAGCGGGGCGGGACCGAGCCCGAGCGGTGCAAGGGTTCCGACACGGGTGTGTTGGCTCCGTGCCCGTTGGAACGGCTTGGCGGTGGGACAAATCCCGTGCCCCAGCACACCAGGGATCTGTGCGGAACACGCGGGCCGCGCCAGCGCCCGGCGAGGACGGCGGGCTTCATTTGTACTGTCTGTGGTCCCCTTCTAGCAGTGCTCACAGCAGCGCTGAGAGTATTGCCCTGGGGAGCAGCTGCGGCGCAAAGGGACAAGACAGGACAGGACGGGACAGCACAGCTCGGCCCAGGGGGTTTTGGGGTGCGAACCGTTCCTACTGAGCGCTCCGGTCAAAACCATCCACTCCCAAACGGAGCCAGCAGGGGGCACCGCCACCGCCCCGGGTAAGAGCTCCCGCGGGTGGGGAGCGGAAGAGCTTGGCGAGCGTCACGTGACCGGGACGCGGAAGTGCCTGCAGGAAGGGGGGCAGCTGCTTCCGGTGCGGGCCGGAGAGGGCGCGGGCAGGGCCGGGCCGGGGCCACACCGACAGCGTCCCGCTATGAGAGAGACGCCGCGACCCGCAGGTGAGACGCTGCCGCTCGTGGACCCCGGGCGGCCGTGCTGCCGTGCTGCCGCTGGCCCCGGTCCGCGAGTCCGCGCTGGAGCGGGGCGGCGCGCGAGGCCTTCCCACGCCCCGCGGCCGCAGGTCCCGCGCTCTGTAGGGCCGGGTCGGTGTCCCCGGTGCGACCGGGACCGGGGTCCGCTCCGGCCGGAGCCTATTGGCGGGTCCGCGCGGCCGCGGGAGGCGCTGTGGCCTGTCTGGTCCCGCGGCCGGAGCGGCTCCCGGCCGGGCCCCGCCGGTGCGGCCGCGGCAGCATCGCGGGGGCGCTGGGAGGGTGAGAGATCAAGGTCTGCGGGCCTGCGCGTGGAGAGGGCAAGGAGCTCCCTGCTAGCACTTGTTAGGAGTAATGGTATCCTAAAGCAAAGTAAATGTGACTTGTATGTTCTACTCAATGCTCCAACCTGGAGATTGCTTTTTAAATTATTGTTAATTGAAGTAGGAAGACTTTGTTCTGTACGAGTTTGGAGTAAAACTGCAAAACAAAACAGATTGTAGAAGGAGGGAGTGAAACTCCTTTCAAAAACCGGTTTGCTTGACTTGTATGGCTTTGCTAATGGAAAATATGTCGCTTACATTTTGTCTGCATGACAACTTAAAATACAAAAAAGTTTGCTATCATCTGGAAGTGTTTTTGTGGTGACATGCTGACTCCCTGCTGAAAGATGGCAGTTTAGATTATCAGTAGTTGTGTATGAATTCTGCAGGCATCTGTTTTTAAACTTCAGTTGAACATCTTCTGAAGGCTTATTTTTTGTAGGCAGATATTGAAAAATAGAATCTTAAATCTGAGAATATTCTGAAGGGGTGTAAGGAACTGCATCTGTATAAGAAAATCTGATTGTTTCAAAAAATGGATGTAAAATACACAAGGTATAAGATAACTTGCAATACTTGAATAATTATGTCAAATTGTTTTAAGCAAAGTGGTAAGAAAAATTAACAATTGAACTGGCAGGTGCAGTATTCCATTGCTCAGTGGAAAAGTATTGGTAGCTGATTCAGTTCTGAAGAGGGTTGGTGCTTTGAGGAAAAGAACCTGAGGAGCACTGAAGACAGTAAATTTAAAGGTGGTCTTCTGCAATTATGTGGGTGGCAACTTCATGGACCTTGACCACTGAAACCACCTCCTGCTCCATGGCTCAGGAATCCCATAGCACTCAATTTACACATTATCAGATAGAAAAATTGCACAAGTTTAACTTACTCAAGCAGTTAATGTTGGTTTTTCATAGTGGCATTTAAACTTCTGCCATTTCAAATTACAATAACATGCAAATTTATCTCAAATTCAATTTAAAATTTCAAGTATGCATTTGAAAAAGTTGTATTACTGCTAAAAGGGCTGTTAATCTTTTTGTAAGACATCTGGATTATGTGAGAATACAGATGTGAAAATCTGGGAGCTCTTAGCTGGGATTCTGTCATGTAATTATTATGTTGTTACAAATACACAAGGAACAAGCAGGAAAAGTTCTGTGTGGCAAAGGTATCAATTTCTTGATTGACCTTTTAAATTCTGTATGATTTCTCTAAAAGGAACATTATAATCCTAGCCCTAACCCAAATATCTCAATAAGCTTGGAATTAAAAACTGTACAAGCTGTTGCTGTTCCACCTTTCAGTTAGTGAAACAATAGGGAAATACGTGAGAAGGGTCATAAACCTTACTCTTAGTCAGGTTCTGCCTGTGCTTCCAGTGTCATCCTGTGAGTTGATACAGTTGCTTTTGAAAAATTAATCTTAAGTGAAATATTTCATGAGTAAAATCAGTGTTTGTTGGTGGACAAATGAGATGATTTTGTTGGCATTTGAAATATAAAATCTTTCATATGCTGGTACAAACTGTGGGACATCCTGGAGTTAGAACTCTGCTGTATAATTCCATGAAATAACAGCTTCATTAGCCTAAACTCATGTTTGAAATGCTTAGTCTATCCCAATTGGATAGTTGGCTGTTTGTAGCTCCTGCTGTAGGAGTCCTCTTGAGGTGAGTCCTCTTGAAGAGAAGAAACACAACAAAATATTCTGGCATAGCAATTTATGGCCTTAGTACAGCTTTCAGAAGAGAGAAGTGAGATGACTTGAGAGAATACAACAGTGGCAAAAGGTTGAGTTCCATGTGAGTCTGTTAAGAAAAAAGAAAAAAAAGTAGAAGAAAATGGAAAGGTCAGTACTTGACCAAGCAGAATTTCTAATTTTATTTCTTATTTTTATTTTATATTTTCTTCTTACAGCACAACACTAAATTTGTAATGAAATGGAGTCTGGGTCAAGCTCCTTTCTAGTGGAATTTCCAGATTTTTCTAGCACCATTTTGCAGAAGTTAAATCAACAGCGCCAGCAAGGACAATTATGTGATGTGTCCATTGTGGTTCAGGGCCATCTCTTCAGAGCCCATAAAGCTGTTCTTGCAGCTAGTTCACCTTATTTCTGTGATCAGGTTCTCCTGAAAAACAGCAGACGAATAGTCCTGCCTGATGTGATGAATCCCAGAGTATTTGAAAACATTCTTCTGTCTACCTACACAGGCCGGCTGGTAATGCCTGCGCCAGAAATTGTTAGTTATCTGACAGCAGCAAGTTTCCTTCAGATGTGGCACGTAGTGGATAAGTGCACGGAAGTGCTTGAGGGAAACCCAACAGTTCTGTGTCAGAAGATGAATCATGGCAGTGACCATCAGTCCCCAAGCAGTAGTAGCTACAATGGCCTTGTTGAAACCTTTGAACTTGGCTCTGGAGGACAGACAGAATTCCACAAAGTGCAGGAACTAAGAGACGGCGAAAACGAAGAAGAGAGCTCTAAAGATGAACTGCCGTGTCAGCTGACAGAACACGAGTACCTTCCCAGTAATTCTTCAACAGAACATGATAGACTTAGCACTGGAATGACCAGTCAGGATGGGGAAGAGGGAACTAGCGATAGTGCAGAGTACCAGTATAGCAGGCCAATGTATAGCAAACCCAGTATCATGTCTCACAAGCGATGGATCCATGTGAAACCAGAAAGGTTTGAACAAGACTGTGAAGGCGTTGATAACCCTTATGATGAACACCAAGTTTCTGAATCCATGAATACCATCCAGGCAGATCACTCAATCCAGTCTTCAGGTGTTGAAGATTTTCACATAGGTGACAAAAAGATGGAAGCAGAATTTGATGAACAGGCAGATGAAAGTAATTATGATGAACAAGTTGACTTCTATGGCTCGTCTATGGAAGAATTTTCCAGTGAAAGGGCAGATGGAAATTTAAGTGCTCACAGACAGGATCTTATGATGGCAGCAGGCTATGGTGAAAGCATTGATATGGCTGCTGGGATTAAAGAAGAAACGTCTCTCACTGGATTCTCCCATGCCGATAAGCTCTATCCTTGTCAGTGTGGAAAAAGCTTTACACACAAAAGTCAGAGAGATCGGCATATGAGTATGCACCTTGGTCTTCGACCTTATGGATGTGGTGTCTGTGGTAAGAAATTCAAAATGAAACACCATCTTGTAGGCCATATGAAAATTCATACAGGCATAAAACCGTATGAGTGTAACATCTGTGGGAAAAGATTTATGTGGCGGGACAGTTTTCATCGGCATGTGACCTCTTGTACCAAGTCCTATCAGGCTTCGAAAGCTGAGCAGAGTACTACTGAGATGAACTAAGACATTAATGCTTACGTTTGTTTAGTAAAGTAAGAAAAATAAACTAATTATGCAAATAATGTCTGGTACTTGCTATTGTATGTTCTCAAAACAAAAGTTTTAATAAGTGTGCTGGTATAAACAGATCAAATGTATTTTGCTTCCTGCAATATTACTTCAGGTGTTTATTGTGGGAAGTGTATGTGGTTAATCTGAAATGTGCCTGCAAAATAAGGTCTGAGATTGATTGTAATCACAGCAGTATTTAGAAGCCATCTTGTATTTCCAAGTCCTCTAAATTCACAGTAAAACTCAGCTCTAAATTGACAAAAATCCTGGAAATACTTAGATGAACGAGAAATTCAGGTAGTACTCCTTAATGGAAAAGAAAACTAAGATGACCAAACTGGCTTATACGATTCACATTTAAATGAAGAAAAAATAAAGAGAATTCCACCTCAAGCTGAAGCATCATTAGGTAGTGTGCATCATTCAGTAGCCTTTGTTGTATTGCTTTATGAAAGGCAGTGGTAAAGGTGGTTTAGATTTCAGTTATACATCTTCTTTTTTTTAAATTTATCTTCAGTAAAATAAATGTCTAATTTTGTGCTGATTTCTGTTTAGCATCTGTAATGCACTTACAGTTTTCACTATATAGACTTAATATATACTGAAGTATTCTTTCTATTTGCTCTTCTAGGGTCTAATGCTGTACTTGACTTCATTAGATTTTAATTACTATGTTGTGAGAGCTTCTAGAAGTGTGTGTAATAAGTATGTCTTATTAAAAAATAAGACACCAACTAAAGTAAAATGTAACATTTGGAACTTAGTCAAAATAAGCAAATATTTAAAGTGTAAATTTCTGTTCAAATTTTTGTGGCTTACTACAGTAGCAAGTACCAAACTCTGGATTCATGAACTGACTTGTTATCGGTACAAAAACTTCTGTGAGAACTTTTATCTAGTTTTAGAAACCTGCTTTAGGAAAATTACAGTCATTGATAGGTATTTATACTTTTAATTCTTTACTATTTGAATAGTATATAATACTGATTCTTGGTACTGAACTACTGTGACTGATGATCACAAGCAGAGTTGTTTGCTTCCTCAAAGTTGCTTGTGGAAAAAAGTAGGAAGTATGTGATTTGGATCTTCTAATGGTACTGCAGAACATGGTACCATGCTTATGTCTGAAGCTGGTATTTTTGCTGGGAGTGGCACTTGTTCTATGTTAAGATAAGGATCTGTGTGTGAGGCTTTCATTCATGGAGATAGATGGAAGAATGTGTATAGTTCTAAGGGATGCTGCCAGCTCTGCAGATTGAGTAAAGGCATCAGTTGTAAAAGGTGACAACAGGATTTTGGGGTTGAAAGCCTAATGCAGTCCAATGCAAAAGCAATTGCTTCTTAGTAAGCAAAAGCTTCTTTGTAGCTTACTGAAATATGACAAGGAAAGAACATACATAGAATACAATAGGAAGAGGTGATAACCAAGTACAGTGCTGTCCACATGGGGAAAAAGTTAACCAGCATTAAAGACCTAAGCCTGTCTGACCCCAATTTCTGTATTGGGCACTGCTGTGTGCAGGATAATGTACTGAACAGATGACCCTGTATGGTGAAGCAAAACCACACCAAGATTATTACACTTCAGATTCTTTTTTGAACTCCCAGTTACAAATTGTCTTAAGATACAACTGAACTGTATCCTGAAAGTGAATGTCTGCTGCAAGCTGAGGGTTTTCCACTCAGTGAGCTGTAATTACTGTAATTTCTTTACTGGCATTCTACTTAAAAACTTTTTTTTAAGAGGCTCTTAATTAATAATCTTCTAATGATTCAAATATTTTTTCATATGGAATTTTGTTGAAACAGATGTTCCCAAGTACAATGAACCCATTGCTGGCAATGGGCATGACTAATCAGCACCACAGAGTTCCTGTTCTTAGCACTTAATTGAACTCTACAAATACCATGGTGGCCATGTTTAACCTTTGTGATCAAGGTACTGAAACAGGGATTTTGCTCACTAACACTGTAACCTGCTTAATGTATAGCACTTTGTATTTAAACAAAACAAAACCAAAAAAAAAAAGGAAAAAAAAAAAAAAAAAGAAAACCACAAAAAAGAACCCCAAAAAACAAATAAAAAACCCCCCAAAACAAAAGCAACTAAAAAACCAAACCATAATACTTAATAAGTATGTTTTTTAAACTTAGAGATTATATTCCCTCTATGGTTTGTTTACACACTGCTAACACTGTCCTTTTTAATACTAAAAATACTATAATGCTTGCCTGTTTACATGAGGGTAGAGGAGAGGGTTCTCGCACTCGGTGGCCCTGTTTTTCCATTCTCCAAGGCCTTACCACATACATGGTGTCATTTCTGCAAGTACCATCATCACATTTGAAGGAAGGCATTAGAATCATAGAATGGTTTGGGTTGGAAGGAGACTTTGAAGGTCACCGACTTCCAACCCTCCTGCCATAGGCATGGACACCTTCAACTAGGCCAGGTTGCTCAGAGCCCCATCCAACCTGGCCTTGAACATGTCCAGCGTGTTTATTCTCATACTCATTTCAAGAATGATCTTGTATATTACATTGGTTCTCAGCCCCTTTCCAATTGTCACTTTAATTTTGCATTAAAAGGTTAAGGGTACCTCTTCCCGTTTAACCATAAAGAAGGCTGGACGGAAACACCAGTCTGAAAACTGTGGTCAAAAAAAACAAAAATGTTGAACACAGACCATACTACAGAGCTGCCAGCAAAACTGTTTCTTTTACCAGCTTGGAATGACTTTTATATGGGATATTTCAAGGTTTAATGTTACTTCTATTTGCAGTTAGATTACTTTGAAATAAAGCTTTAAAATTAAATGTACTGCGAGCGACACTTTAAAGATTTTATAACAGGTTCAGTAGATCATATTATAGAACCATGTCCTTTTTTAATGACTTAGCATGAATAGTAGCTTTTTAGTATTTGCCTCTTGCTGTTTTACCCCATATTATGGCATTGTCTTGAAAGTCCAGCAAATGTTGCTCCACAGATTTTTGTAGCACTTGGCTTT
Source organism: Molothrus aeneus (assembly GCF_037042795.1). NCBI lineage: Eukaryota > Metazoa > Chordata > Aves > Passeriformes > Icteridae > Molothrus > Molothrus aeneus. Next base: position 11,440,831 of record NC_089664.1, read on the forward strand.
CTGCTGTTGATTTACATGAAACCAGTTGATTGCAGGAAAATACTGATCTGAGTGTCCTGAGATCAGGTTGAGAGGATTGATGATTCAAGGACAGCTTGAGATACATGTCTAAAATCCTTACTTTTGCATGTCACACGTGAAACAGTTGTCTTGTGGTGTTTTTCTTGAACTCGGTTTATTGCCCTTTGTCCAACTTCTAATCACCAATTCAGGTACTGGGTGGGGGGGAGGTGGGAATCACTTAAATCATCTTTCTCAGGCTTAGCTTAAGTCCTTAGGTCTAACACCTCTTCTCCCTGCCTTTGTATTCTCAGTTTCCCTTGCTTTCACCAAGAGTTGTATTCAGTTCCTGCCATTTCCTTTAGTAAGGTGACACGTCACAGAGGAGGTTGGGGTCATATGCACACTTCCTTGTCTGATGCTTTGCATTTCTTAGTGGGGGTCCTCTGGTGCTTTGGCCTGGTCCGTGTCACTATTCATGGTGACACTGGGCCACAGTCCCTTCAGAGATGTGTCTGTTCCAGCTTGGTTCTTCTGTGGAACTCAGTTATTTCAGAGGTGTACCTGCTCTGGCAGGGCTTAGCTGTAGGCCAAAGTCATCTTAGAAGTGAGTCTCCTCAGGCAGGGAGTGTGTCCTTCTGTGAGTGTGTCTATACATGTTCTCAGTGACTTCTTCAGGTGTTTTCCCAAGAGCAGCTCTTCAGTTTCTCTACCTGTACCCAGGAGTATCTTCTCCATGTGTCTCCCTGCACTTCTTGCTAGCAGCTGCCACTCTTCCTTAAGTATATTTAAGCAGAATCATTATGTGCACCTCTGGTTGAGATTTTGGCTTGCATCCATTTTTTGTGCACACTGAACTTCTTTTGATTAGTGCGGGGCCGCCTGCAAAACGCTAGCCATGTGTCACCCCTGCAGTCCCTGCCACTGGTGGCCAGTGCAGTTGAACATAGCAAGCCAAGATATACAGATGCAGCTTCTGTCAAGCTTCTGATCTTTGCTAATGGAGTGGTCTTGTTCAAGGTATGGAAAATTATTTCTTATTTGTGGGGAGGAGGGAAGCAATCCATATATATATATATATATATATATATAATATGACTGCATATGTATATGATGAATTTCATTAATCTTTCCATATGCCTCATTACCTTTGATGATGTGGCTGTTGGCTGTAGTAAAGTGAGTGTCTTCTGAAAACCAGAAATATTGTATACCCAGGTGGCTTTCAGACTTTCCTGCTGCTTCAAAGCCATTGTCCTGGCAGTGGTAAGAAGACTTAATGATACTACAGCTAAGTTCCTTTTCATTCCATTTTGTAACTATGATGTTAATTACCATGGAATCTGTGTAACTGCCATTCTGAAAAATTCAACTGTTAGCAGGGTTAAAATCTGCTTAGGTGCATATTGAACCCTTTTGAGAGAGAAAGTTCCTATTTCACACACCAGTGTTGGTTTGCAGAGTGCTTTTTTGTTGTTTCATTTTTTAAACTTTCCTTGTTAGTTTTATGGGTGAGGAGATAGACCCTAGAAGATATTGTCAGTACAGTTTTTGGTCATAGCTTTTTTCATCTGAGGTGTGTCTAAGCTTGAGAAACTCTCCCGTATCATAAGCAAGGCAGATGATCAAAGGCTGATGTGTTGAGTGTTCCAGTATTATTGATCGTGAAAGAATGGAGGCATATCAGGGTTTGTAATCTCAATACTTTTGCCTGGGTGCCGGCAAGATGACTGTCTCTGAATTATGAGAGCCTACAGCAGTACATTCCGTGTTTTGCTATAACAGAATTAGGACCTTTCTCAAAGCAACAAAGGAAAGTTAGGGGGTTTTTTGTCTTTTAAATGCTTCATTGGGTAGCTTGGCTTCTTTAGCTATTAGCTGTAAACTGTCAGTGGCCTAGGGGAAGATGCTGGAAAAGAAGATGGTATATTTTTAATGTGATTAAATTGCAAGTTCTGATTTTTGCTTGAAGCCTGTGTCTGTCGATTGCTGCTCCTTTTTTTTATTCATGGGATTCCATATTTCTTTCGGAAATGTAACTGTTTATGCAAGTCAAGTGAATCTTCCTTAATGAGCTCTAAGTTTTTATTCTAAACAAGTCATTTATAATAGTAAATTTGCATATCTTGATATTTTGTGAGATGTTATGCCTGTATTGCAGAGGTTGGATAGTTTTGTCTATAAATATTGCTGTCCTAATTGTACAGCATGGATTTAATTTAATTTTACTGTTCAATATTTTCTTCTTATAGAAGAGTCCCATGCCCCTTTTTTTCTATAACATGTTTTAATAAATGTTATCTGTCAACTTTGTAAATGTTTTCTTAAGCTTGAATGAAAGGAATGCATGTCTAGTACTAGTATTTAATATTTCACTTTGCCAAAATAAGTGCTCAAAATACAAATTCCAAAAGTTGTTGATATATAACTTTATTAAATATATTAAAAAGTGTATCTAGTAATGTGTCTTCTTGAAATAATGATAACATGTCAGCCTAGTCTAAGAAAACATTAAACTAAGACCTAATTTTTATGACACAGTAAGTTTGATGAATTTGTGGAATTAGACCCATTTGTTTGCTGCTTTAGGTAATTGGCTTCCATGCTAGTTCAAATTTGTCAAACAGGTTTTGCTGTAACTGTTTTTTTACAGAATGGTGATCTCTGAAGTTACAATAGAGAATGTACATGCTGATAGGAAAATTCCAGAACACTCACTTCATAGTAGCAGCAACCACATGTCCGAAAGGCCTCTTGGTACAGTTGAAGTAGGTACAGATAACACAGATTTTTTTTTTCTTGTCTAAGTATGAAGGAAATTTCATGCTGTGAAAAGTACTAAAGATTAAGTTCCCCTTACCTTCCTGTGAGGCTTCTTTCTCTCCTTGACTAAATTTAGGTACTTATACTGAACACTTGATTTTGTTCAGCCTCCATCTGCTCAGTCCTTGCGGAACTGTCCCAGCCGCTGCTTACTACATAAGCAAAAAATGAGCTCGCTCTCATTGAAAGCATGTTCAGTCAATACCCGGAGAAGTCAATATTTATGTAACACACTCAGTCTTCAGCAAATTCAAATGGAATATGGTACAAGAAAATTAATTTTCTATTTTGGTTACACTTACTGAACACGGAATAATGAGCCCAATGTTTTCTGCCCGTTCAGAATTAGTTGTTTGAGTGCTTTTTCTCTGAGTGAACAAATACAGTTTGTGTTTGTGTCCTTTAACTCTGTTATTTGTGTCCTGGCCAGGATGCTTCCCAGACCACTGCTTTATTTGATCAGCATTCCATGCCTAATGTATGAAGATTCTGTTCTGTGTCTTAAAGGGAGAGAAAGACATACCTCCAGAAGACAGAATGTGGTGTCTGGTTAGACCGGGTGGATATCGCAGCAGGACCTACTGGCACCAGTCACTCTGACTGTTTTCAAGTAGTACATGATAACCAGTACATGAGCTGTCTGGTTCATAAACTGAATCGTTGCACTACCTGACCTACAAGCAAATGCAGGATAAGACAAAAAAAAGTTAGCACATGCTTGCTGAAGTGATTTCTGTGAGTTACAAGGCCAGTATAACACAGGTGAACGTCTTAATTCTTTGCTCAATAAAGGTGTCAGTTAACAGCTGGAGTGGGGGATGTCCTCCCCCAAAAGCTCCCTCGCTGTATCTGCGATTGCCCATCGGGGTATGGCTCTGGGTTCTCGTCTGGAGCCGCACACCGTGAGAGTTCTCGGAAGAGCTCTGCCCACGTAGGCCCGGCTCCAGCCAATGCTCAAAGCCTTCTGCCTTCGTGAGGAGTCGCGCTGCGAGGGCGGCTCCGCCCTACTCCGGCGGGGGGGCGCGCCCGGGCTCCGCGCCGAGAGCGGGGCGGGTTCCCGAGCGGCCCGGGGGCACCGCCCGCTGCCGGGGCGTCGCCAGGAAGCGGAACGGCCGCCAGCGGAATCAGTTCCGGGTGCGAGTGGCTGTGGGAGCGGGCGGGAAGCGGCGCTGGGAGCGGGCCGGGCCGGCCGGGTTCCGCCATGTGAGAGCTCCAGACAGCCCCAGGTGAGCGGCGCGCGAGGGGCGCTCGGCCCCGGGGCGGCGCGGCGCTCCCCATGGGACAGGCCGTGCTCGGGAGGGGTCCCGGCGCCTGACAGGCCCCGCGGGGGCGGCGACCGCGGCCCGGCGGGCCGTGGCTCGGTTCGGCTGCCTGGAGCGGAGGCAGCGGCTTCGTCGAGGCGGCCTTCGCCCGGCCGTGCCTCGGTAGGAGCTGTCGCGTAACCCGAGTCGGTGGTTCTGGTGCAGCTTTGGCGTGCGGGGAGGGAGGGCGGACGCGCCCGTGTCGGGGTCTGCTGTTAACCCGAGCGGGGCGTAAAATCCCCGGCACGGCGGACTGGAGAGGAACGAACTTGGCCCCGTTCGGGGAGGTGTTCATTGCCAGGAGCTGGGGGACTTTTCAGCTGCTGCTGTTCCATCAGAGAAGGTGGAAGTTCTAGTGAAACCCCAATCTCCGTAATGCAAAGGTCTTTCTAAATCCCGGCAGGCGTGCACAGCTTGTAGAGTTGGAATTGGCTTAGAGTGAATCAGAGTTGAGAGTTAATTTGGAACAAGCCAGAACAGTCTCAGAAACATTAAAGTGGGTAAGCCTGGTTTCCAAGGGAAAACAAAGTGCGATAGGATTAGCTGCACTGCAGTTGTTACGTGTTGCAGAATACTCAACATCTGGATCAGAATGTGCTTGTGTTTCATTGCCTGTCCAGGGACAGCTCCAAACAGTTCCACCTGTCCCGAGTAGTGTGCTGGGAAAATACCACGAAAATGCGTTCTTTGCAGCTTGTAAAGCTACTGCAAAAAATGTTGCTGATATCTAGAGAACATAGTCATTGCATTACTTAAAAGAAACATCGGAGCCAAAAAGTCAACAATTTGATGAAGAATGGCTACTGTTAAAAAAACAAACAAACAAAACCCTGCCAAAAACAAAAAAGAAAGTGGACAGATTAAAATGCACAATAGTGATGAAGTATTATCTTGGTAGTAAATAAAATTGTAATATCAGGACGTTCAAGAGCTCTCTTCCCACTTTGTGAAAGTTTCAGCTGTGTATATATCCTCACTTTCAAAATACAGGCTGGAGTGCTTTTATAATGGAAGTGGCATCTCAAAGTTGTCAGGTATTTGGAAAATGTGGCTATTTAGCATTACATAATGGGGATAGTGTGAAATTTGTGCACAAAATAAAAGCTTTGATCATTACTTTTAAGATCTTGTTGATTTGAAGTGTATGTATCATCAACATGCCCCTTTGTTTTGTTTATCTGGCAGAATACATTTGTTGATACTGGAATCATAGACACATAGAATAGTTTTATTTAGAAGGCACCTTTTGATCTTGGCTTATCTCCAGTTTGCCTCCTGGTAACTTTTTTGCATTCAGAAATAGATGTGTGCCTGCAACTACTTTTGTGGCAATTTGATTTCTAGAGTCAAGATTTAGAGATTATTTCTATTGAGGTTTCTAATTCTTACATGAAACTATTTTTATGCATTGATAGGTGTTTCGTTTTTTTCTTTTCAATCACTTCCACACAGGCAAGCAGTTCGAGGAAGACAGTTAAGAGAATGAGGGATGAAAGTGTCACTTGGACTTCATATCTGCTTTCTGTGGATATTTGCTCAAATAAGAGGGTCCTTTTTTTTTATAAAATCCTAAATATGCAGTTCCAACAATATCTGCTGCACCATGCTGACCACTGAGAATGAGTTTGCAGCGTTGCTTGGTACTGGCATGTGTGTATGTATACATGTCCACGTGTGTACATACATCTAAATAAATTGATTTTATTTTGATGCTGAAATCATCCACTCTTTAAAGTGATTTTCTGTACACGTGTTGTGAATCTTGGTGAGGTAAAAATAAATACTTTAAAATTTTTGTTAGACAAATGTCTGAATTAATAAAGCTTTACTGAACTGAGTGTCAAGGGTTACTCCCTTGACTGCTTTGCTCCCCAGGCAGTTAGTGAGGTTGTGTCCCACAGCACTGCCAGAGACCTCACCTGCCAGGCAGGAGCTTTGCTTATGGTTTCATTGCAGGTGTTCAGTACTTTGGGTAGAACATGGCCTGTCTGGCTGCAGAGAAGGAATAATGACTCTCACTGGACGTTCTGTTATCTACAGATGCAAGAATGTAAGAGCTAAGTTTTCTAGTAACTACAGTTCAGCCTGTATTAACTGGCTTGTGTTTCTGAGGAAGTGGGCATTTCCTGCATTTTTAGGAGGTAAAGTAATAAAGTTTTAAATTGTTGTGTAGTTGTCACCTAACAGATTTTGTATTGTAGTCCAAACCAGACACGAAGCAGACTGACTTTCAAGGCTGTTTTCCAATTAATAATATGCCTTATGCACCTTTTGTGTGTGCTTTCCTACAGATAATTTGGGCAAACTGCTTCTATCTTCTTTAATTCCAATGGGCATTTTGGAGGAAGTGATGAATTAATGCAAAAACCAATTCTACATATTTGAATAGTGCTGCTTGTATTATTAGAAATTTGTTGTACTTCAGTTGTTGGGAGATTATGTGGGTTTGTTACCCTCGTTTAGTTTTGGAGTTTTTTATTGGCTGCAAAATTAAACGTTTTAGAAGTTTTTTATCAGTGAGGTAGCTTACCCTGCTTTGGGGATGGAGTTTCAGTACAGCAGCAATGCTGTGTGGCGTGTTATTTAAGGCCATCCAAGAGCACTATATGTTGACTTTTAAGGGATAATTAGTATTTCACTGTTATGAGAAGTATAAACTGGTAGAATGTTCTATGATCAGTCGCTCCCCTATTTTCAAAGGTTATTTCAAGAGTGTCTTGGAGACCCCCCCTAGCCTTGACATACTTGATGGCAGTTTTCCTGTGATACAGCTAGCGTTAATTAGTGTGGCTTTTGTAAATCTGAAGAGTGATGCAAAGGCATCACTGAAAAGAGTAAGACTGATGAAGACTTTTGCCCAAAAGCTTCCATGATCATAGCTGATAAGGTAACATTCCTAGGTTAAAATTCTCTTGAATGATATTTGCAGTGATGTCCTGAGTTCTCACACAGATGGTGCAAATACTAGGTCCTACACAATGCAAGGGAGGAGTGCACTGATTTATACAAATACCTGCTTATTTTCTTGCCCTCTCTCTGTATTCTGAGCAGTTATGTATGGAGGGAATATCACAGAATCATTTAAATTGAAAAGACGTCCAAGATCATCGAGTCCGGTCTTTAACTGATCACCGCATTGTCAACCAGACCAGAGCACTGAGTGCCACATCCAGTCATTTCTTTAACACTTCCAGGGATGGTGACTCCACCACCTCCCTGGGCAGCCTGTTCCAATGCTTAACAACCCTTTCAGTGAAGAAATTCTTCCCAATTTCCAACCTGAATCTCCCTTCCTGCAGGTTGAGGCTGTTTCCTCTTGTCCTGCTGCTTGTTGCTGGGTAGAGGCATTTTTGGCATCATAGAGTACTTTGTTTTGGTTTTGTCTTAACTTTCATTATGACCCTCCTGGCTTTTCTATGCATTTCTGTTCTCAGATGTGCTACAACAGTAATGGTTTGTAATGTGGGTTTTTTTCCCAAGGATTCGTTGTTGCTGATTTAAGAAAATGCAAGGGATCTTTTCTCACACCTTAGTGTGAGTTAAAATGAGTATAATTTGTGTCATTCACCTGTCTGTGGGAACGGTGAATCATACTTCAGTGAGTGAAGGAAATTAAACAGGTGCAGACTTAGAAGCAGAAACTAATACTATGTTGGCAGACACACAGCTTCGTGTTATAGTTATATGATGCTTCTCCGCTGCTACTGTATGATGTCAGTAAAATTAAATACCTAATGTGGTTTGTCAACATCTATTCTTGTTTTTTAAATTAAATAAGCGTTTTCATAGAACATAATTTTTAAAGGAAATTTCTTTTGAAATCTAATAAGAAATTTTATCCCTCTCATGTTCAGAGGTACTTCAATGAACACTTTTCTTTGAAGACATAGGCCAGCAATCCACTACTACTAAAGCCATTTTGTGGGCTATATTTGCTGTATAAAACCCTGATGAATAAATGTAGTGCAGATGCAAAGAGAATTTATATGATTCTTTGGGGTGTGACTGCATCATCTGCTACAAAATAGACATGAGGCTCAACAGAGAGCCCTTCTAGGACTTAGTGAACCTGGTGTGCATTTTTGGCCTGTGCCTTCAGCCAGTTTCTTGGATACATAATAGCTATGAAAACCTTAAACACTTTGACCTACTTTTGAGGAAAGGTTAAGAGAGGACCTAATTGTAGACAGGTCCAGACTCAAATTTTGCAGGGCTATGCCCTAACTTTACACTAACTCCCAGGCAGGGATGAAAGCTAAAGCAAGATGAAATGCATTACTTTTTAACAATGAGTGTACCTGGCACTGCTGTGACTTTACAAAATCACAGAGTATTCTCAGTTGAAGGGACCCAAAAGGATAATTGAATCCAGCTCAAGTTGTCTTAGTTCTCACTACCCCCAAATGCTCAAGTTTATATATTGCAAATAAAACTGTCATAATTCTGAGCTATTGTTCTATATGACTGTACTGAGCCTAAATAACACAGGTTCCCTCTGCACCTGCTGAGATACTGTGGAAGGTACCGAATGGGACTTCTGACTGAGCATGATTTCTTTTTCTTCTTCACCTGTGCTAATTCTGTAAGGAATGTTATGTGTATAAGTTTCATTATGACTGTCTGGTTAACTGCAGAGATTTTTTTTTCTTCAGAGCATACAGTGGGTGTGTCCAAAGTTCTTTTGTGTTTTAAAGTACCTTCTTGCTTCAGTTTAATGCTGTATGCCTGACCCCAAAAGAGAAGAGGTTAGGGAGATGTTTCACCTTGAAGGAAGCTGTTAAAAAGCTTGGGGGGGTTCTCATTAGCCTTTTCAAACTGTAGTGATCTTCCCAGATTCTTTCAGAAATGTTTCAGCCATAAATACTATTGTCTTGAAAGTGCTACTGCTCTGCCAGCACTGATGAATAATTGAGTATTGTTATGGTACAGTACCCTGCTGAACATTATTTTGGTTAATGTTACTAGAATTTTATCATGGAACTGCTAAGTTGATCCTATACAGAAATAAAATAAAACCTTCTTGTGTATGGGAATATAATCTATGGATTACTTTTATTTTCTAGATAGTGACATTAGGGACTTTTGTAAATAAATAAGATCATTTTTCTTCTGGCTCTTATTCACCAATAAAACATGGCAAGTGATGCCTGCTTCTCTGATGTGTGATGCCCAGATTTCCCCCCCAGGTCTTGCTTTCCCAAATTGATATGAGGAAGTTGGGATGCTCTGGTACTAACCCTGCCAAAATTACTGCAGCCTCAATGCTGTCCCTGCTAGGGGGAGGGAGGCCTGCTCCAGAATGGGGTTTCCATTGGTAACTGGTCACTTCTCCTCTAGCTGGAGATTTAAGGTTGTGGCTGAAATTGGAAGAAGGGTTCCCTTCTGTCCACTGCTGCTGTATTTCAAAAGTCTTGTCCTTTAACCCCAGCTTTCCACAGATGATTTCAAGGTTACAGGAAGCATGTATCTGCAAAGGAAGGAACTAAGGTGGAAAAGTACTCGAAAGAGTATGCTGGAGCTTGCTCTCTTTGTTTTTTAAGAGCAGCTGGGTATAGAATCTTGTTGTGCACTGCCTTTTGACAGTGTGTACTTGACCTGTTTGCTTGCTCTCAAAGCTACACTGTATGTTCCCTTGATCCCTCTTGCAGGGCTTTTACTGCTTTTCTGCTACACTGATGAACAGACTTACAGACTTTGACTCCATCATCCTCTCCACTCATGGCCAGAATGTGCTGTTTACTCCTAGCATCTTAAGCAAAATAAGCTTCTTTGTTTCCCAAAAGAAAGATGAAACAACTCTGAGAACAAGGATGTAGAGTTACTTCCAGATACATATATGCATATGGAGATAATAGGGTGTTCTAATAGTCATGATAGGCAAGGATCACAGTGGATTCCCATCTCCTTGGTGTCTTTCTGGTTCTCATGCTTTCTCTGGTATGTGTTTGCAGTCCATTTTCAATGCGTGGCCGCATCCCAGGGACCCTGAATTCATCTAGAGATTCTATGATGAAAAGAACATAATTTCTTTTCCCTCTATCATAAGCCATAAAATGTCCATCTTCTCTCTTCTCAGGTGCCTATCCTTAATTCATTCCTTCTGTCTGAACCAGTGCTAGTGGTGACAATTTATGTTTTAGTATTTTCTCCAGGAGTAAGTTATTCTCCATTTTGCTGGGTAAGAGCCCTTAGGGAAGTATGGGACAAGGAGGAACTCCACTGTCTATTTGTGACAAACCTTCTGTACATCCTAGACTAGAATGCCAAATTATTGCTGCTGGAGGCTGGTCTTTTGGTCTCTACAGAGTTCCTGACTCAGGTAATTTGTCTATTCGTGTCACTTCTACTCAACACAAACTCTTCCTCAATTTGTCAGAGAAGCTTAATCAGGAATGGCTGATGTTGCATCTGTGCATAGCTAATAAGCCCCACAAATTAAAGGTTCCATATGTTGGGTTTCTAAGAAGCTTGTGCTGCCCTGTCAGGCACAAGTGAAGGTGACAGATTGTGATGGTGCATTCCCTCCTCCCTGGTGATTCCTTAAGTGACCTTAAAACACTCATTCGTAACACAGACATGTATCCAACTGCTGAAACTCCTGTCTTCCGTGTGGGACTGGGATAGTTATTCTCTGCACAACAGGCAGGGCTGCTCAGAAAAGCAAAGTTAATCTTGCCATGTAACTACACCACAGCTGGGATAGGTTATGTGTTGTGCTGTTTGATTTTTTACTTACATCAGCGCAAAACTCTGAATTGTTTTGTAGCTTTGCTTGCTGAATAAAAGAACTGTCCTGCCAAAGCCACCTCTGAAGAGATTGCTATAGTCATATCACTTCTGGTAGCCATCTTGCAGTCCTTATTTCCCACCTCAGATGTAAGAACCTAGAAAATGTCTTTTTTCTCACTTATACATCTCAGCCAAAAAACTCAAATGAAGTCCCATTTACCCATTTTAATGGGTAATGACACTGGTAAGTTAGAGAACATATTTAGCAAGTCTGATAACTTGATTTTGAATGTTCTGTGAGAGTTTTTGCCAGTTTTCTAAGTCAAACATAATGTCAAGACAGGAAGCTGGCTTTCTTGTGTCTGCTGAAAAGAAGTTCTGTTTTTGAAGGTTGTGAATGTTAGTTTTATGTGAGGGTTAGCTGATAGAGCTCCAGTGCTTCCTTTTAGGATTTTAATCTTATTTCTTGTCAATTTTCTTTTTAGAAACCTGAATTTTCATAATTTGATTTAAATTGTTCCTGTGTCCCATTACAGCATGTAACATAATAGAAAAAAAAATCTGCTAGTATATTGTGATACATTGGATATGCTTCCTGCATCTGAAGTCAATGGATGATGTTGAGATCTGTTTGTTCAATTGGAAAAGCAGGTATGGTGGCAATATTATGTCTTTAGACTTCTGCATTAATAAGAACTAGAATAGCAATAAAAGTCTGAGCGTTCTTGGGCGCTTGATTAGTGTCCAGTCTTGGAAATGTAGGGTAATGTTGCAGATCAACATTCTCAGGCTGATAGTGTGTGGGTATGCTTTTTACAATAGTAATCTGTGAAAAGTACTTTTCTTTAGCTTTTGTTTGGAGCCCTATACATCTCTTTAAGGCCTCTTTGAATGTCATTTTCCTCTGTTTAAGTACCCATGGCTTTTAAGTTAGGTTAAAATTTGAATGTCAAATTATTCTAGCTTGGAGATGACTGCTGTGTCAGATGAGCTTCAAAGTTCACACCATGGTTTGAAAAAAAAAAAACAAACTAAAATTACAAGAGAAATTTTTTTTGAAAAATTTGAAGTCCATGGGTGGCTCAAACATTTTTCTTTCAAATCTTTCAGATTAAGACTGTACTTTTTTATTATATGGAGTATTTATGCTAAATGTTTTGTTGTAATGCACCTTTAACAGATCAGTGGGGTGATGTGACTTAAACACTTGCAAGCATTTATTTTTGAAATGGAAAACTCCATATTCATTCTCTGTTTTAAATCTTCTCATTTTTCTTTCAGATTACTCTTTACATCTGTAGAAATGGACAGCAGCAGTTTCATTCAGTTTGATGTGCCGGAGTACAGCAACACTGTTCTGAGCCAGTTAAACGAACTCCGCTTGCAAGGGAAACTCTGTGACATAATCGTGCACATCCAGGGTCAGCCGTTCCGTGCCCATAAAGCTGTCTTAGCCGCCAGTTCTCCGTATTTCCGCGACCATTCAGCATTAAGCACCATGAGTGGCCTATCCATATCAGTTATTAAAAACCCCAATGTTTTTGAACAGTTGCTTTCTTTTTGTTACACTGGAAGGATGTCCTTGCAACTGAAGGACGTTGTCAGTTTTCTGACTGCAGCTAGCTTCCTACAGATGCAGTGTGTCATTGACAAGTGCACACAGATACTGGAGAGTATTCATTCAAAGATCAGTGTTGGTGATGTTGATTCTGTTACTGTTGGTGCCGAAGAAAATTCAGAGAATCGTAATGGCGTTAAAGACAGCAGCTACTTTGCCAACCCTATTGAGATATCTCCTCCCTATTGCTCTCAGGTGCGACAGTCAACAGCAGGCAGCGACCTTCGGATGGAAACTACTCCAGGCAAAACTCTTCGTAGTCGTCTGCAAGAAGAAGGGCATTCAGACAGAGGGAGCAGCGGTAGTATCTCTGAATATGAGGTTCAGATTGAAGGTGATCATGACCAAGGAGACCTGATAGTAAGGGAAAGTCAGATTGCAGAGGTGAAAGTTAAAATGGAAAAGTCTGACAGACCAAGCTGCTCTGATAGCTCTTCCCTTGGTGATGATGGATATCACACTGAAATGGTGGATGGAGAGCAGGTGGTCGCAGTAAACGTTGGTTCCTATGGGTCTGTCTTACAACATGTTTATTCATTTACTCATGCCTCATCACAGGCAACAGGTGTGTCAGAAACCTTTGGAAGCATGAGCAATACAAGTCCTTCAAGGTCAATGCTGAGCTGTTTCAGAGGAGGTCGTGCACGCCAAAAACGAGCACCTACAGGTCACTTGCATAGCGATGTCCAGGGCTTGGTGCAAGGGGCTGACAGTGAATCCATGGTGAGTAATCCAGGATATGAAAATAGTCCACGGGAAAGAAATGCAAGAGGTCATTGGTATCCATACAATGAGAGGCTAATTTGTATTTACTGTGGCAAGTCTTTCAACCAGAAAGGGAGCCTTGACCGACACATGCGATTGCACATGGGAATAACTCCTTTTGTGTGCAAGTTTTGTGGAAAGAAATATACCCGTAAGGACCAACTTGAGTATCATATTCGTGGTCACACAGATGACAAACCCTTTCGCTGTGAGATCTGTGGAAAATGTTTTCCTTTCCAGGGTACACTAAACCAGCACTTGCGAAAAAATCACCCGGGGCTTACAGAAGTGAGAAACAGGGTTGAGTCTCCAGACAGAACAGAAGCGTTTGTGGAACAGAAAGTAGATAACGATGCTTCAGCTTCTGAAGCCATGGATTCTAGTATGGAAATTCATGCAATGTCTAACACATCTGATTAAAATCTTATATCTAAGTGAAACACAGACAAGCACATTACTTATGTATTTTTAAAGTATTTTTATTCTTTTAGTAATCTTCAGTACAAGTGTAACAGCCTTTTCATTTTCCTGACCTTCTGGAAATCAGTTAGAAATGGTTTCTGGAGAAGACTTCAGAAGTATTCTTTGTTTTTGAAGGAGGCTGATTTGTTTGGGGTTTGTTTTTTTGTATTTGAAGACACTCAAAATATAAAGACAGTGTACTGGGGAAAGGCTAGGAAGAGTCTGGTGAAGTGTCCCTGCTGATTGATCTGGTGAGACGCAAATGCCAGTGGAGAAAGATATTAGAATAACATTGGCAGCTCTGCTGAATGTTCAAAGAAGCTGTAATTTCCTTTATTTCTTAAATCCTGTTGCTGGTAATGAGTTACACAGCAGTTGGGAGAGAGAATATTACAGCTTTGATTCCTCTCCTGTCACAATGAAATCTGTTCACTCTTACTAACTGGTTTTGGTAGTGAGACTGTTTATATATATAAATTTGCTTTATATATATAAAATGCTTTCACTTTCCCTTTTCTGTGTCAAGGCTAATACCATATGCCACTCTATCAACCGTTAGGACTCCTCTCTGCTTAGGGTTTAGAACTTCGGACTTTGGGAGGATGGTTTTGGTTTTAAACAAATGTTGTTTGGTTTTCATTTTATTAAACTATTACTTTGTGTGCAAAAGTGAGCAAAGTGAATTACCTTGTTTTAATAGCTTTGCTTTATAACATATGTAAACCAAATGCCATAAATCTATTAACTATGGTTAAATTGTTGAAAGGTTTTGTTAGTTGTCTAGAATGCAAGCTGGACAACCTGTGGTGCTGACCTTTTTATATATATAGAGATAGATATATCTATATATATATAGATATACACATATATATATATCTATATATTAAAAAAAAATATTAGCAAACCTAAAAGTAGCATTGTGGTCTAAAATGGGTTTTTACTGGCCTCAGAATCTACCTTCATTTTGTACTGTAGAACCGTACCAGGTAATTAAACTTAACTTCATCACTCTTCATGGTTGGTTAAAACATGAGAGAGATGTAGTTTAAATCACAGTATTTCCGAGCAGTATTTTAATAGGTCTCTTCACAGAGAGCTGCTTTCAGGTGCACGTTGGCTTCCTACTTAAATTTCCGGGTGATATGCCAGCACTTGGAATTTGTACTTTTTTTGTATAGAAAAACAAATACTTTATGGGAATTTTGAGCAATATGTTATTTCATGTGTGAGTATCACAGAGTTGCTATGGCTTCTCTGTTTTTTCAGTGGTTTTTTTCTCTATAAAGAAGCTACCAACAACTTTAAAAACACTCTAAATCTTTTTTGTTTCACCAAATACGTGTTTTTAATATGGTGCTAACTTCATTATTTAGGTCAGTATAATATATAACATGTGAAACATAATGGTCAAGGGAAAAAAATCCCCAAAAGCAGACAAACAAAAGCTCCCCTACACAAACCAACTTCCCTAAGATCCCAACTAAACAGAAAAAAAAAAAGGAAAAAAAAAGAGGAAAAAAAAAAAAAAAGAAAAAAACCCAATACCACAAAAAACCAATGGCTTAAAAGACCTCAAAAGCACGGGCTGGCAAACACTACTGTTTAACATTCTACCTGATGAACAGAATTAATTATTAAACTAATCACATCCTTCTTTAGAATGCAGGTTTTATATTATTGGGTCTTATGTTGTTTAGCTGATACTGAAAATCCATTTGTGAACGTGCTGTTACTCCCAAAAATTAGAAAATAAAAGTGCATTTCTAAATTATTGGAAAGAAAAAGGTAGGTTTGCTATCTTGTAAAACTTTTTGGCCTCTGTGAAGCTGGGACATAATTGTGCAGCGGCTTTATTAAATACACTAGTTCTTCATATTGTGCCACACTGCAATAAGAATTAATCTCTCAAACATGGATTTACAGTATAACCTCCAACTGCTCCATTGGAGTAGTTTCAGTCAAATTAAGTACATCATTTGCCTCTTTGTCCTAAAACTGCCTAAATAAAGAGGCAGGGGGTGGGGAGATGCTTCTCTCCTTGAAGCAACAACAGAAATTTTGTTTCCAGTGAGGGAAGGGATAGTCTGTGTCTAAAGGCAGGTAGTCTGTATGTTTACTCACCTAAAAACATGGTGTTTCTGATACAGTTTTTTCCTTGAGTGTTTGTTTTAAGTAATTAAATGCAAAAAGTGTGTTTTGGTAAATTAAGTTTGAGACATGCAAAATCCAAGAAATGTATAGTTATTCTTAACCCTTTATCTTGAACCTGTGCTGTGGTGCCTTTGGTGTGAATTTTTCCCTGGAAGGATGACTTGAGGATAGCAGGATATGGGTACAAATTTATATTTCTTGAATTTCTGTGTCACAATCTTAGCATTATTTAAATCTAGTTCTTTGTATTTGTAAATGTATTAAAATGGTTTGAGTTTACCAAAGAGTGACTTATCCAAAATTGTCTCAGACAAAAGCAAACAAGAAAACAACATCATGTTGATTGTACAGGTTCAGGTTCATTGTACCAGACTGTTAAGGGGCAGGAGATGATCCGTGTTTCTACAAGCCGTGGTCCAGCAGTGTGCCAGTCCCTGCGCGCGGGCAGCGCTCTTGCCTCCAAGCCATAGTCCAGCCCTGCGGTGCAGCAGCGCGCCCGGCTCTGCCAACGCCGCCGGCACCCCTGGCAGCAGCACTGCCACTGTGCCTTGTCACGCAGCGGGGTGCCCGGATAACGCTGGCGCAGACACCGGGCACGGCCACTGAGCACGAGGCCCTTACGTGAGCAAAGGGTGCCAACACTGTGCCGTGTCTCGTGTCTGTGCGGTTCTTAGCACAGGGCTGTTACACATTTCATTTACAATAAATGCAGAAGTCAATAGAATATGTGAAGAAATATTTGACAGCAAAATAAGTAATGAAATTATACAGGCTGGTTCATAATTGAGTCTCTTCTTAATCTACCTTTTTAATTCTAGACAAATGTGAAAACAGTGACAGTGTCCTTTCCTCTAGATGCTTAACCTATTCTGACAAACTGTGAAAATAAAGGATTTTATACCTTTACTAATGTTTCTTGTTTAAAACTATTATTTTAGTTTTCTTTATCAGTTATCTCCCATATTACTTTTTTTAAACTTGTAAATATGTTTAGAAAATAGCTTTGTAAATACTTACAAGTGTATTAAAAGTTCAGTTTGGTCACTAAGGCCTCAAGATTGGCTCTGCTTTTTGAGTGTGAAATCTTTCTGTAGCATAAAGGATACTGTCAGTTCACTGTCAGCAGGGTAGACTGTAGGCCTAAATTGAGAGTTTTAATGCAGTCTTCCCCAGCATAAATTCATGTTTTATGCTGAAGCCTTTGGTTTACTTCGGACAAAACAATGAGGCCTCATAATGTTTAGGCTGAATTATGGGAAGAACAACAGGAATAAAATCAAGGGCTGGGAAAATACTGAATAAGCTTTACCTTTAAATATATATATATATTATTTTAATTTTTGTATTAGTTTACTGTGATTCTTTTATTGTCATTTTTCTAAACAGGTTTTACATGAAACCATTGAAAGGGACTCAAATATGCAACACCTAATCTATTTTCCAAGGGAATTTTACCCTTGAATGGTGCTTTTTGACTGGTCAGGGTTATTTATTAAATTTTATATTTGAAAGTATTTGGGGAATTATGTAAATTCTTTATATGAATCTCTTTATTTCATGAATTGTAAATTTCATAATACTCAGTGATCAAATTGGAAGTTTAGTAAAGTCATTCAAAATGTTCAAACTTTTTAATCCGTGTGCATTTTACATATGTTTTATCAAGTGCCAGAATACTTGTATTTAATATTGTAGATTTAATACTACTTGCACATCCCTGTGGCAGCATTAACTTAAGTTATGCAAGTTTACATTAAAAAAAAACAAAACCGAAACAAATAAGTAAGCCTGGGACATGTGTTCCTGTATTTCTTCAGGGGATGTGAAGCCACGTATCACTGACTGAGCAGGTTTGCTTCCTGCTCCTGTAGCTCACTCCTGCTATGGCAGATGCAGAACTGCTGAATCCCCTTCCCACAGGCCGGGGATTCAGCCTTTGAACTCAGCCTGAGAAGCTCTGGTTGTAGATCTGGTTAGAGGTAGAGCTCTTGCACGATTTTAACAGTGTTTGTTTCTGACTGAAAATTTGTATTTTAAAATAAATTTTATTTGTATGGTTATTTTTCAAGATAAATAATTGAACAGTTTGAATGACTTGACTTGGTGTCATTATCTTGCAATATAAACCGGGAACCTCACACCTCCGCACTTCATCGCCACGTGAAGTAAATGAAGCTAGCTAAGCTGATGCTGTAAGAATTAGTAACTTGCCATTAAGGATTATTTTACAGCATGACCTTTAAAATATTTATTCAGATGATATTTTACTCTTGTATTCACTTTGTTTTTAGATTTGTGACATGAATATTTCTGTGCTGCTTTATTTTGTTCTGATTAATTTGTTTCTTGCTTGTAAATTGCCTTTTTTATGGTATAAAGTCAATCGGAATTGCTGTTTGTAAATTAAAATGCTTCTAGAGCAAATCTGTGGTCTCAGTGTCTACATTTAGGTATTTAATTACTGGGAGTTTGCATTTTAGATGCTATTACTGAACTGTTACAAGAAGCATTTTAATACTGATCTACCGACTAGAAATCAAGTCATTAGAAACAACTACTCTTTCTCTGTTTTGCCAGCATGAATTGCTTCGTTCTGAACAGATGATCATTTGGCTGTGTACTCCAAAACCTCATCCAACTTTCAGAGCAAAACAAAAAATCCAGCCAGGTGGTGGCAATCCATCCATGCCATTCCAAGGCTGGTCTGTTGAGGAGGGACACCCTGCTTCGTTCCTTCAGCAGCATTTACGTTTTATGTTCTGCTGCCGACATCAGTAGGGGTGATGCTGCTCCCAGCAAGTGTAGGTACACTCCTGCTCACCCTCGACGTTGAATTTAACAGGAGCATCCCCCCTACAGTGCAGCTGTAGGCCATGGTTATCTTGCCTGGCAGTGGGATTTGGCGGGACTGGAGCTGCATGGGTTAGTCCCTGAGTCCCTGTTGGTGTCAGAGTATTCCAGCAATACCTCCCTTCAAATCCCCTTCTTATAAAGGTCTGAAACTTCAAGTAATGCAGAATGGGGTAAACAAGACCTGACTCTTAGGCGTGGGATAAACATACTCTTGCACTGGTATCCAGGCCACTGAGATGATCAGGTGTCTGGAGCATCTCTGCTATGGAGCCAGACTGGGAGAGCTGGGGCTGCTCATCTGGGGAAGAGAAGGGTCTGGGGAGACCTCAGAGCCCCTTCCAGCATCTAAAGGGGCTCCAGGAGAGCTGGAGAGGGACTTTTAGCAAGGGTCTGGAGTGCTTCCCACTGCCAGAGGGCAGGCTTTGATGGGATATTGGGAAGGAATTGTTCCCTGGGAGGGTGGCGAGGCCCTGGCACAGGGTGCCCAGAGCAGCTGGGGCAGCCCCATCCCTGTAGTGACCAAGGCCAGGTTGGACCAGGCTTGGAGCAACCTGCTCCAGTGGAAGGTGTCTCTGCCCATGGCAGGGACGTGGAATGAGATAAGCTTTTAAATCCCTTCCCTAAATCATTCTGATTCTGTGAGTGTTCTGAAATAGCTGAATTTCTCTCATCGTAGCTGGCACATCTGAATTCAGCATCAAGGGAAAAGCAGACCCAGAGATTGGATACTTGTTTAAAAAGTGCTACAAAATACCACTTTCAGCAGAAGACAAAGATTTTGTGAAAAAGTTTTGTTAAGGTGGCTACAGGAAAAACTTGGTTTAGGTTAAAAAGAACCAGTTTTGTTCACCTGATCTTTGTGTACATGCAGACGCAGGCCCCATTGCTTAACTTTTCATAATGCAGTCTTCTTGAAAACAGGTTGAGGGAAAGGTAGAATAGCCAATGAATATGGCATACGGAATTTATACTCTTCCAGCAATAATCATGCAGAGAAAATGAAGCCAAATCCCGTGGATGTTACATTTCGTGAGCTATATGAAATAGCATAGTACATTTGTATTGTGCATGGGTTTAGGAAAAATTTAAATTGAATATTATGTCAAAAGTCAGTTGAATTATAGACAGAAACATTTCATTAAAATTTAGGGAAATTATATGGCTGATGCCATTGTCTAAAGTAACATTCCTTGTCTGTGCATTCTTTTCCACCAGAGGGTGCTGGCTTATTTTTAAAAATATATTATGTAGGGGTCATTTAAGGCACTGTACATAGCAGAAACCTAAAATAGGAACAAAAAAAGAAGTTTCGAGTCCTCATTATGACCCCTTCAAGAGGAGCCGGTGCTGGGTGATTCCGTTGTTAGCAGAGCGGTGTTTATACCCAGGATTTCAGAGGCTGTCCTGCTGTGCTGCATGAGACCTACCTGGGCAGTGGACACCACCATTTTACAGTACTTTAAGTGTCAGTTTGGTGACTGTCAGAATCTCATAATCATTTGGATAAGAAGTTAACTGGTTTTCAGATAGTTTTTTTCCAAATTCCTGTAAAAATACTAGTAACTAATGTATATTTTCCAAAGACTGTAGCACATGGATTGCTGTTTTAATGTTCTGGCACAGTGATATAGGACAGAGAAGAAAATATTTTGCCAGACAATTCTGTACTTTTGCTCTAGTGGGAACTGATGCTATACATATTAGAGGAAAGTGTGTTGCTTGGCAGTACACCAATAGGATAAACTCAAATAAGAATTAAATGTTTGGAGATTCATATGAAATTAATTTTCTTTAGCCTTTCTGAGGGGCAGGGAAGTGTAGGGAGAACACCTTCTGTGTAGTGCCTTTGGCTTTGATATAGTTATTGGTGTTGTGAGCATCAGGACTCATAACAGATCTCAAATCTATGTTTAAAGTTATTTTTACAATTTATTCTCAATTTGAATTTTTCTGCTTTGAAAAGCGCACTCATATACATTTAGTTGTGATGTCTGAAGATGTTTAAACTGCTCTGAGTTTGATAGGTAATGAAAACCTTTGGTAACCAGGAAATTGGAAAGACACCTTATAAATGTATTCGGGGCATCATGCAGTATCTCAAAGCTTCCTCTGCATACCCTCACTAGGCTTTTGTTCTCTAACACGCAAACCTGCAGGCCAGTCCGATGGGCTGAGTGGAATCCTGCATGTACCTACCAGTCCACAGAGTCAATGTTTGCCTGTAGCGATGCCTACACACACTGCGCCTGAGCATAGCTTTTATAGAAGCTGTAAGTCAGAGAAAGGTGCACCATCCTTTTGCCTCTTTGCTTCAAGTACCACTCTCAATTACCAAGAAGCCCACAAAGCTCTATTTGATTGCCTTGGAAGAACACACAAGGTCACTGACCCGCAGCATCATCACCCGGACCTGAACCTGACCCCGGTTTTAGTTCGGAGGTTACGAAAGGTTCGTCGGGACCTTTCGGGAAGGGAGAGGCACAGCCCATGCTGCGGCGAGGGGAGGCGAACGACTCTTCTCCGGGAGCGACCAGACGCGCTGCTCGGGGCCGGGCCGCGACCGGGAGGGACGCTCGGGCTGTTCGGAAGCCCTGCCCGCACCCCCGGGTTCGCCCCCTGCCCGGACCCACGGGTTCGCCCCCTGCCCGGACCCCCGGGCTCGCCCCCTGCCCGGACCCCCGGGTTCGCCCCCTGCCCGGACCCCCGGGTTCGCCCCCTGCCCGCACCCCCGGGCTCGCCCCGCGCCCGCACCCCCGGGTTCGCCCCTCATCCGGACCCCCGGGTTCGCCCCCTGCCCGGACCCCCGGGTTCGCCCCCTGCCCGCACCCCCGGGCTCGCCCCGCGCCCGCACCCCCGGGTTCGCCCCTCATCCGGACCCCCGGGTTCGCCCCGCGCCCGCACCCCCGGGTTCGCCCCCTGCCCGCACCCCCGGGTTCGCCCCTCATCCTGACCCCCGGGTTCGCCCCCTGCCCGCACCCCCGGGTTCGCCCCCTGCCCGGACCCCCGGGTTCGCCCCTCATCCTGACCCCCGGGTTCGCCCCCTGCCCGCACCCCCGGGTTCGCCCCTCATCCTGACCCCCGGGCTCCCGCCGCTCTCACGGAGCCACCTGCGCAGCGGCGCTGAGACCGCCAGGGGGCGCGGGCGGGGCGGGCGCGGCCAAGGACGGCGCCGCAGCACCTGCGCTCGCGCGCTCCCGCCCCGCCCGGGCCCATTGGTGCGCGCTCCCGCGCGGGGAGCCGGTTGGCTGGCGCGCGCGTCAGTCCGCGCGCCCCCGCCCCGCCCCGCGGTCCCCAGCCGGGCCGGGCCTCGTCCCCGGCGGCGCTGAGGGTGCCTCCCTCTCACCGAGAGAGCTCGTGGGCGTTGCTGGGGGCATCAAGTCCCGAACAGGTGAGCTGCGGACAAGCTCCGTGTGCCCGGAAGAAAAGGTGGGACAGGCCGCCACAGCCCCTCGTCCCTCTGCCTTCTGCCGGCCCCGCTCCGGGCGTGTGTTGCGGACGGAGCTCTGCGGCGACAGGCCCAGACGGGCGCTCGCCCTCCGGAGGCGCCGCTAGCGGGAGGCTGGCGGCTCCCGGCTCCGCGGGGGCGGCGCGGGGCGCTGCCGCATCGCCGCCCGCCGTGGCGGGTCCGGGCCCCTCCTGCGCGGGGCGCGGCAGGTGCGCGGGAGGCGGGCTGGGCGCTGGCGGGGCCGGGCGGCGCTTCCCCGCTCTGCGAGCGCCCGACCAGCCCCTCGGCCTCGCTCGGAAAGGGGCCCGGGCCCCTCCCCGCCGGGCGCCGTCGCTCCGGCGCGGGGCCGGCGGTGCCCACGGCCCTGCCCGCCGGCGGGGCTCCGGGGCTGGCCCGGTGCGGTGAGGCGGGGCGGGCACGTGCAGTCGGTGCTGCGCGGCGCCAATCCGGGCGGACAGCGGCAGCAGCCTTGGTACGGATGTGGGGTCTGGGGGAACAGATGGAAACCACCTAGGGTCGGCTACGTCCTCCTGTGTCTTTAGGAATAAATTTGAAAACTGTTTGCATATCATGTGGATAAAACCGTGCGGATCTTGTTCAGAGCCTTTACTGCGATCTGTTTTCAATTCACTTCAGATAGTTTTTGGTCTAGCTTCTGCAGGCTTATGTCAGCCTGGGGCCTTGGCAAGTCGTGGATGGAGGAATGGATGTTGAAATTTTTGGTTGTAGAAGTACATCATGCCTTTTGTCTGTGGCTTGTTGATCTGAACCCAACTAAATGGAGCATATGTATTCTTGTCACACTAATTATTGAAAAAATTGAAATGCATTGATGTCTCTGAAATACAAAAGAATATCCCTTGCCTCAGAAACCTTATCTATGAATGTTGCAATTTGTCTTTTATGTCTAGCTTTGATAGTCAGATATTTTTTCACTTGTTGAATATTCATGCCAATTACAAGGTTTGCCCTTTACTAAAATGCCATGTGATGCAGGGCAGACAACAGGCATCATGTCTGTAATTTCATTGAAATACTTAAATGGTTGCTAACCCATTTTTAACTTGTCATTTTGATTATTCTGTGAACTAGGATCATTTGCTCATGCAAGGAGTGCCTACTGGATGAGTCTTGGGTGTGTCAAAAGAATACTGCTTTTCTAGCAAAAGATAGTTTGCTTTGATGCCAGTAGGAATTGTGTATAGTTATAGTCTAGAAGGGAGACTTTTTTAAGGGGGAGGTTCTCTAGTGATAGAACGAAAATAAAAACTAGTAGAGGCACAGTAGCACCAATTGACCTGCAGTGATTTTTACCTTTATCAAAGCAACATGGGCTTTAATGAGATTTTCATATCAGTCTATATAAAAGAAGCTGTCTTTGAGATTATTTTCTTCTCATTTGATGTGTAATTTTATTAAACATTAGGTTTTATAAAAGTTGGTATAAGGCAAACGAGGAGAAAAGGGAAGGGCTATGCCTAAAGTAAATATCACCAAAATGAGTTACCTAAGCAGTATTTTTCTTAGGTTTGTAGCTGATCATGTTTGTTGGAAGAGCTATGGCTTTATTTGCTGATACAGAGATAAAAGAATTACTGTATTTGGATTTGTGTCCATTTTGCTTTGTTTAATTAAGCCTTGAAGAAAATGGTGTGAGGATGAGTAGCATTTACAATTCATAAAGCACCTTGAAAGAAGTGAGTGAAACCAATAAATAATGTGTGTTGGCTTGGACCTTGTGTTGATTGACAGAGTGAGGGGGAGTTACAAGCACATATTTGGAGTATATTTAGCTATGAAACTTATAATACCTTGCTCTTCTCTCTGTGCTGTATATGTAGTTCTTTTAAGTTTGGGAATTTGTCAAATAGCAATTAAACTAGAATGGGGAACTAACAATGAAAGTTGTGAGGGAGATGTAAGAATAAAAATACCAGAGCACATGTTTCAGGTGAGGAGTGCACAGTTTGAGAATAATTGAGTTGTAAAATAAATGTAACCGTAATCCTGTTTCCTGGTATTTACAGGAATGTTATGCTTTTAAACAAGAGATAAAACTGCTGAAAAACCAGAGCTAGACCCAGCAACGAACTAATGGAGGTGTGCAGCAAAATGGGTTGAGAGCACAGCTGCCTTATTCCACTGTAAGTATGCAATTGTATTTAGTTACAGGTATTTCATATTTTCACCTATATTTGATAACCAGAGATTACAGAAGTGTCTGTCAGTTCTCTTCTGTTCAGAGAACTTGAGTTGTAGTAGTATTTTACTATAATTTGCAGATATATGTTTCTTTTCCTGTAACTGAAGATTTTTTCCTTTCATGAAGATTCCCTTAAAGTAAAACTTCCTAAACATATATCTTGGTCTTCTAAGATATTCAAGTTTGCAGACTTGCTTGAAGGGTAATGACTTTTGAAGGAGAACTTCTGCTGGAGAGAGCACTGCAGTTCTGTCTTGATATGGAACGTTGATGTAAAGATTTCCAGACACAGATAAAATTCCGGTCTATGCAAAGTTCTCCAAATGGTTTCTAATAATTAGAAACCCATACTGTATTTCTTGTCTTAATTTGTTTAGGTAACCAGATGGAGATCTACTATCTTTACTTAGCAGAATTCACTTTATTGTACTTTTTCAGCTTATACAAGTAATTTTGATCATACTATTACTTTACTTCCTGATGCAGTAAGTAATGGTGCAGACAGAAGAAATGGAGAGAAGAAAACATTTAAAAGTAAATTTGTAAATATAATAAATGTTCATTAGAGTGAGCTCAGTAATCAGTGGATATAGTGAAGATGTGGGGCATAATCAGAAGAATAGCATTGGACATTCAAGCCAGCATTGTCAGCTTCCTACTCTTTCATGGTTTTAGCAACTGAGGATTGTGTGAGATTTGAAATAATTTTTGACAGCCTTTTGCTATGAAATTTTGCATACAGCTTTTAAACTAGGAAACTGAGACATTGCATTCATTATAATTTTGAAAAATAAGACAACCTTCTTTTTATTCCACTTGTAGAATGTTAGCTTACCTTTTTGGTGTAGTGACTGCCACGTATGTCTTTGTATCCAGGTTGCCCTATGACAGTTAATTTGAAAAGCTGGAATTTTAATTGTTGTAGGGCAGCTTAGTGACAACAAAGGGACCAATGGCAGTCTAGTGTAACATGTGACAAATCAAATAAAGCATGTCATAAATGCATGACCTGCGCATTAGGTGTTGTTTTTAATGTACTGTTAGGTATAATTCAGATCAGTTGTGTATTAAGATAACCCAAGAGTTCAGGCCTTGGATTCTGAAGTTGTTTCTTGAACTCATCACAGCAGCTGCTTCTCTGCTCACAGTCAAACTCGTTTGAGTACATGCACTGGAGGGGTGGAAGTAGGAGAGTTGAGAGAGTTTTAGAAAGGGAAATCAACTTTGAATATGCTTTTTCCAGAATTAGACTTGATCCATTGGCAGCTATTGGGAAATGATGCAAGATTCAGGTTTTTTTAGCCTGTTTACTCAGGGACGATGCATGTTATTGAGGAATAGTTATTTACTTGAGTGATCTCAGTTTATGGTCAGCTGAATTAATCCACAGCCCCATTTTATTTCTGTTACATTTTCATTATTCATCATTAAATACGGTAAGAAGTTTCTCAGAAAAGGATGTGCATGAAACTGCTAAATTGTTCATAGTGTATTTTATCTATAGGGGGTACTGTTGCCTAAAACATAGTGAAATATATTAGGGTCTTCCTGGTGAAATGGATACTGAAAATACACAAGTGTTTGCTTTGGAAGATCTTTAAAAAGCTATCACATTTCTATGACTAATCTTCTGTAGCCTAATTGCTTTGTTCTTAATAAACCGTTAGTAGGCAATTATTTAAATCCAGGCTTTCAAATACTCTAGAATTTCTCATGTTGTCCAAGTGTCCACCAAGATTTATTGTTTAATTACTTCAAAAGGACCTTTTGAAGTTAAGGTATTTTTCATATAAAGCATTATGGTTACTTCTGTTGGTTCTAACAAGTTTATCAGTGCCCAGGTAGGGCCCTAGTGCACTTTGATTGCTCCCACTGAACCAGTTGTCCAGCTAATTTAAGCTTAAGAAAGAATATTTATCTTTTGATAGAATGCTGAAGTATATTTTCTTAAAAGCATGTTGCAGCTCTCAGTTCACGATTCAGTGTTATTAGGAAAACCATAATCAACTAATGAAAGCAGTAAGTAAATGGTTATTGAAATCAAGGAAGCCAGTTACTTGGGGAGTGTGGAATGGCTGAATTAGGGCTGGTAAGAAGCATATGTAGCTCAGTATTTTTCCCTTCAGTGAAAAAAATCAATAAGAACAGTGGTCATCAGTGGTTGCTGACATGGTAATCTTTGTATTTGCTGAAAGCAATGTGAACAGTTAGTAACTTCCTCAGATTGCTCTGCTAGCATTCAGAAATTAGAGCACTTTAGTGGACTTTGTTGTGAATAAAGTCCAAAAATCAGTGAACTTTGTTGGCCAGAAGTAGTTTTCTGTGCTTAAGTGTCTCTGACTTTCTTGTGAGTTTGGTACCTAGTACTGAGACTGAACTTATGGGCACTTTGACTGCATTACATGCATGTTACTAACAGCAATATAAAATTTGCATTTTGCTTTCAAAGAATGTTGCTTCTGTGGCATAGATAACAAGATTTGACAAATGCTGGTAAAATAATGGCTCTAAGGTTTGCTTCTGTGCTTGGTTTTGATGGTGGTATTTTTGGGTTTTTTTTCCAGTTGTTTTTGCACTGTCTTCAGTTTTGCTTCAGAGAGTACTCCATATCTAAATGGGTTTGTCAAATTGGCAAAGAAGAATAGACAAACTCTGGTGTCTGTTGCATCCTGATTTATCCACTTTGCTTCTGACAGCCTATGAAGGAGATCTACTGCAGTGTGCCTGTGAACCTTCCGTGCAAACAGATAAGGTGTTTCCTTAGTTTTGATTCTTAGCATTGTTTGTGTAATGCATCATTTCAATGATTAACCTGAGCAAGTTGAAAGAAATTATGAATCAAAAGCTGTGAAAAGAAGTTGTATGTAATTTAAGTGACTTCTTACATTTTATTGCCAACATTTTGGGCCTTTGATAATTTCTGGGATTTGAGAAATTTCTTTTTAATCTTGTTGGTGTGAAATATGGCAAGTACAGGGGAATATTATTTTTAATATCTTTATGTTGTTTGACAGCCTCTTCATACCATGGGCATGGTATCAGCTCCTGTGTTACTTTGTGTGTAGAGAGATGCTTTCTGCAGGTGGGGAAACACTTGAAATGATCCAGTGGACTTGACTAAAAAGGATAATTGCTTCCTATGACTTTCATGAAGGTAGCAAAACAAGTGGGTGTGTAGAGAAGCATTTTTTCATAGATGTGAATCTTGAAGAAATCTTTGCACATATGAAAAAGCAGTGCATTTTAAATGCTTGTGTTATATTTGGACCATTTTGGGGGGAGGGGGTAAGGCAAGGGGAATCTATTTTGATCATGTCTAGAATGAAAGTTTCTAGCCTTGCAAGATTTGTGTATGTGCTGAATGTTGAAAGGCAAAAGTATATTAGTGCTTTTGGGTTTAGGTTTTAAAGCATTTTTGTCTCAGTTTGATATAATGAACATTGAAACTTGTGTAAAACTTGGGCATGATACAAGTTCACATATGGGATTTTTCTTTCCCCTTTCACATCGTTGTTGATTCCTCATGCCCTGGAGAACCTTTCAGAAAGGCAGAGATGGAGGCCACAAGAATATTTTTGTGGCCTTAATGTAAAATGCCACATGTTAAAGAAATTACATCTACAGAATTACTTTCCACTTCATGGTTGTAAGGACTGTTAAGAAGAGCAACTCCAGACCTAGAAATACTTAGCAGCCTGTTAGTGCTCCAAGTGAGTTAACCTTATCAGGAGAAAATATAAAGGAAATTGACTGTTGCCTTGTTTAGCAGAGAAGATCTTGGCATTATTTGAAGCAAAATTAGTGACTTGTTTCATGCAAGATCCTGGGGAGAATTGTTTGTCGTTGTAGGAATGGGAAGTGAAGACTTCATCTTTCAAAAGAGAGTAAAATAAGAGGATATTTTTATTCCTAACTGTTTTGTTTTTTCAGGATTTTTCTGTTGTTGCGATCAGTGGTGTGGGAGGGAACGTGAGGACGCAGAGGGAGATGTGGCAGTTTCCCTTGCTGCACATATGAGCAACTACAGCTTTTGATGAAAGAGCCCATTTACAGGAGTCAGTGGCAGTGCCTGCCATGGCTCATCCGTGTGTGCTGTGGGGAATGACGAGACAACCATGCTGTTTGCTCAGTTAAAGAGAATCAGAGCTTCAGCTGACTTGCTAGTTCTGTAAGCACTTTGTGGTAGCCTGCAGTTTCTGAGGCTTTGTCCTGCCTGGGAGGGACTTTTATATAAAACTTAATTCAACATGAATGACAAATAATACACTTTTTTCCCCCTGCTTTTCAGGAGTTGAGCAGAGGTAAGGGTAAGGACTTGGCATGGCTTTAGCAATATTCAGTTGTACTCCTTCGCTGGCGGTACCTGGAAAAGAAAAGAGCATCTATCTCCTAAGATAAATCTTGTTTCCTAAGTCCTTTGCTCTGAGTAGGAAAATGAAATATCTTGTATTGCTGGGTTATTTTCTGTGTGCATTTTGGGTTTTTTAATAAGTCTGATTTATTCCACAAATAATTTGCTTTGCAGGAATTTCTGTTTTCAACCAGTGCTGGCTGAGCTGAAACTTCCTGCACCGTGTGGAGAGCATGTATAAAAGGAATGACTTCATGGCCAGTGTGATGGTCACCTCTGCCACTCCAGAGGTACAGTTCGTTGGGTTTTATTAGCTCCTGTATCAAAATAGAAATTTTGGCTTGTTTCAGCTTTCACAGAAGCCCTTCCCACTGCTAGTCACATACTACACCATTTGTAAGAAAAAGAACTAACATGGCAAGAGAGTAATTATAGAGCACTCCATGGTTTTTGGTGTTCACAGCCATGCTTTTTTTATTGTTGTTGTTAATGATTACTCATTTTGTTTCATTTTAAATGGCACTTTTGACCTGTTACTCTGTAACTTAGAGTAGCCATGTATTATTGGTGAGTTCAGAGCAATGTACTATACCATCAAAATGGAGTCAGTCATTTTGAGATTGAATTAATCATTCTGCAGATAAGCCTACTATTTTTTCTTTTTAGGGTAGTAGCAGCTCAGATTCCCTGGAAGGGCGAAGTTCAGATTATGCCAATAAAAGCTATGATGCAGTTGTATTTGATGTGTTGAAAGTAACTCCTGAGGAGTTTGCTGTAAGTATAAATGTTATTTTTGCATTTAAGCTTATATAATACTCAGGGTTGCAGAGTACTAAAAAATATATGAAATATTTTTTCTTAAAAAACCCCCAGCTTTTAAATAAACCTCCAGTGTTTTTGAAAACAAATTTCTGACTTTATCAACTTCAATAAAATAATCCTGTCTTGGGATTTAATCATGTAGTACTGACCTGACACAGCATATTTGTTTTACTTTGCATTTTTTTAAGTCTTTAAGAGACCCTAGCATAGGCTAGTTCTGGTTAGTAAGAAATATGTGTATGGTTTGTAGTTACTGAAGGGCAGATAGAAATACGTCATTGTTAGCTCTTCATATTACACAATGTAAAATTCTGTCTTCATTTCAGAGCCAGATAACATTGATGGATATGCCAGTATTTAAAGCTATACAGCCTGAGGTAGGTTTTCTTGAACCATCTTTGGAAATCAGTGCCTGAAGAAATGTGACGATTCAAGAATGCTTTTGTTGTTCAAAAATGCTCACTTTCTTGCACTGCACTAATGTTTTTCTAGGTATATTCCCTATTGGTACTGTGAATCTGTAATCCAACATGAGTTACTTTGGTTTGTCATCTGTTGCCAAAGGGGATAACTGTGCTTTTCTGGAAGTCTTCTTGTCTTGCTTTGAGTGGAGTGTTTCTTCAGGATAAGTTTATCAAGTGCAAAAATTTTCTATTCTCCCTTCTGCTGCTGTTTTTCAATTCATATCTGATTTCAGACTTTTGACTCCTGCCTCTGGCCATAATCTCAATTTTAGACTGCATCAACTGCTTTATAAGCTTCTTAATTTTAAGATTCAGAATAATAAATGCTGGGATTAAATTAGCGCAAACCCTTAAAAGTTAGTCTTTTAAGATTTTAACCTTTTTAGAAAGACACATAAGGGAACCTGAGGCCTGTTGAGGAAAAGCAGTCAAAGTTAACAAAGACGTTTGAAAATCAGTAGTAAGAACTTGAGAAATGAAGAATAAAAGTAGTTGTCAGAATATGACAAATTTGGGTAAAATATGATAAATTTATTTACTGCAAAAGGTACGAGAATCACGTGACTCCTGCTTCAGGAGTTTTGACTATAAGACCATGTATCCATTGTGGCTTGTTGTCTTGTTCTAAGGTTGGAATATCATGGTTTTATGATGGGCAGCCCGTGCTCCCCCATAATGTCAGCAGAGCTGAATTTCTGACATCAGCAGGGGCAGTCAAGTTTAGAAGGTTTTTAGTGGAAGGTCCAGCCACCTAATTAGGTCACTAACAAAACAAGTCATCGTTTATTGCAGTAGTTCAGAGGGATTAGCAGACTGCTATTTTGAGAAAATATAGGAAGGAAATAAAAAATTTGTCTATCTGTTGTCTGTCCTTCCTGTCAGATAATTCCTTTTTTTCCCCCAAGAACACCAAGAGAGTTTTATAGCTGAAAACACTTTCATGTTTCTGAAATTGCGTGTGTGCTCCAGGCTGTTGGGGAGAATTTTCTTTCCTGTGGGGAAGAAAATGGCTAACAAATAATGCAATAAGAAATTAACAATGCCTATAGAAAAATCTGCTAGCAAAAAATTTTCTATATGTACAAATTGATACATAGATGCTTTTCTATGAGGAAGTTTTGTTTCGACAAATATCAGGACAAAACAGGGTTTTTTTTATTCTAACTACCTTTGCCAAAAGCAGAGGTAGTGTCATACTCTGAGGAGATGAACGAACTAAAAAACAAAATGCAAAACTATAGATGTTCATTTTTAAAGCAAATTTTGAATTTACTTTAGTTGCTATGAAACATGTGCTATAGAATTTTATAGCAAAAAATATCCCAAAACAATTGATTTGCTTTTCTTCTTTTCCTTTGTAATTGCTTCATTTTGCCTTTTGGAAATGAAATTCCCTAAAGTGCTACTCTGGCAAGCAGATGTAACTCACTGAGGAGTGATCAGAAGGAAAACTATTGTATCTCCAGCTTCTGCTAGAATATAGATCTTTGGATATGTAGCAGTTACCATGAACTATTGGTTGTTAATTGTGCTTTCTGATTTTCATTTTATTGGAATCATCAATATAGTTTGTTTGCCAAAAAGAAACAACTGCTTCTATCCTGAAATTCTGCCAACTGTAGGACTACATTTTAAAGCCAGAAATAGTCTGTGTATTTGTCATGAAACTCTCCCTTGCTATTAGTTAAGTTATTAGACTAAGAAAGTTAACATTTTCTAGTTGAAATTTAAGGTTTTATTATTTTAACATGACCTTGTGCATGGATGGAAATACCTAAGATTTTAGAGTTTTGGTTTCCAAGTCTTATCTCAAACACACAAACATCCTTTAAGTGTGCTATTTGCTGAGGTTTTTTCCTGTTCTTCAACAGCTATTACTAAGAAACACATCTGCATTTTACTTTGCAGAGTTTAGAAAGAGGATGTCTAGTTAATAATTCTTTGTTCTCCAGCAGAAATAATTATGCTTACATTTTAGATTTCTATGTGACTTCATTTAGATTTTTTTTCAAGTCCTGAAATTGCAATCTCCACAAATTTCAGGGTTTTGCACACTTGATGGGAGTGTTTCCTGTGACTGTGCTCACTGAGGAAACTGCCAGCATCCCTCCATACAGAAAAAAAAAAAGACAAAGTGTAATTCTCAAACACACAGGGGCATTTTGAATCACTCTCTCTTATCAACCTTCCTATTCAGTCTGAATTTAAACCTAGTCAAATGATTTTGCCATACACAGGATTTTCCCTCTTGCAATCACTTAATATCCTTAGGTTACTGATCTCTTCCACTGTTCTACCAAAGGTAAGTTTTGCTGTCCCTTGTAGAATATCTGAGGTTTTTTTCCACATAAATATATGATTTCTAGTATCATAAGACCAGACATGGACTTTTCATGTGGAGAATCTGTGTCCTGACAGATGCAAATTGGCATTTTTATCTGCCAAGTTTTAAGTGCTGGAGATGGGGATTCAAAATGTGTTTGGAGCTGGAAATGCTTTTCCTGCTGCTCACACAGGCATGTACAGATCTCTAGAGTGTGTTCCATTTATCAGCATTACAAAGTGCTTTTCAGAGGCAGAATTCTCTCTTTGGCTGACTCTGCCTTTTCATATGAAGGTGTCTAAAATTAGTAGTGTACATTTGCGAAGTTGAACAACATTTTGATTGAAATTGAGACTTGTGGTTCTAAAAAACAGAAGAGTGATTTAGAATTAGTGTTAAGGAGAACTCATTTCTGTTTTTTAAGGCAATTTTTAAATGTGTTTCCTAGGAACTAGCCAGCTGTGGATGGAATAAGAAAGAAAAACACACCCTTGCTCCAAATATTGTTGCCTTTACTAGGAGATTTAACCAGGTATATAATTTGATTACTGTGATGAACAGGTACTGTTTGACAGTTGTCTTTGAGTGTAAAGTTAAACGGAACTACTCATGTGAATTAAAACCTGTTTTTCCAAATGAGGATTAAGATTTTTAAATTACAACTCCTGTTTTCAATTGCTTTGTCCACATTTTCATGTTGTTCCTCTAGACCACTTGTTCCTAATTATTAGTTCCTGATTTGTTTTGCTGTGGTGCAACAGAAGCAATATTTTTTCTTTTTTTCTGGGTCTCACTTGCGCATTCAGTTATCTTGGTGTTGTCTCACTTCTCTACCTCTTATGCTGGTAATGCTTCAGGGCAATTGCAATGATACAGATGAGAATTCATGGGATCAGAAATCTTTTCTTTCCTTACCCTGTTTTTTTCCTGGAGTATTGTGAGAGTTTGCAAATATTTCATCTAATAGACTAATAAAGTCCATTTTTTTGGTAACAAATTAAAGTTGTATGTGTTTACTTTTATAGGTCAGTTTTTGGGTTGTACGAGAAATATTAACAGCACAGACCTTAAAAATAAGGGCAGAAATACTGAGCCACTTCGTGAAAATAGCTAAAGTAAGTGCAGATTTCTTACACTCTCATTCAAAACCTTAACTCCTTCGTGTTTGTTTCTGCACTACTCCTGTGAGCCCTTGTTGGACTGCAGAGGGTAACAATTCTGTTTTAGCACATCTGTTATGTTGTACTACATGATTAAGATAAAGGAAAAGAATGAGAACTGTTCTTTTCTACTTGGTTAGATGAACCTACCCAGTTCGGTGTGACTCATCTTGTACCTTTACCTACCAAGTTTAAAAGGGGTTTGAGTTGTTGGTGGCTAATTGTGCGTTGACAACATCAAATGTGGTTGTAAATGTTTCTGGTTTTTGTCTCCCACCATTTTAAAACTTAACTTTTTGAAAAGAAATTCCTTGCTTCTAAAATAGCTGTTGTGAGACTTGTATTCCTGCTTGCAATATGTAGTTGCTGGTAAAAAGCACTGCTTTTAAAGCTCTGTTATTTTATTGAGTTTGAGCAGTGCATTTTACACATAACTTTAAAACAAACAAATTTTAAAATATTTATCACTTTCACGACCTGCAGTCATTCTGTTTTATGTGACCCTGAGTGACACAGCACTTGGATCAAAGTCCCAAGTGCGAATTTTGTATGTGTGAAATTGCATATGCGTGTAGGTAATTAAAATAATATTTTCTGTGTAGTACAAAACAAATTTTCTATTGTGCATATTTCCAATCAATTTACTTAGCAGTTTTGTACTTTTAGAAGAAAATTTATCTGAGTAAGTTACTGGAACAAAACAATAGTCCAAGTAATAGGAGAATGTTCGATTTGGAGGTCCTCGGTTGTTCTTAGAAATAAGAGTGGTGGTGTTTGGGGTTTTTTTTAGCCTGCATGAGGGGGAACACTGCCCTCTTTCCTTCTCTTGCTTTTTTACTTTTCCTGCTTTTCCCTCCATAAAGTCCAGATCTTCCTTAAATGCTTCTGAGCAGTGAGTTAATGGATCAGTCAAGGATGAATCCAGCCTCTTATTAAGCTTCACAAAGAAGCTATGTGACACAGTTCTCATTTTTCTATTTTACATTTTTATGCTTGTTGTAGCAAGCATTATCATCTTGACAGTTTTATTCCAAAGTATTGTCTGCCTGAGATCAGTGTGTTTTGAGTAATTGTCAACACACGGAGTAAATTCAAAATACATTGAAGTGAGGTAAATTTTTCCTATACAACAGATTACAAAGGTAAAAGTTGTGTTAATTCTGAGAGGGTTGTCAGCATCTTCCTGTAATGTTTTTGCTTGATTAAATATTTGATTTCTAAAATTACATTACTCTTTTCAAGAACAATGCATCAAATACTTTTTTCCTATTTTCTGTTCCTGAAGGAATAGCCTTAGAAAATAACAAACTGAAATCAAGTACTGTTTGTGTTCTCGAAACTGAAATGCCTATTATATTGATGGGTATACTTGTAAAATTAGCAACTCTTAAAGTGGTCTTAAGAATCTTGCACATGACATCATTGGGATAATATTTTGTCTGCAGTCATAGATGAAAACTTTGTATTTTATTAATGAAAAAATAATGATTTATTAATGCAACTTTTATATTAATTAATCCTGCTTCCCTTTCCAGTGTGCTAAAAGCTATTATTCCCTTTCTTCAGAAGCTTCTAGAACTGAACAATCTTCATTCTCTTATGTCTGTGGTGTCAGCACTGCAGAGTGCACCTATCTTCAGGCTCACCAAAACTTGGGCTGTAAGTGTTGCCTTGACCCTTGTCCCTTCTGTCCTGTTCGAATTCTGCGGTTCTTTGGAATTTGTCATATTGTAAACTCTAGAGGAATACGCTTTTATGTTCTTGTTTTTGTGGTACTGTAGCAGAAGCAGTGGTCTGTTACATGTTTTGTGAAAAACAGAGTTTTGGCTGCATCTATTTTCCTGTAAATTTCCTATTTCCCTGTGTGTTCTAGAAGCCACTGGTTGTATGCTCAAGAAAACTTCTGTTGCTACACTCTTGTACAGAACGTGTATCAGTGTCCCCTTATCCAAAACATAGCCTATCATTTAATACATTACCTAAAAGGAAGGAAAAAGGCATGTTACAAATATACAAGCATTAATGTTGTGATTATTGTGTGATGCATTTCAGTTTTTATTTATGTTAGAAATTAAAAGCATTGATAATTCTATTTTCAGAAATTCCATCTCTGGAAGGTAGAATTTCTTAGCCATACTTGGAGTAAATTTAAATATTTCTTTAAAGAGGAATACACAACTATAGGTCATTTCTACTCCATGTAATGTTTAACTATACAAAGGTTTGGGTAATTCTCATCCATTCCACACACCATGGATCACATTGACTGTTCAGACCTTATAAGTCTTATAGTTCAGAGCTTAAGTCTTGGATAGGTTTATCAAGCTTTTAAAATGCTTGCAGCTATTTTATGATTTAATTGCTCAGAATGAGGTTATAATCTAATAAAAAAGTAAATGCCTGATGTTTTGAGCAGCTCGATGAAGCTGGAAATGGATAGGGAGAATTGCTCATGTGTGAAATGAAGTATGTGACTAATTTGACTTAGACCTAAAGAGGTGCCAGGCTCTTTGTTGGCACAGTAGTTCAAAAATACAATACATTGCAGTGGCAGGGCCTCAAGCAATTCTCAGTGGTGCTAAAAAGAAAACAGCAAAATTATTTTGATATATTCATTTCTATCCTTTCTATGTTATTTTTTATTAACTAGACTTAAAAGCTAGGCAGTACAAGAACTGGAATTTTCCAGAGGAAAAGGTGTATGAAAGAATGTGCTATGGAGCAGCTGTCTCTTGTCAGAAAGGACACATGCAAGAAGCCAGTGTACAGTGCCATAATTCTCCACTCACTCCTAACTCAACTGGCTTTTAAGACCATCTTAAAAATATTGCTGGGGTTTCTTAAAACAGCAGAAACAGAAAATGTGTTCTTATAGCTATGTTTCTTATAAACATAGAAAATGTGTTCTTATGTTTACTTTTCAGCCCCCTGTGACTAGGATTTTTGCATTCCTAAATGTTTTTTCTAGATTTCTGTCATAAGTCTAATAAATAGAAAACATGGATTTAATACCACAATAATTTACTTTGCGTATGCTTTTTTTCTGAAAAGTTTTGTCATACTTTTAATAAGGTACTGTTGAAATGGCACAGTTTGCATTTATTTAGAGGATTTTCCATTGCTCTTTGTACTCTTAAGTTTAGAGGATTTCTAGCATCTCTGCTAAGTTATGAGAATGTTGGTGACTGTATTATAGCATACTTTTTCCTCTAAAAATGTATTATTGCTGAGGTTATTCAAAACTTACTTAGCGATATGAGAATCACTGACAAATTAGTCAGAAATAGTGGTCATGTTTTTTCATAGCTTAAGACCTACAATAAATGGCCTTTTTTAAAAACAGGTAGCATGTTTTCAAACATTGTGCTGCTTTGGATGATGATGATAAATTTAATCTTAACTAGACTATGTTCTCCTTTACTCTGGGCAATTCAACAAGTTACTGACTGTTGGTTTTGTGTGGATTTGTCTTTGAAAATTTTGTGATCTCCATTTTCTCTGTAGCTTTTGAATCGGAAAGACAAGACCACCTTTGAGAAGTTAGACTATTTACTGTCTAAGGAAGATAATTATAAAAGGACACGAGAGTACATCAGAAGCTTAAAAATGGTTCCTACAATTCCATATTTAGGTGAGTGTGAACAATTACCTTATTTATCTGTCGCTCATTGACAGGCGAGTGCTAATGTACCGTGTTGTGCACCTGAAGAACCCTGTATGTAGAAGAATGGTTCAATACATTTCATATTTGGAAAAGTTAAGTCAGGTTGAGATTTTTGGGCTATACATATGTTTACATACTTTTGGAAGGAGTTTTTCTCTCAGGTGCTGAATAGATATACATGTAATTCAATGTGAAAATGTATTAAAAGGGAGACCTGCAATTAAAATGCTGTCCAGCCTTGATATTGTCTCCTTTTCTTCTGTGACATGCACAGAGTAGCCATTTGATGAATTGGTTTTTTGGTCGGTATTTCACCTAGAAATATTTCTGCATAAAGGTTATTGTTATGAAAGTCGTCCAATATAATGAGCTATTTTCTGGCTTTATTAGTGATTTCATCAGATGCTAAACTGCAGCTAAAAAGAATAAATGTTTTTAAATTGGTGACCCTGGGTAACAAGAGATCAAAAATTCTGCTTAGCCTTCCTGTGCCAGAGTTGCTGTGTTGCTAACCCCTAATGCCTCAGTAGATTTACCTTCTGTGAACATTTGCACTCTTGCTTTAAGCACACATAAACTTGCATACACAATACACAGCTGGCAGGATTTCTTCAACTCTGTCCAGTACCACATTCTTTTGCTTGAATTGAACAAGGTAATTTTTACCTTCACTAGATAAACCCTACCTTGTTCCTTACACAGCTTGAGACTACTCCTGACATTATGGACTTCAGTCATTATCTGTTGCCCTCACAGTAAATCTTCAATTACCTCTCTTCCAAAAGGAAGAGTCCTTGGATTACTTGATCATGTCTTGTACAGATGCCACTTGGCATCCTTGACAACTTGCCTGGGCAGCGTTTCAGTCCTGTATCCTTTTTTTAGGGGAAGAGGGTGCACATGAAGTGTACTGCCTGCAAAATTTAAGATAGAAATGCAGGTTATATTTTATACAGTTAATTCAGGAAGCTTTCTGTGCTCTACTTAATATTTTCTGACATTCAGCTACCTCAAAGCTTAGTAGCAATCACAGAGTAGCAAGCATGAACTGTTT
This sequence comes from Molothrus aeneus, assembly GCF_037042795.1. Classification (NCBI taxonomy): domain Eukaryota; kingdom Metazoa; phylum Chordata; class Aves; order Passeriformes; family Icteridae; genus Molothrus; species Molothrus aeneus. The sequence continues at coordinate 11,479,019 of NC_089664.1, forward strand.
GTAATGCTAAGTTTATGCCTTTATTGGCGCTGGTTTGCTCTTCTTGTTTTGTATGGAAAGTCAGGATTCTTTGTTTTCCCCTTGTATGTAACACTGTCTGTAGATTTTCATCTTCTGTTTTACTGTCCTAGCAGTTTGTCTTCCATAATTCCTATCAGTCTGCCCTTCTCTTTGCTTCTCTAGTTAATGAATATCATTAGCAGATTTTTGTTTCTGTTAATTCCCATTTTCATATCACTTATGAATAGGTCCAGCAGCATGAGTCCTAGTACAGCTTGCTGTGGGAAACAATCAGCACTACTTATCTAAAATATTTCTTATTTAATAAAATTGACCACCACTCCTAATGGCCGTACTTTTAAAGCTGTATTGAAAGCTTGGTATCAGTTACTGAAACTGCTTTGTAAATAATTTCAGATTTGAATGAATATTTAGCTTATCGAAAGAGAATATTCAATTGAGACTCGTTTCAGTGAATAAATGTCTTCTCAAGGAAAGACAGCATTACTTACAGAACAGCTTCTTTATTTTGTGTAAATGAACAAGTAGACCAATAGATGATTTTAGGAGTAACTACTGAATATAAAACAACTGAATTGAGAATGATCAGGTGTGAGGATTTGCGGAGTTCTTGGGGATCCTGTTTTGTGCTGTAGAGCCTCTTGTCTCACTGCAAGAAATGTACTTGGTTGTGAGAGAAAGGTTCTTATTTCATCTGTGGAAGCCTGAGATTGCTTGATATGAGGTAGAGGATGTACTGGGAAATTAAAATTGCCACTGAAGTTTTCCAGTTACTCTGGTTTATAGAATTAGCTCACAGCCTTGTGTAAGAAATGTTTTAATACTACCCAGTTATTACTAAATCACTCCAAGCCACTTTTATACAAGATCTAAAATATTTCTGAAATGAACATGTGTGTTACAAGCCTAATAAAAGACTTGGGTAATGAAAGGAAAAAAATTGCATGTTTCCTTCCTAATCCAACTTGAATCTTAAATTCCTGCTGGTCTTTAGCCAGTCTCCTTGAGACTTTGAATTCTCCTGCATATGTTGTATCTTGTTTCATACATGACACCCTCTCCCTGCTGATGGCAAAGACTAGGCACTATTGCTCTTCTTGTAAAGTAAGGCTTTCCCTGCATTCTGAGAGGTGCAGTTGGACATTTTGTGTAACCAGATGAAGACAGGAGACAGCTACTGTTACGTTTCCAACCTCAGGCTATAATATGAGAGACTAGTATTTACTATGTTTAAAAGTACCTGTTAAACATCCAACAGTTGTTTTGTTTTCAGACAGGTCTTTCAATTTTTAAAAGGGAGAAAGAAAGAAAAAAACAAATCATGAGATTGGCAGGGCTGTGATGTGGACTGTTGGAAGTGTTTAGCCACAGTGTGATTTAAGAAAAAATAGCACTCACATTGTTTTGAAAATTCATGGCTGTAATTACAGTGTTTTCTTGTCTTCACTGCTGGTGGTCTTTTAGATTGTCTCTGTATGTCACAGAACAAGCAAAGTTGGGTATGATCTTATAATCTATAGATTTGTTGCACTGTTTGCTTCTTTTCCACTTGGAATATAACAGTGGGGGTAATTATGAAAACTTTGAATGATAATCGAACAGTTTCAGGAAAGAATTCTTTGGAACTTTGTATACAAAAGAATAACTAGTTGTCTTCTCAGGTTACATCAATCTTGTGATAGCCTTTTGTCTAAATGCTATAGGTGGAGCCCCATTGTTTCATTCCTGATATATAGGTAATGTATTAGTTTGACAGCATCTTCTGTACACTTCTGAAAAAGGTAGAGATATTTCAAAAATTCAGAAAAGCAACGTCAGTTTCCTATGGCACTGCTTGAAATGGAGGTTTACAGGAGAATTGCAGCTGCTAGTGATCCTCTCCATAGGGCTGCAATTCTCTCTTGCACAAAGTCACCTAATGTGCTTTTGCTAATGATAGGAAAGTGTATGGTATGGGATTTTTAGACTGCAGGGTTGCCAAAGATGTACATTTGCGGAGCAATGAAGTAGTGTAATTGAAACCTTTGGAAATAATTAGGGAAATGGGAAAAACTAAGGCCTTTCACAGTTTGTAGTAATGTCATCTACTGCAGTAGGTGGACCTAGTGCAAACTGAGTTCTGTTGTGTGGTTTTTTTTTTTTAAATAAGCATAGTGAAATCTGTGGCTCTGCCAATGTACTTGCCAATAACTTCACAGTATAAGTTCCAAATCCCTAATGTTTAATTGCTTTTGATATGCCAGGTTCTGTGTTTAAAATTATTTTATGCAAATATGCAAATTTTATGCAAAAAAATTAGTAAGTTCTGTTCTCACATGTGGTATCTCCAGGTAATCATGGACCGACTTCTGTGCATTATCTTTTTTAATTACATGGATGAGTATCTAGGTAAATGACTCACCTTTTAGGTAAAAGGTTAAGAACTATTATTATTTTAACAAAAGACTGTCAGCTTGAACATGGGTTTAAAGCCTATTTTGAGTGTATACTATGAAGATGTATTTCCAGCCATATCTCCAGCTACAGAAGACCAACTGTAATGGCTTTTCTAGGGAATGCCTCATCTTGAGATCTGCACAGTGGATACCTGAACTTCTCTGGGTTTTTTCCTCAATCCAAGCATGAAGTAGCCTTAATGCTACTAATTGTAAGAGTACTGCAGCCAGACTTTAGGGCCAGTAGGTGCATTTAATATTTCTAATCTAAAATACAAATCTTTTCCAGAACTGAATAGATAACCCCATGGAAGATAAAGCTTGAATACTGTTTGGGAAATGTGGGTGTTTCATATAACCCTCAAAAAGTTGCTCCTCCTTGGGCTGTGTGGAAATTCTGTATTTTTTTCAGCTGAAAATTGTTTTGCTTTTTTATGTTGCAATATTTCAACACTTCACACACATCAACAGTGGTTGCATATCAGAGTTTGTTTGAAACAGAGGCAGACTATTGTGTAGTAATGTGAACTACAACAAGATGAACTCTCAACATGTTAAAATAACATTTGGTACTTTATTAAGGGTTACAATATTACAGGGGTAATCTAATATATTAAAAACCCTACTTTCAGTTATATACAGCACATGCTACGTCACACATCATACTGTGGTAAAGATGTGATGAGGTAATAAGGGAAAAGTATGCAAACACACACAACCACTCAGTGTCATACAGGCTGACCAAAAAATATGTTGAACTTCTAGAGGCTTTCACTCTGCCTCTTTTATGCATTCTTTAACTTGTATTTTTTGTAGTAGTTTGTTTGTAATGGGTGTGTTGACAATCTGTTATAGAAACCTATCTCAGAAGAATATTAGAATTACTCCAGTCTGTATTTCATAAGTATGACTGACCTCTAAATATGAGTAAATCTGTTTAATAATTTGACAGTAATAATTGTGAAATATGTTTAAAATAACTTTTTTGCTATGGATAAGTTCTCTATATAATTTTTTATCTAAAGGCTAAGGTTATTAAATAGCTTATAAATTGGTATCCATCATTTGCCTGCAAAGTTGGATAGACCCTTTAATTTATATCCAGCCATTTCTGAATATAGAGGCTACACAGCAGGTAATCACTGAAGTCGGGTACAAAATACCGTAACAGTTGTGTAGTATAACATGTTGGCTATAGAGCACAGAATACCTATTATAAATCTGGATTAATTTCCATATGCAAGTAGCTTCATTTTGGTAAGAAATAATTAATGTTTTTAATCTAAAATATTTGAGTTAATGGTGAACTTTCATAGGAGCAGATTATTTAAATGCACATAGTGAAGGGAAAAGACCGGATTTATCAGGACAATAATGGTTGGAGTATCTGCTCTCAAAACAGAATTATATAGTTCTAAATTTATTCATGGTAGTTAACAAAGATTACATAATCATCACACTAATGTACATATACCAGCTACATAGTTCAAAGGATATGATTCCTGTGTCAAATGATTGCTTATAATAATAATAATAAAACTCTTACTGTACAGTTTGTAGTATTTCCTGTATTTGAGAATATTTATACATAACATACAAAAATACTTAAATGTGGTGGCAATATTTTTATCTTCCAAACTTAATTTACAGGGAATAAAAACCAGGAAGTTTATCTACAGTTTTCATGTAAACTGCAAGTTCTAATAGGACCAAGAGGTGTTCTGAATGTTATTACAGTTCCTTTTCTTCAGCTCTTTTTCTGGGCATGATTCTTGAAAATATAATATACAAGCCCTCATACCTTATCAATAAATGTACAGTATCTTACATTCCTCATTTCTGAAAAGATAATTTCAGGTGATAAAATCATAGCTTTATGTGATTTTTAGAAGCAAACCAAGAGAAGAGTTATTTCAGTGAAATGTGTTAGGGTTAGGTCTTATCATCATAACAACTTTCTTTAGTGAATATGATCCTCCCCGGAATTCAGCCCAGTAAACACCATCCTGATATCGACTGCGGTAGTGTCCTCCACGATACCAGACTCCATTGAGATTTGAGTGAGCACATGCATTGTACCACCATCCTCCCTTCTGGTAATGAGCACAGTTACCTGCAAAAGAAAGCTCCAGTTCAGGCTGAGAAGTAAATGAAAAATCTTCAAGCAAGCAAAGTAGCAAACTTCACTGGATGGTTGGCTGGTTGATCTGGGCTTTTTTTAGTATGTTTAACATGTAGATATCCTGTGGTACAAAGTGAACTTAGGCTTCTTCAGGACCCAGCAAAGTAGTTAGGTTCTACAGATAGAATCCTTTTTGTTACTTTCTCTTGCCTGAAAATCAGCGGGTGTTACTGTGTCAAATAACCATTCATAGTGTATTTTACAGACCCTTGTCTAGTGTAAAAACTTTTAATTTTGGTGTTAGTATATATAATGGTTGACACATCAGTTTGTACTTCATAAGGTACTAATTGACAAATCCCTTTGTAAGTGCAATTTTTTTTTTTTTTTGGTATGTATGACCATAAGTATGTTTCCTTTTTCAAAAGAGATAAAAGGGGGTCGGGGGGGACAGGGATGTAAATGCAAAAATGGCAAGGCAGCTGAGAGGGACCTCCTACCTGTATATACATCGTGGTCCCGGTCTAGCGTGGTGAACTGTTTGCCATTGTGCCACGTGAAAGAATCTCCCGCGTTGCCGTTGTAGCGTCCCAGTCTCAGCTTGTAGTACTCACTCTCTGGCTCCAGTCTGAAGCTGGCATACTCAGCAAATACTTTCCGACCTGACCAGTCTTCCATTGTTATGAGCAGTTTGTAGTTGCCTTGATTTGTTAACCAATAGATGTTTTCTAATCCGAGCCAATATTCTCCATCTATATTACCAAATCCTTGCTGTAAAGGAAGCAAGAGAAGCATGTTAATGTCCTGCATCTGTGTTAGTGGTAAATCTGAGTGTATTCTTAAGTAGAAAACTGCAGTAAACTTATTTTATAGAGACTTCTCTTCTGAAGGGTAAACACACAAGTTCTTTTTCAAGTAGGCTCTTGGCCAGACTCTAAAACCACCCTTTTAAAGTAACTTTATCAGTAAGTTCTAGAGGGTGGAAAACATTAATTGGCTCTCTTGTCCTAACCTTGTACGTTTCCCAGTTCCTGAAAAAGTTGACAGAGCCATCCAGCCGTCTCTGAATGACAGTCCAGCCACCAGGGTCATGCCGTTGGTCACACCAGACCTGCATAAGCTGGTTTGTGTTTTCTGGTTTTACAAGATAGATGGAGCTTGTGTCATGGCCGTCTTCTAATGCTTGTAGACAGTCTCTCCAGGGCCCTGTGTCAAAACAGAAAGGCTCTGCATCAAGCTGCCACTGAGCATTTCTTTAAAGCAGGGCAGTATTTGACTTGGTAGCTTTTTGTACTAGTTTGATTTCACTGAATAGCATATTTGTTTTTCCTCTTATTAGAGGACGAGTATTCACCAAGTGTTCTCAAACAGATCCATTTATTGTAACATTATTTCTGGAACATTTCATAATGCGTTACTGGTAAAGGTAGATTTTGAAAAAAAAAAAAAAAATTTAAGGCAGCTGCACTGGTACTTTTACCATCAAATATATATCCAAAGAAACTAGATAGGAATACTGCATAGATAAGTAAGAATTTCCTTTAGAAAACAAAACAGTAAGTTTGACCTTGATTCTGTCTTTGAGAAATTCAGCTTTTTTGATCCCCAAAAATGTCACTGGCACAGGCATTAACTGTGGAAGCAACAACATAAATTCAGGCTGTAGGTCTTACTGCTGCCACCTTAATAAATTACAAGATAACATAGAAATTAAGTTTTTTTTTTTTTCTTTTTAACATAGGGTGCTTGTGAGAGAAACTTTTATATAAATGACAGGACTCAATATACTTTGAATTCACAGAAATTGCAGTTAACATAGTCTTGTTTTCAGTTCAAGAGAGTCTATAAAGAGCTTATGCTTTTTGAAAGTATCTTATATTCCTGTTTTTTCAATAAATTTTCTCCAGTGGTATAATAGATTCTGTTTTAATGAATCTGAGATATTCAGAAATGTCACCTGCCTTGATTCCTTAGCAGAAGGGTGAAGTCAACAAGAATCATCAGGATTAGATATTAGAGCCCCTGGATTGATTCTACCTGCCCACTGAAGGAGTAAGGCTTGTCAGATCTTCTGACTAGGAGCCTTACTGAAGCATATACTGCTATCAAGAGTAATTTCTGTTTTAAATTATTTCAGTCCTATGGTTTTTCATATTCATTGTCCAACACTACTAATGGTACTCAGCAAATGCTTTAGAAATAAATTAGTTTTATAGAAATAATCTCAGTGTTTTGAAGATTAAAACACTGAGGTTTTGGTATTTTTAACTATTTTAATCAGCAAGTCAGTGTACAAAGAGGCAATCCAAGTCTTTGTTCTGTGGATGCTGTGTTCTTGTTGCCTCAGTCATAATCAGAGACTGTACCTGGAGCTGTGCTTGTAAGCCCCTTCTCCGTTTCTTTTGGTGCTAACTGTTTAGATTTCTTGCAGTTAAGATATAGATGCCATGCTCTTGTCACACCATTGCATGGCTCATTATGAGAGGTGGGGAAAAAAATGTTAAACCAGAGCAGTTTAAATTATTAGTGCTCATTATTTTATCACAATGTGTAGTGGCACTGACTAAAAATAAAAAAGTAAGTAATTATTGAAGAACTTCTAAAATAGTCAAACAGCTTTGACCTTGTCTTTGTAACAAAATATACAGCAGTACGCAATGTAGTATTTACACTGTTCTAATCTTGCAGTTTCTTTTATGGCACATGGCAGCAGTGCTCTACTCCATATGAATCTTTTCTCTGAAAGTGATTTAAGATGAACTATTAGAAGCACGTCAAAGTAGAATTTGCTGCTACTTTTTCGTGACAAGTGCTTTTTTTGTCAGGTAGGAACCTTTTCAACATTTTAGCTAGGGTATTTTCCCATGAAAAAGTGAGAGCACCCTGAATTTTAAGGTAGGTAGTTTTGATAAAATTGTCTTTAGGGAGTTGTAGAATCACAGAAAGGCTTGGGTTGGAAGGGATCTTAAAGTTTGGTTCATTCCACCTCCTTTCCACAGGCATGGACATCTTCCACTAGACCAGGTTGCTCCAAGCCCCATCCAGCCTGGTCTTTGACACTTTCAGGAATGAGGCATCTACCAAAAAAAACCAACAAAAAAACCACAACCAGAAAACAGTGTGAACAAAGTTAATAGTGAAGCTGCTGAATCTAGTAAGACTGTAATAAGTCTGTGATAGAGAGAATACTGGTCGACTACTTTTTGAGAAAGGGAGACTTTCAACAGATTAATAGAAGACATTTACTATTTTTCTTGTATTTCACTCCTGTTTTCATTGCACAGGTTGGCTGTGATCAGGTGCAGGCTTTGCTGCACTACTTTTGGCAATTCTGTGAAAATACTGCTTTGTAGCAAAATGTTTTAGAGACTTAGAGACTCAAGAGACTCAGTGCTTACTTGCTCGAGTTTCTTTCATTGTGAGTATTTCCATGGAGAAACAATACAGGGGTTGTTTGGTTTTGAACGTGTGGCAGTTGCATTATTGGGTAGTCGCAGAAGTTTGTGACGTCCTCGATGTCCTTTGGAATATTTTGCAAATAGCCATGAAATATATTGAGTGCAGTTCCCCTGCATTACTCTGTTTCGGTTAGCTCTGAGTTCAGAGATCTGTGACTCTCTATCTTTCAATAGGGGCTGTATAATATCCTGTTACTATTCCACCACTTACTTCCTTTTGCTCCTGTCTACAGCACAAGTGTCCCATATAAAGTACAGAGCAGATACTTACTCCTTTTTTAATTACACAAGCACATTATCAGATGCTAGATCAAAAAAATTGTAATAATTTCATATGTTTACACAGTGTCAAACTCCTTCAGATGTCATGAATTGTAGCAGTTCAGTCTTGAGCAAAGGTAAATAAGATTTAGATTACTTGAATTGTAAGATTTTTCTGGAAGTCCTTTATCTTATACATGTAGTATAAATGATGGGTTTGTCTTAGCAAAGTAACATGAGAAAAATATGTGGGGCTAGAGTGTCTTAGACATTCACAGGGGTTTTTTTGCTTTCTTTCTGTGTTTCTACTACAGCATGTATGTAAAATTCACTAGCTAAATAAATTCTGACTGCATTTTTGATATTACGAGAAAAATGTTGCCCACTGCATATTAGCATAAAATAATGTAAATGTATCAATAATATTACTTACCAGATGGTTTATCAGTTGAAGTTGGAATACTAGTAACTGCAGGCATGGTTGGTAAGGTAGGTGGCAGAACCTTTAAGTTCTGATCGCTTTGAATCTCATTAGTAGATATCTGGTTATTAATGCGATTGTAAGTAGGAGGCTGGTACACTTTAATTGGTGGTTGTGGAGTTTGTGGCAGTGGCTTTATGGATGGCATTCTTTGACAATGTTCTTCCAGCTGGGCAATTATTATTGTCTGATTATTGGCGATTGACATCAAATGTTGATACTTGTGCTCTAAGTCTTTGTATTTGTTTGCAAGCTGCAACATGTCTGCAGTTTGGTTCAAAATCTTATTTTCAAGTTGAGAAAGTTCTAAGGCGTTATCACGTTTTCGGATAATTTCATGTAATAGCTGCATGTAGAGTTGTGTGACACGAGAATTCATATTTCTGCTCTCTTTTCTTAACAGTTTGACTTCATTAACAATTCCACCATCCACCTCTACCAGTTGCTGGAGAGTTTCTATTTGTCTCTTTTGTTTAAGAAGTTCATTGTTAAGTAACTGTAATTCTTGTTTATTTACCCTGTTTTCAAGCAGAATTTCAGGCTCCTTAGAATTAACACAAATGGCACCTGTCACTCTCTGCTGAGGTACAATAAAGGTGTAAGTGCATTTGTCCTGTGTGTCACTGGAACGCTTATATCTATTCATATAAATGAATTCTTGAGCTTTTTCCTTGTCATTGCCTTCAAATTCCTGTGTTTCACTTGTAGTAACTCCCGCAACAGTTACTAGTATTAAACAGATGAATCTTGTTGGCATCATGATCCTCTAGTTCCGGTCAAATATTCTTCTGCAAAGAATTTAGTAAAATCTGTTTTAAAATAAATTTAACAGTAATGAGTAGGAAATAAGTGTGAATTTACAAATTATCATCTCTTCTAAAACTTACAAAATAGTACATAATAACCATTTGTACAAATGAGGTCCAGCATCAACTTGTGTTGGTTAAAGGGGACATCATGAGGAGTAGTTGTATCTTTCTATGGTCAGAATTGTAGTTACTAGTTGCTAGTTCATCTAAAGCCTGCCAAGAACGATAAGAAAGTAAGCAATAAATACAAGGATTTTAAGATTCCTTTCTTCCAGGCAAGTACCACAAAAGTTTCCAAGATTGGAGTTTTCATTTAAATATTAATTACACTTTCCATTTTTTTACAGTTACAAATACAACCTTTAAATGTAAACATAATGTAAGTTAATATATGTATTAATGCTGCTAAAAGTTCTAAAAATATCAAACTGTTAATTTGCAGTATTTTAGAACTGCATATACATTGCAAGACATACAGCTTAGGTGAGATGCAACAATTTTACTTTATTCAGCAGTACTGAATCTCCATTGCTTAAAAAAAAAGGAAAAACTTATTTTACATTGGTCCTTAATAACTGGAAGTTAAAAACTCTACTACTCAGATATAATAGGCAGTAAAATCTGTTATTTTTCTAGACTAGTGGAGTTTACAACTGAAGCATTTACTGTGACTCTCACTGGAGACACTGTCTCTAAACTCAGCCTAGTCATCTCACTTCAGAGTCCCTTCTTGAAAGGGGAAAACTAGCTGCATATGTGCATGGTGGACAGTGGCAATGCGTGGCGATTGGAATCCGCTGGTAGTGTCTACTGGCATACTGCAACAGTTGCCCTTTGGTGAAATTGCCCTAACTTAGTTCTCCATGCAGATTCATATTCAGGGTGGACAGCTGAGGCCCTCACAACCTCTCAAAAAATAAATCAATACCAGAACTTTGTGGGCAACAGTAGACTTGGAAATATGGGCTTAGCATTGTCACTGATGCCAGAAATACTCTGCCACAAACCACTCTCTTATCAGCTACTTGATCAGCACTTTGATGTCATGTATTTCTAAAACCTTTTCATTGTTGATTTTTAATCCTCATGTGTATATGCAACCTAGTTTTCTTAAATAAAACGAATGAAAAATGCAGTATTGGAGTTTTTTCAGTGTATAAAGTCAGATACTTTTTAACCAAGGTAGTGTTGCCGTAGGGTTATTTCTTTGCTTCTAAAATATTTCTCATGGAATAATCATTGAGTATTTAAGTATCTATCACCTTACTGTTTACTCATCTTTGCTACATTAGTTTTTTAAAATTGCATTAAATGGTGATAGTAACAGCTGTGAGAAACTGGAGTGAGTCCAGCTGAGTACACCCAGCATGGCTAGCTGGAGGCTGGCAGACATGATGAATGAATAGTAGCAGAAAGCGGGAGGTTTGTGTAGCCTCCAGGTGAGAAGGTAAAGAAAGACACATGTTCAGCTACTTAAAGGGTGTTTGTAAAGAAGATAAATTCCTTTTGGAAGTGCACAGTGAAAGTATATGGCGGATACAAATTACCTCAGGAAAAAACTGGGTTTTGTTTGAACTTCATTGTGAGGGTGACTGAGGATTGAAGCAGTCACCCAAACAGGTGGTAGAATCTCCATTCCTAGAAATATATGAAGTTTTGATTTAGGTAAGGCTATGAGCAGTCTGATCTAATGCTGAAACTAGACTTGCTCTGTAAGATGAAGATAAGGTCCCACCCAATCTAAACTGTTTTATGATTCTAGGCAGCTGTGGACTTTTAAGAGGTTTTTTTTTTTTAAAAATGTCAAGTTAATGCTGGATATGCATCCTTTATTATTCATACTGAGAAAAGATATGGTTGTCATTTGTATTTTTCTGTTTTTGTGAAATAAACAATAGATGTTTCTGCAAAAGATTCAAACAAAGTGACTAGAACTTAATCCTTCTTAAAATTTTTGGTTATATACTTTTGCCCCAGTTTCTTATTTGGAATAAACTCATTTTAATTTTGCAAGTAGAAAGGAGTTGTGCTGTACAGAACTTTTCAAAGTCTTGAAAACACGTCAGATGAAAATCTGGAGTTTGACATGGTTTCTGCAAGTAAAGCAATGCTATTTGGAGTCTTGGAAAATAGGGAACATAAATTCACCCCAGACAGCTTTAACTTGTATAATCAGCATTTGCACAGCAGGTCACACTTGGAAAACCTGGCAGTTTTTGAGGCCTCATGTTCCTGCACAGATGACTGGTTTTGCAAATGTTTCTTGCATATAGGTGTAAAATAGTTTTATTTTGCTGTTGGAATTCTAATATCGTCCCCCCCCCCAAACCTGTACTTATTGTGACTACTGAAAAAAAGCTCTTTTTTCCTCAGAGTTCACTTCTGTCTGTTACAGCATCTCATATCAGCATCTCTCTGCTTTGAGTATGGCTTTGGGGTGCCCATACTTTTCTGAGCTGAAGAAAGAGCAACATGTAACAGATTTTTCTCCTGATCTTTTTAAGAACTGTGTAAGAAAGTAATGGGCCAGAGTTCATCAGCCTCATTATAACATATCATCTTAATGATCATCTAGTCCCACTGCCTGACCATGTGAGCGACCCCTCTCTAGGAAGCCTATTCTAGGGTTTGACCAGTGGTTGCAGATGGCAGGCCACCAGTGAATGACATCAGCATAATTAGACTGTCCTGAAATGTCATGATCTTTCCTGCATGTCACCTTTTCTAAGATGTTCTTCTTATAAGGAAAATCAGTGGAAGGAAAGTGACATTGGTTTGAGAATGCCCCAGTACAAACAGAAACAAGAATCATACTGTCATCTGCTGTCCTCCTTCCTGCAGTCTGTATATGATAATTTTGTAAGTCTCTCACTGTTTGTACTTGTTTGGTTAAAAAAAATGTGTTTAGCATGAGGCCTTTTTGTTGCATATTGGGAAGGACTACATGAATAAATGGCATTCCTTCCTTTCTGCAGTTGGATTAAAATGAAGTTCACACATGGTCATTTGAGCAACTCTCAATGATTAATCTTTCAGGGACAAAAAAGCTTTCTGGAATGGAGAAAGTAGGGAGGGAAGCCAGAGAAACCATTTTAAGGAAGGATTTAAGGCTTTTTTAATACCTTCCTCTTTGAGTAGCAGAACATCAGATTCTTAGGACATTGCAATTCCTTCCCAGGTGAGAGAAAGATGATATCTGACGTCTAGGACATTAACTTCCAGTTTTCTCCTGTGCCCTGTAATTGCTGATACTCCTTGTACTTGACTGCTGCCATTGCTTGCTGATCATGCAGTTCTTCCTGTTTCTCTGGCTCCTTTCCCCTTGCCCTCTGCCAGTAGCTCTTCTGGAGGGGACTGAGTGGAAACTATATCACTAGGGCCATATTTGTTCCCAGCGCAAAATTCCACTTGGACAGCTGTAGACTTTTCAATCTAAAAGCACGCTTGCAGGTTGGAGGGAAATTTTCATAATTACTGGAGATACAGCATTGTTTGTCTCTTATCCTCATGCATACTGACAAAACTTCAACACACAAGCATACAGGTGAATGAAGCACACTTTAAAAGTAATTATTTTGGTTAAACATCAAGTTGAAGTAATTTCATTATTTTATTTCTAGATTCTGTTCAAGTGCATACTCATAAAAGCACTTTTCATAGCAATTGAGTTGGGGCAAACTTGCCCTAGTGCAGATGTACCTCAGTTTTTTGTATATCTACCCTACTTGGCAGTATATTTCACTTTTTATTGAGGTCAAATACTTTGTTTTATCTCCTGTGTTTGTCTTTTACCAGTATAACTGCATTTGTATGAAAATGTTTGGCAGCATTGTTGTGTGGCATATAATTGTAGCAGCTTTATACTCCTAGCCAGCACAAGCGCTTTAGTTAAAATTTTGGCTTGTATACCCGATGTTTGCCTCTATATGTATATAACTGGAAGTAGGTGGTTTGCTTATTCATTGTTTACCCGAGTAAGGATATTTCCATGATCTGGTGACAAAAGAGGAAATAAATTTTCTGAAAAGGATATTGGATGTTTCAGCACTTGATTGCTTTTTCTGTCCTTTCGGGAGAAAATGATAATAAAACCTTATTTTGGCTTTGCTTTGAAACATTTTTCTGTCCTGTATTCTGTCTTGTTTATATGCAGCTTTTCATTAGTCAGAATGTGTTGCCTTTTTTTTTTTTTACAAATATCTTGACATTTATGCACTTCAACAGGATTTTAGTATTTTACAATATTAAATTGTACAAATGTTCATAACATATTGTTTAATCGCTATTGTGATCCTAAAATTATAAAGGTAAAAACATTTCTACATGAAAAAATTACCATTTGGTAAATGTTAATTTCTATTTTCAAACAGCTTGCCTTAAGAGGGAGCAGTAAAAGTATCAACATCAGCACAATGGTCTTTTTGGGTTTCAGCTACTTATAATTTGCATAATATTGGATAATCCAACCTGTATATCCTTTTTCATTATTTGTTGGTTTTGATGCCATGGCTAGGAGGATGTCATTCTTACTAAGGAGACAGGCTAGCTGTCTCAGGTTTTATGAAATATTTTGCCTGTGTGATTCTGTGTACAAGTGATCTGTCTCCATGAGATGAAAAAAATGACTTAAAATAATAATCACAGAATCATTAAGCTTATCTGAAAATGCTGCCAGTAGCTTTTCAATGCTATGGCTGGTTTTTTTGAATGAAATTTGTTCATAAAAGAGACACTTGCCATATTACTCTGGAAAGAAATGTGTATATGAATGCCTGAGTGTATAGTGTCAACACTCTCTCATCTCGATCTCAAGTGGTTTTGCAATGCTGAGTCTTTCAGCCATTGAGAGATTGGCATTTTGTGTCTAGGAGTTTATTCTATGTCCTTTTTATATCTTTGCTTTTCAGTGTCCTGCAAAAAGTAAGAGCAGGAAGACTACTGGATGGTGGCTGAGCACTGACCTTTATTATGTGTTGCTTAACATTACAAGCCCATTTAAGAAGGAAAGGTTTTGATACTTAAGACATTACCTGTACTATAGCATTTTGGAAAGGTACAAAAGCAAAATAATGATCTGTATGAATCATGTGTGGAATACCTTAACTAAGACAAATATGAAAAATAATTACCTGGATGTCATACCAGAATAGAAGTTTTGTATCTTAAATTGCATCATTATGGCTTATTTCTACAGATAAGGAACATAGGAGATCCCAGTAGGTAAAAGTAATAGAATTGCTTCTTGCTGCTGCTCTTGTATTTCTATGTATAGTAAACAACATAAATTTATTATTTATTATTTATTTATATTATTTATTATTTATTATATATTATTTATTATTTAAATTATGTTTCTATGTATAGTAAACAACAAAGCCAGAGAAACATAGGTGTGACATGGTGATGCATTGATCCATGGACAGGCAGCTTTCGAACATGTGATACATGGCACTCTCGCTGTCCTTGGAGACTGCTTTACAGAGAAGGCAGTTTTCTGTGCTAAACCTCAGACGTTATAACAAGAGCATTTCTGGGGACTTGAGTAGCTATTTGGATTGCAGTATAGTTGAGTTTGCTGCAGAGATAAAAAACACTACCTGTTTCGTTTGTAGAAGTGATAGTGAGAACCTGGTATATGAAGAACACAGCAGCAAACTTTAACAAGTTAGAAAAGATTTTTAGTGGCTTGTATGCTGCAGCTGTGGAACTAAGGATGCATTAATCATTTACTGGGCTATGATAATTATTGTAAACAAGGTGATGCAGTAGGTTTCCTACATGACTTACTCTTACGCGGAATGCTCAGAAACTAAACTAACGCTGGATTCTCCATTTAAGTCATTGCATCTTAGGGATAACAACTGTTGCTTTTACAATAATCACTGTCACTCAGCCTCCCTAAAAAGGCTCCCAGAGTATTACATACCTTAGAAGTTAATTTCAGGATTGTGGGGTTAATGTCTTTTAGTATTTCTCTCTATTTTCTGTGTAGGGTTGTTTTTTTTTTTTGTGGTGTGGGTTGGGGCTTTTTTGTAATAGGTGACTTCCATTTAATTAAAGAGTGGATAGGCAAGGTCCAACACTCACCATTTATTTCCATCTCTACATATTGCTCTGGCTGAGGAAGGGTTTACAGTCTAGAGGTTGGATTGTTTAAGAGTTCATGTAGGTCCATCGTGCCAGAACTGAATGCACTGTAATTACTGTCACACATCAAAGCCTTTTAGAATACCCAGATAGGTGAAAAACACATACATAAAAAGGATAACATACACACACACTTTTGCATAACACTCATATTTTCTGAAATGGCTGCTTTGACTATGAAGAAAAAAATGATACCATACATACAAATGAGCTCATTCAGCTATGCTAGCTAAACCACTGTTAATCACTGTTTTTTGTGTTGTTCATATTTAATGAAACAAGGTCAGGAGTCCTTTTGATGGGCTGTCTTTTCCTCTGTACCTCTGATATGCCATCTTCTGTGCAGAATCCTCAGGCACTGAGGCATATAAAGGAGGCATGTTCACAAAAGGCATAGTGTTAACTAAGACAGCATTTATTCTCTAGAAGATAAACTGCTGTATTTTATTGTGAATTCATACAGAATTTGATAGCTGTGCATTCTAAAGAAGAAACATGAATAGCTAGCAACATATCTTCACTGTTTAATACTTTTGTCTTTGATAATGAAAGGTATTTTTATATTAGTGCAGTTTTACATTTTTATTGCATTATAAAAGCAAATGAAGCAAGGGTGTTGAAAATGTAAAATCCTGCTATGAAAAGATCAGAAGGCTTGGTTTTGCATTTTTTTAAAACAAATCTTAGGTTTTTGCTGCTACAGAATCCTTTGATAGCCAATGTTTGTGGACTTACAGTTAGCTGGCATGTTCCAGGCACCAAGCCAGTAATATGATCTGGATTTCACAACACCATTGTGATAAGACAGACAAGCATGAATTTTTTGAATCTGCTTGCTTTCCTACTCCCTGTCCCTTGTCTTAGAGGTCATGCTCTGTTTTTTACTCCTTTACACGTTTTCTCCCATGGAATTATGTTAAATTATCCTGTCAATTTTTACCTCTCAAAGGTAATCTTAAAACGTAATGTGAAATTTGCTCTTTTCTAAGAGGAGGGACGTCCACTGCTGCAGGGTTTCTTTTAGGATAAGCTCACATCTTAGCTTTTCGATGAAAAGTATTGCTGTGAAAAATCTAGTGATTTTTGTTTGTTTTGTTTTTGTTTTTTGTTTTGTTAAAGGAAACAGCAATTCACGCTGAAAATACAGCACAGTTATATGTAGACCACATTTTTCCATGTATTGGAAAAACCTTTAAAGTTGGGCTCTAAGTTTTAAAGTAAATACATAGGAAAGGGCTGACACATAGTAGCATGCAGTGCTAGTTATGAAAACATGATACTGAACTGAATTGAAAAATTTAACTCCAAACTTAGGGGGAGAATCACTTTTGCAGTTTTACCACTAGTTACTTCCAGTGTAAAAAGTGCCACACTGGCATTAACCAATTAATTCCTTTAAGACACTTGTGTTAGAATGCATTCTCTTGTCAGATTTTCTGCCCACTTAAAACTGAAATTTTAGTTCAAGCACCAGTTCAGTTTTCTTAAAAGGTAATACTTTTTGATGATTAAGCAGCACATCAGAACGAAAGTGTCTTCATGAGGTCTTGGAAAACTTTTGTTTTGAAATACTATCAGTTGCTGCAAGAAACTGCAGAAGTTTATGTATCTATTGTTGCCATGTAACTTTCTTCAAGTTTTGGCAAAAACTTTAGTTACAAGAAGTACAAATATTCTTCTTGATTACCAAGAATTTTAGTTGTTTTTGGATTGTTCTTTGTGCTTTACTAAAGTTCTGTCATAGATGTGGAATGTAATTACTGAAAGAAAGCACTGCTTTTGTTGTTGCTTCCCTTAACAGTGGCCTCACCTTATTTTCACTTAATCCAATCACTACCAGAAAGTGCTCATACTGTGTGTGCTCATATGTGTGCATGCACATTGTCCGTAACAGTCTTTAAAGAGATTCATATTTTAATAAATGTGACTCATTTTACCCATGAAAAATAGCAGTTAGACCATGTAATACTTTGATGCCTACATGAATGTACTCATAAATTCTAGTTTCTTTTTTAAGTTTTTGTGAAATACTTCAAATATTTCCTTTATAGACTGTTCAAGTATCAGAAAGTTTTGTATCTCCCTAATCAGACATGAGTGTAAAAAAGACTGAATGGAGGTTTCAAAATCTTTAAGACAGATAGTCCTTCAGAAAATAGTATGTCCTAGAAAAATTCTTGGATGGCAAGTTTAAGGAAGTGTGAAGATCAAAGTTACGCGCAAAAATACGATTTAAAAAAAAAAAAAATCGTACTCTTGAAAATAATACCAAGGCTTTCACTGCCTGGCACATAATGTCTCAGCTATATTTACAAATTTTATTTTAATATGTGACGGATTTTTGTTTAGGCTCGGGGGTACTTTTTTGTTCTTTTGAAGTCAAAAAGCAGGCTTGCTGCTTGATCTTAGGGAGCAGTCCTACTCTGATAGGCTTGCATGGGCTCCCTCCGAGCAGCGGGAGCTCCGAGCCGCGCGTACGGAACTCGCCGCACCCGTCCGGCAGCCCCCGGCAGTGCCCGTCCTTACCGCGGCTGCTCGGCGTCCTCGCTGCGCTCCTCGGCCGCTCCCGTCAGCAGCTGCCGCCGCGGCCCGACCGCGGTGACATCGCCTCGGCGACCCGCAGTCCGCGTGCGCCGTGCTGCGACCAGCCGGGACGTACTGGGGATTCTTTTCCTCTTCTGCAATTCTTTTTTCCTCTTCTGCGTTTTTCTTGCTCAAGACCGCTCTGGGCTGCGTCCCGCGTCCGAAGCGGTACGTTCCCGCGGGGCGCTCGGCGCTCCCGGCCGTCCCTTCAGGCAGCCAGGAGCTGCCTCATTTGAACCCCTGCTCTTTGTGGCAGGCTTATCCTGGCCGGGAAAGGGGGAGAGAAGGCAAAGCAGCGGCGAGCTGCCGGGCGCTGGTTGGACGGGCGAGCTGCCTCCGCCCCCGGGCAGTGGGGCTGCCGGGAGGAGCTTCGTGCTTCGGCCACCCCGGCTGAGCCCTCCCCGCCCGGGGTGCGGGACCGGCCGCGGGGGAAGCCGAGTTTCAGCCGCGAAACAAGGCTAATGCCGGGGTTAAGGGCAAACTGGGGAGGCCGCGAGGAGGAACGCGGGTCCGCTTTGTTAGATCAAGGGCAGTGAGGGTGGGTAATTGCACGGGACTCGGCCCCAAAATGTCGGGGGCCGGGGGGGCACTTCCTGCCTTCGGATCTCGTCACAGCGTGCTCAGGGATGCGGGGATGGATGCTCATCCCAGGCGCTCGGCGGGCGCCGGCGGAGCCAGCAGACTAGCTCTGTGTAGCGCTGAGGGGCTCCTTTCTTAGTGCTTCCTAGCTCATCTTTGTCAGGCAACAGCTCGAAAGCAGAAATAATGGACAATAAATTTGTCCAAATTCAAGCAAGCTCTTAAAACATTCTAATGCAGATTGCAAATTCATTATTTGGCTGAACCTCCGTGCATTTTGAATGATTCTTCATACTTGTCCTGGTAATCTAAAGCCTGTTTCTCATTTGAGTGATGGGAATTCCTGCAATTTTCCTAAAACCTCTAAAAAGTTGCCATTATGAAACTCTGCGTGTAGAACGTTTTTGGTTGTTAGCTATTAGCTCTGGGTTTAAAAAAGATTTGTCAAATGAATGAATGAATTTAAAATCTGCCTTTATAACTTGTTGGGAATCCTGCAAAGAAATTAGCAAATTAAAAGTGAAACTTTACAACATAAAAATGGCGCTTTTTTATTACAGTTTAGGAAACCAAATGGTTGTTTCAGTCACTGTATATCATTGACATCATAAGAAAGCTGTATTGTACTAATGGGCTGTATTGTAATAATGGGCTTGTTTGCAATTTGTCAGTCAGTTTTGAAGATATTTGGGTTTTGTAGAATTGGAGGAAACCAATATGAGGGCACTTGAGTTAACCAGAGGACAAATAAAGAGGTTTAAAGATACTGTATTAAAACCAGTTCTGTTCAAGTTAAAACCTGAACAAGCAGTTGTTTTTATAATGACAGATTATTTCCATCATAAAAGTGAATGCCAGAAAAAACCTCACGTCTAACTATATTACACTATCAATTCAATATGCCTTAGGCTTTCTAAGTTTTTTGTACCTTCCCTCTATGGCCTGTGATTCCTTCAATTTACTATTGTTATGTTAATTATTTTCTATTTTAACTCAGAAGCTTATTCCTTTCTATTCTAAAGAGAGAGGACCACTGACTGGAGTGGCCATTTCAGTGCTAGTTAGGAGCATAGTCTGGACACTTGGGATTAAAGCAGTCCAAAGCTTTTCCAATTTTATACTGTCCCGGTTTTATACTGAAAAAGCTGGCTTAATAGAATCAGAAAGTGATAATTCTGTTAATTTTTGACTGATTTAGCAATATTCCCATGAAACTTCCTTTCAACGTGAGTATGATTCACACTCCTTCCTTGCCAAGGTGCTTTTTCAGCCTAGGAGAGCACTGCTCAAGGGAGGGAAGTGGCAGCAGGAAGAGCACAGGGAGTGGGTTGCCATGAGCGTTTGTCAGGATGTTAGAGTGGTTGTTTCCTGTCGTTGTTTCCTGATCAGTTTCTCCAGTTCCTAAGTGCTTGTAGAGCTAGATAGGTGATTCTCTAGGTAGATTACTACTTGGGTGGAGTATTTAGTTTTCATTTTAAAATGAACAGTTTTAGATTCTTTGCTTTTATAGGAAAATGCAGGTTTCTAACTTGAAGTTATACCCCACAGCACCAAGGTTCTTGAAAAAAACTATTTCCTGAGGATGAGGTTGTTGATTTAGGCCCATATTTATAAAGTATCCATAACCACTTTTAAGCTCTTTAACGTATAGTTTAGGTCCATTGATTTTAGGGCACTTAAATAAATGCAGTTAAATGCCTAAAATTTTTACTCAGTGAAGGAGCCTAGAGACTTCTCTTGTGGTGTATTTTTTAGTCATTAAGCATTCTCTTACAGGTAATTATGTTATAAATAAAATATTTGAAAAATCAAAATTAGCCAAACTCTGTTTCTGTGACTGTCCTCTTTGCTGAACAAGAAGCATATTTTTACACAGATCAGCCTTTTGATTAAGTACTGACTGCTTTTTTGTCTCTTAAAAGCTGTCTAAATAACCCATAAGCTTTTGTGTATGGGTTGTTCTAAATAGCATATGACAAAGCTTATTTCTTCAACCTGTTGCAGTTTTGTCTACAGGGAAAAAGAGAAGTTGTGCCGACTTGATAGATGACAGGGAGCTTTTATTTGGATATGCCAGGTGTTTGTAGCATAACCGAATTGTTTGGATAACAATAGGTGTTTGCTCCTTGGGAAGGACTGAAGAGAAAAAACAGGATTTGCCTTTGTGTGGGCATTCTGCTTGGACCAAATGGGCATACCTTTTCCTTGGATTTTACAATTACCATTGTAATGCTGGGAAGTCCAGTTCACTGTTTTTTTTAAGAGGCTTTACGCTGAATGATGTGATTTGCAAAAGATTTCACAGTTGATTTCTCCTTCATCCTGAGAATCTCAGCAATCAGCTTGTATTAAAGTCTATGATTAGAGAACAAAACACCCTACTAGCAGAAAGGTACTGACATCCAGTTATTTCTGGCTCTGAAGTCTGACAGTTGTCTTCAGTAGGGTAATGCAGTTGGCAAGGAGTGGTTTGAAAGACTTGGCTTTGAGAATGAGTGAAAATACTATAGAACATATGGCCATAGAAATTAACTTTGAGTCAGTGATCAGAAATTCAAGGTAAGCAGAAAGAGATAAGAATGTGCCAATCTTAAAAAGGTAAACCTTGAGAAATTAAACAGATTTTTTTTCCAGACAGGGTGCAGTTAAATTGCCAGATTCATTTGCCACAAGATCTTTCAAGCTCAAAAGTTAAAAAAGGAAAAGTGGTTTTGTAGGAATAGCAGGAAAAAGAAAAAATGGATGGATCCAGAGAAAAAACATTGTAAAGAAAAATTACCACCCAGACTTAAACCCGAAAGTGTTTATGTAAGATCTGTCTCAGGAAGTTTCTAACCACCACTTGCTGCTGACAGGAAGCAACATCTGGAAAACAGCTATTGTACCTTTGCCTTTTTCCTATAGTCTTTTTTTAAGTATTTTCTGCTTTCTGACATTGGATAGCATGCATTTAAAAATGTTAAAATGCATCACTCTTAAAGCATTTAATCTTCTGTAATGTATTTTTCCTGATTCATGGGAAATGTATTAGGAAATAGCTGGGCTTTGGGGGAAATTGAAAAAAAAAAAGACAGTATTCTGGAGAAAATCTGATTTGTTTAGGGGGAAAGCTTTGGTAGAAAGGTCCAGACAGCTTCAGAATTTTTTAGCCTGTTTCAGTGGATAACAAAATGATCTGCACCAGTCAGAGATGATTCACGGTACAGCTTCTTGAATGTAACTCCAGTTGAGTTCTTGGTAACATTTTCTTTCACAAACTGGTATTTTAGTTTGAAAGTTCCTTGGGTTTTGCTGCACTTATTGATCTGTTTTTCTATATTAGGCTTCATTGCTGTGGTGACAAATGTGGGATGATTAAGTCCCGGGGTTGAATAGGGTGAGATTACTCAGGAAAGACTATGGAATCAACATCAAATTTTAATTTTGTTAGTTGATGTTGCTGAGACAGAATGAACCAAAATAAGGTGCCCTCTCTAGCTCTACATTTTTATAAGGTAAATTTTGCTTATATCACATGATAAAAGAGATTGCTTGAAGTACTCACTTTATTCACAGTTAAAATTAGGGTCCATTGTCTGCTTGTATGTGCAGAGCCTTCCTGCTGCAGCAAATTAGTCCATATAACTGCTGTACTCCAAACTCCCCTTCAATAATAGATATCCAGGTATAGGCCAGCGCATTTTTCAAGCTTGTCATAGAACAGTAGAGTTGTGGCTTGAAGAGATCCCTGGAGATTATCTGATCTACCTTCTGTGGAAAGCAGGGCCATAAATTAGCTTACCCAGTGTCCACTCAAGCCATATCTTGAGTATTTCCAGCAAGGGAAATTGCTGTCCTCCTCTGGGAAACCTATTTCAATATTTAAGTGTATTTGCAGAGAAGAAATTTGCTTATATGCAGATAGAATGCTCCCCCATCACTTCTTGACCTGTTGCTATCACTCTGGAGAGAGTATTTCCATCTTCCCTGTGACTGCTCTGTGTGTACTGGAAGAGCAGTTAGGTTCCCTTCCTGCCTCTTCACTTCTCTGAGCTGAACAAACCCAATTCCTTTAGCCTTTTTTCATATGGCGAGCTTTCCAATCCTGTAATCACCTTGACGACTGTCCATGGGACCATGTCATAAATGTGTGAAGTCTCTCTTCAGACATTTTATGATGAATACATTTCTGTATGTTACAAATTACATGGTGTTGCCTTAGCAAAGGTTTGTCTTCAGACTTTTTTAGAGTATTCCAATCCTACCAAGGTTAACCAGTATATACATTTGGTTTTGTAGAAAAATTTTCCAGCCCTTAATCCTTGGAAAATATCCAGTCTTCTTGAAACCAGCAATACCACAAAACAGTTGGCTTTTTTGCCTATGAGCTAATCTCCTAACAATGGTGTCTTTGGTTTTATAAACTGCTGACTGTAGTAGTTTGGACTTTCTACCACACAGTTAATTGATAAGTTACTGTCCCTCTGTCCTCTGCTTTGTTTAGTGTGATACAACCACATTACTGTATGTAGGAAAATGCTTTCATAAATATACTTGACTGCAAATTGGAAATATATCCTTGTCTCTTCTGGTCCTCCTGTCACACCAGTGTCATTATTCAATTTGTGAGGAGCAAAAGTGGAAAATAATTACTTTCCACAGATTCTCTTCTGTTATGTGTGCCAGTTACTGCGTGTCTTGCAGACTCTGCTTCCTGTACTGAAGGAATGCTTTATGCCCAGACATCTGTGTTACACAGCAGCATATGTGCATTCAGGGGCTGTGAATATTATTTAGAAGTGTACATGATTGTAAGTAGGGAACTAAACTGTTCATTAAAACATTTAGGGGTTTTTTTACCTCCTTTTACACCATGTGTTTGTTCACAGTAACAATTCAATTTACCAAATAACTGTGATATTTATTATAGTACATGATCAAAATGTTACCTAAGAATAATAAATTGAAGTCCCCAGGCTTGTGTGAAATACTTCTGTATCAGCTAATTATTTTTTGTTGCAAAGTAGGGAATGTCTGACTGACAAAAATATCATACATCAGCTGTTTCCCAGCTTACTTGCATTTGCAGAATTGCACAGACCCTTAACAGACCACTGTGCATGAAAGTATATATCAAATATTGGGGTGGTTTAACCACCTAATTTTTTGTTTGTCAGCCCTACTATTTTTCAGTATAGTTTTATAGTCATTATAAAAAAAGTTTAAAAAAATAAAAAGTAAAAAATACGCAGTTGATAATGATGCAAGTTTTCAGTCTTTATCTGCGCAGATGTTTTTTATGATTGGTTTTGCAACAGCGTATATTTGTGAAACAATTTTAGGTGCTTCAAGTTTTGGATTACACCTCGTGCCTGCAAATTGTCATAAACCCCCCAAATTCTGAATTGTTAAGAATAAATGGTGCTGCTCAGGTAAAAGAAATCTGTGGCAGAACAGAAAACTTGAACCCAGGCTTTCTAACTTGGAGGGAAATGCCAAAAACCCCCGATTTCTCTTTGTTTCTGTTACTGCTATTTAAAGTAATACCTGCCCAGCTTTTCTCATTAGTATAAATTTGTACATGTTATTTACTTGACTGAAAGTGTTTTGTCTTTCATAGCATGTTATGTCCGTCTTTCTTAATGAGGAACAAATTGCATACTGTAGTCGTTCATGAGCATTTTAAAGCTTACATGCTCCAGTTCAGGTTCTTCAGAACTGAATGAAGCTGAATAACCACTCATTTTTTGAGGGCTTGGGAGTATTTTTCTGAAGACCTCTTTGTTAGTACCCATCAACTCCAAAGTATGCTTATTTATTATCTGTCTCAGTGCTAGTTTCTCAGAAGCTTTGAGTATTGAATAAAGAAAATAATAGGAGAAGCTTAACTGTAAATCAAGACACAAGTATACAGACTTAGGTTTGCATCCTGCTGAACACTGCAGTTCTCCATAAATATTTTTTCAATAAAATCTAGCCTTGGAAATTGTTGTCTGGTTGGTGGAGGACTCAAAATGTGGCATTGACTGCTACATTTGAAGTTCACTTTTTTGCCATATTAATGTTTTCCTGTCTTTAAACTGTTACTAATATTACTTCTTTGTTTAAACTCTCCAGTAGAAGTTTAAAAGCTTGGTATCACAGGTTTGGTTTTCTTTTGCCAGCTTAAAAATAATTTGTCCCCTTTACACAAAGTGATTTTCATTAATAAATGTAGTCCTGGATTATTTGGCTTTGCTTTCCTTAGCATGTGTTGTTACTTCCATGGGACCATAAACTAATGAACGCTGTTGTCTGCATACAATATCCAGCTGCAAAATTAGTTCTGGTGACAATGGAGAAAAGTGAATATCACTGGAAAAGATACTTGCCTGTGGAAGAAGCTGCCCATGAGCTCACCGTCTGGAAAATATCCCGGTGGCCTCACATCCTAGCTTTTTTCAGTGCACAGTAGCACAAATGTGAGCCAAAGTTTGAAAAGTTAGTGCTGTGTGTTTGCTTTGGCATGGGGCAGCCCTGAGGCTTTCCTTTGAGAAACGGGTCTTGAAGTCTTTTTGCTGAAGGGAATAATTTTGTCATTCCTCTGTGCAAAATGAACTGATTCTTATCTATGCCTACGATTGCATCAAATATATAGAAGAGTTTAAAATATCACTGCCAAGATTAAAAAAAAATCATAAAACTTAATTATCCTTCTTGCTTTAGAGGAAGAGAGGGAGAGGAGCAATATGGGAAAGGGGTGGCTTGGTGTGTAATTACAAAAAATGTGTTCTTTTATATTCTAGCATGTTACATTCAGTTTAATTTTTTTGACATCTGTCAGTTTGAGTTTTTTCTTTCTGCACCCCACTACCTACCAAAAGCCCATTTCCTTACACTTTTATTTGGAATTTGCAGGGCCTAAGCTAACACCTTTCATCCTTTTTGGTGCTTGTATACCTTGTTGGTCCTCATCTGTATGTTGTCCTGGAAAATAGATTCTTTGTCCTGAAAAAATGCTTACAAGCACTGCTGCAGAGTGGAAATGTGTTTATACCTTTAATATCAATGAGAAAAGCTGCAGACTTGCTCAGAATAGCTGGAAAGTGGCCTTGTCCCAGGCTGCCAGAAGGCATGTTGCAGTGGAGAGGCTATGAGCAAATAGGAACTTTACAGTCATAACTCCTACTACATTTTGATGTGCCACTTGACAGGAGAGGACAGTGAAGAGCTGCTGTGTGGAACCTCAGTCTCGGTATGACCTCTAGGCCATTGCAAACCCTTGGGGGCTCAGGATTTGCTCAACACTAAACTGCTACAAATCCACCCTAATATTAGGGAAATTGGAGCTCTTCCCTCATTCTGAGGTGTAAGTTGCCCGGTCTGTGCTGGCCTTATGCAGGTGTTAGGGTCTCTCGAGTGTGTGGGATGATGGCTGAAGCAGTTCCCAGTGTAGTTGAAACCCTTGTTCAGATAAAGTTCAGAAAAGGTGAAAATAATAATTGGGTTTGGTTTTCCCCCTTTTAAAGCTAAGTAATACTGAGATGTGGAAACAAAGCAGGACAAAAGTGCTGTTTATATTTCTCTGGTATGATATGTGAAATTTAGTATGAGATAAAATAAACTGGTATGATTAATAGCTTATCTTCACAAGAGTGAAAAAGGACAAACAAAGAGCAGGTATTGCTGCCCTTGACAAACTTGTACAAAATTGTCTTCTAATCACATAAAGTCATACTTTTTTCCTTTTTGCCTCTCTGCTTTTGTATATATTTTTATAATCTAGGGAAGCAAATCCCAATTACTCCCTCTTCCTTTAAACTCATCCTTTGGCTTGGAGAATTACTGTAGCTGAGAAGTAGAATCACATTGGCATACTTAATCAGTAGGTCTGAAACTACCAACTACTGATATAAATTACAAAAACAGAGGGTTTTTTGTTTTGTTTTAAGAAAAGGAAGCAAATAAAACAATAAGTCAAAACATTCATAACTTTTGATGATACATCATTCTGTCTTTCTAGTGGTAGAAATGTGTAGAGAAAGAAATGAAGATAAGTTGAGAATGGTTTTTAGAAGATACTTTTTGGGAGAAAGCAATAAATACTGCAGGTTACTCTTAAGATAAACCTGTTAAGGTTGTCAGAGTCATATGAACCTCTGGTTTATAAACTGTACTTATATTTATGAGATATATAAAAATATATAAATGTGATTATATATAAAACATATTAACATAATTATATAGCTATATAAATAAATATATAAAAATGAGATAGATTTCTTCAAGAGAGGATTTTTAATATGGGATGAAAATTTTTGAAGGACTGATCTGTGTCATTGCAGAAAGTTAAACTAGACTATAAAACTTGACCTGATTTCTAAGCATCTTTTTTCTTTGTTTTAACTCCAGCATGACTGGAAATTCCCATGGTTTGTATGTTGTTCAGTTGTTAATCCAGCTCTATTCCACTCATTTACAAGGTCTAAATGTCCCTTTTGGTTTTGGTGGGATTATTAAGTTACCTTTGGTCTCTAGGGCACTCTTCTGTTTATCATGTCAGTGGGTCTAATGGGCATATATGGTTCTTTCACAGTCCAAATTCACAGATTGCTGCGCACTTGAGAGACAGTTATGGCCTTATGCTTTCCAGGCAAAGCATTAAACAGTTCATAACAAACTGAATTTGTTCTGGCTTGTTGTCGCCTCTTTGTCTGTCTCTTCAGTTTTCAATAACAGGTCATGTGATTTCTTCATTCATTCATTCATTCATCCCTAAGCAGTGTAAGGCTTTTTCAGAATGCATGAATGAATAAGGTAAAAACCTAAAGAAATTAGGTATTGCAACCTGGCTAATGCTGGACCTAACACAGTGTGATCCAACGAGCAATGTACCGGTCAAGATGGTAGAGATCTGAGGAAACAGATACGTGGTGAGCTCAGCTTGAGTGAGAAAAAGTCTTGCAAAGGATTTCCATAAAGTATTCCTAAGTCTCAGGGCAGAAAAATTAATGGAGCTCTTTTCCTACTGGTGGCAGACAAAGGAGGTATTGCAGTGGTCTCTGGTCATGGGAGCCAGCAGCACTGTGTCCCCCCGCTGTCAGCACCACTGCCTGGGGCAGCTCGCATTCTTTTTTAGTGTCCTTTTGATGGTCCTGCAAATTGCTCATAGGAGGCAGTAGCCTAAGTGCAAAAAAGCTTTTCTTTTTAAGGGGTGTCATAGAACTCAAGCAGTAATTATGGAAATTTTCAAAATGCAAATCCCAAGATCTCCTTTGTTTAATGTGCCCAGAGCACAGCAGGGGTAAACAGCTTCTGGCTGCTGTATTCATTAAAAATTATGCAACTGTTTCTGTTTGAAACACTAGATCAATTGGTTGATTGATTTGTTTGTTTCAGGAATTTATCTCTTGGATTTAATCTACATAGATTCTGCATATCCTGCTTCAGACAGCATAATGGAGAATGAACAAAGATCCAATCAAATGAACAATATTCTCCGAATAATAGCTGATCTGCAAGTATCCTGCAACTATGGTTGGTAAATGTTGTTATGCCTATCAAGCCTTAACTAAAATTTCTTTAGTGCGAAATTGTGGAAGCAGATTCTGAGGAACACAAGAGGCTAATGTTGGTAGAGTCGAACACTAGTAAGTGGTGTAGCTTCCACTTCTGTGTAGCTTCAGTCTTACCAGCAAATTGGGCAGTTAAGCATGTATTTGAAATTGTAAGAGCTATAACAGAGGTTGTGTAGAGTTTACTGTTACATGAGGGGTACAAATGATATGCTTTCAAGTACAGCTGTTGCCTTTGGCTTATATACTGTTTCCACCAGAGGCAGAGAGAATTATCTTAATATCTTCCCTTTACTTTGCAGTGGATACGATGTCTAGAGTGTGGAATGTGTTAATTTGGTTATCATTTTGTTGTTAGCATCCTGGTGATATATTTACAAAATGAAATACAAATATTTCACTCTACACTTGAGTTGTTCAATATGCTAAGCTTTTGCACGTATGTTGCTCCTGGATGAAGTCAGGAAAAGGAGGGGTTGTTTCTTTTTGTCAACAGAATTTTACTCTAAAAATAATTTCTGCAGTTCTAGCCTGCTAGTGAAGCTGTATATCAATAAATGTGCTGGTTTTGGTGTCTTAGTGAATACTCAGTGTACTCTTGGTGACTTAGCACGACTTTTCATTGGTTAAACTTGAAAGAAGCTGAAAAGCCTTGAGTGCAGCTAAACAATAAAATTCAGAAAATTTAAAGCTGAAGTTTTGGAGAGCTTAAAGAAAAAGGATTGTTAGTTTGTGAAAAAACAAGGTGAGATGTTTACTCTGTATGCTTCAGTATCCAGCCCTTTTTTGTCAACTTCCATATTTCAAGGTATTTAAAGGTAGGTACTAGGCATAATTACGTATGATTCTGAACAACTAGATCACTCAGGTACCATTTTCTTATTGTGAGTTTCATATTGTCTCTGAAAAATTTGGATGACAAAGAAACATCCTTATTTCATTGACCCTTTCCTTTTTACAATTTTGGTAGCTTGCTGCAGTGCTTTGCATTAACTTTGAGTCCTTTGTTAAAATTAAGATGAAAATTAAAATACGGCCTTGAAACAATATTCTGGGATAATGGATGCCTTTAAAACAGTTACCTTTACAAGACCGCAAAACTTTAGTTATGTTCTACAAGGCATGTACCTGTCCATCCACCGTGTGTCAAGAGGTTTTTCTGTCATTCTGAACTTAGTGTCTTTCATTCTTGATATTCAGCATTGTAATTATTAATTACTTATTTAACAACTTTTAAGTCTCCTCAGTTCTTGGACATATGAGAAGCCCTAATACCTATGGCTAGAGGCTTTGATTTTCCCCAGAACAATGAAGAAAAAATTCAAGCAGTTTTGCAGCAGATAATTTTTTTCCACCAGTGAGATAACATCTAATGAAATCCACCGGCTTTCATGATGATGAAATGTATCTGTATTTTCTTTAACAACTGAGAGCATCACTTTTACTCAGTAAAGTCTTTAACACCTTTTTAGGGTCAAAGTAGTATTTCTGCCCAATTTACTTTTTAGGGAGGTTCAAATTCTGTTTCCATGAAGGTATCATAAGAACCAGAAAAAAAATCACCTGAAAAAATTATAATTCTGGATTACATAAATGTTAATGGTTTTTGTTTGTTTGTTTGAACATCCCACAGATTATCTCACAACACTTCCCCATGTGCAAAAGTATTTGAAGTCTGTCCGTTACATTGAAGAACTTCAGAAGTTTGTAGAAGATGACAATTACAAGTAAGTACTGTTCTTTTCTTCAGGCATTGAGAAATGTAACAGAAAGATTACTTAGTCATTAGTTTTATTAAGAGCTGAGCAAAAAGCCCTTGGCTGAAGATGTTTTAAGGTGTTTCTGCTGAGTAAAATCCAGAATTACTGTCTTTCTTTATGACTATAAGCAAATTTACCAAGTGAAATGTACTAATACAAAGTAACAGTTTAGAGTAGATGAAAATCTAGTCTTTATTCTATTACATGATGATTGTGTGCTGGGCATTTTGTTCAGTAACACTAAAGTTATCTCCAAGATGTCCAGCATTGACTCTGTAGTATTATGAATAATACATTGAGAACATCTACCAATGTCAAGTTACTGTTTTTAATAAGTTAATACTTATGATTTGGAGGTTTAAGTTCTGGGGGTTTAAGCATATTAAAACAATGTTTACAAAAGACCCAGAGAAGAGTTAACCCACACAGAGGTTTGAAGCAGATGCCAGAGAGCTCATTGGTCAATATGTGAATGTACTCTAGTTAGAAGTGATAATCCCTGGCCAGTAATTCTGAGAGAGCTAGAAAGTTAAGTCATAGGCTAAGGAGCTGAGGTTTTAAGTAGCTCAACCAAGCTAGATCCAATGCTATACAATTAGCTGTTGACAAATAGAGTAACTATTTAGGTAAGCAGAATTTGAAGTATTCAAAGCAAACATATGTTCAGTCATACAATGCTAGTATAAAGTATTTTAGCATATGTTTTAGAGAGCAGGGTGGTAATGAACTTCCTTAAAACCAGTCTTGTTACCAGTTTTGTTAAATACTTCAGTTAAGAATTTTGTCTCAGAATTTATGTGTACTTAGACCATATGCTAATAAAACTGTGATGGAAGGGCTCATTGAAATAGAACGTGGTTTGGATATCGCAAAGAAAGAATCCGATGACTAAAATGATAGTGCCACAAACCCTGGAATGATATATAATTATTCTAACACTAATTTATAGGTGTTGATCAGTAGATAGCTGTCACAAGTGAGATACAGCTATGAAAGGACTAATTCATCCCTACTGCCTATCAAATATAGTGTTTCTATGAAAAAATAGAGTGTTTATACTGCTTCAGAAGAGGCTGGTGAGAGCTTACATGGAGCATTGTATGCAGTTCTGGCCATCCATGCTTGAGGGTTTAAGTCAATGATGGTCCAAAGGAATGTGTAAACTCCTTTACTCAGTCTCGTGACATTGTATATGTTTCACTCACAGACACATTGCGCAAGAGATGCACACTGACCATGATCAGTGCACAGAGCCTTTGAAAAGGTCAAGAGGTCCAAGACTTTTATTAAGGGTAGTCTGAGATTTAAACCTCAGTGTTGAAATTTAACAAATGGTCTTTATTTACTAATTTTGCACACGCTTCTGTGCTTCGTTAAAGTTGTGAAGACAGAGAAAAATTAAACTAAGCAGTCATTGGTAAAGGTGAAGAACTGTAGTTGGTAGAGGCTTTACAACCCCTGGATTGGATTAAAGAAACTGTTCATATTGTTAAATTTGATTTTTAGATGGAGTTTCCTGATGATGCATCAATGTTAACACCATGTATACAACATCTTTCATGAACTGTGCTATTTCAGAAAAAATGAATTAAACAAGTGTTTTCCATAAACATATGACACCATCATATAATATTTGTAAAAACTAGAAGTAATTCCATTTTAAATTTGAATATCAATGTAACTTTAATAGCAACCTTGCTAATAATGCTTGAAGGCATTTGATATATCTTAAAGATCATTTAATCCTTCATTTTTAAATTTTGGTTATTTGTGAGATTAATTCAATCAAGTGTAGTGGTTTTCGCTCCAGGCTTCACCGTGGCAAGGAAAAACTGGAGTAAAGTCACAAAAGGTATTAAAAAGAGGGAAAGATTTGATTCTTACCACAGGAAAGTTGCTACAGCTTATATACATTGGAGAACTTTGATCTTTCTCTACCATGTTTGTTTCATCAGAATAAAACTAATTAGTTAATATAACTAATTAATAAAATTAATTTAATTAATTCATCAAAACACATCACATCTACCTTAAAGAAAGCTCTCATTCCTCTTCCATTTTACACTAGGTAAGAAGTTTTTGGATTTTTTTTAAGTATTTGATTTCACATTTTCCTCTCAGTCAGTTTCCCTTTAGTTTCATAGCATTTTCTGGTCCCATGCCAGGAGAAACTGTAAGCTTTAAAAATGCAGAGAGTACTAAGTTTTTAGAGTGGGTAGGAACCTCTTCTGTCTTTTTCTTTGCAGTGACTGCTCTTTTTGAGCCAGGGACAGCACTAATGCTCTCTGCAGAGAAGTGTGTGTCACCTTTGGCATGAAGAACAGAACTATCTCAGTACCAGGCTGTCAGGAAGAGACGCTTAGATAGTTGTCCTAAAACATATTGGCAGAATCCCAACATGCGTTTTGCCAAATGAAAACCTCAATTACACTGGCAAGGAAAATATGGCAGCCACTTTATATAAACAAAGCTTTTCTCTACAATTTTTTTGTGCCAGTCCAATTGCTTCCTTTAGGTTTGTGCTTGTCAGCAAGTAGGAATGCTCCAAAAAACCCCTGACAATGATGTCATATCCTAAAAATAACAGATCTTTCTTGGTCAGCCCATATACTGTTTTCTGCAGAAGCTGCTCAGTTTTAGCAGTATGTAGCATTGTGGTGCAATGCCACATCCTCTCCTAACCAGACATACCTTGCAGCCATTCCTATAAATTTTTTGCTGACCTTTTGGCATTGTTAGGTCAGGCCTTGAATTCTCACAGTTGTTTCTTGAGTGAAACCAGTTTGAAGACTGGGACAGGACCATCAGGCTGCTACCTATGCCTATAATTTGGTTCTTCAGAGCATATTAGGCAATAGACTAATAAGATGACTTACAGAAAAATCAGTTCAAATTTAGGTTCAGATAAGGCAAGATGCTTAAGACAAGAAGCTGTGGGAAACATTCAAGAGAAATTGATTGGCAATTAAAAGGCTATACTGACTCCTAGCAATGCTGGTGCTATAGAAGTCCTAGCTGTACCGTGTTAGTTCCAGTCCAGTGGGAGCAGGTATTAAATGCCAGTCTTAGTACTTAAAGCAAGTGGTAGTACTGAAATTAGTACTTGCAGCAGTGAACCCTCGTTGCAGTTCATCTTCAGTAAGCCTCCCAGGCAGCTGCATTCCCTGGATCTTTTCCACCAAGAGTTGTGGTAAAAGGTGGGGTGGAAGAAAACCTTCATTGTTAGTCTGAGATTCATAGTGATCCAGTGGCCATATGGTTCAGTAGCTGTAGTTGTGGCTTGACTGCCTCTACCACAGGACACAAAAATAGAATCATAGAAGCATGGAATCACTAAGGTTGGAAAAGACCTCCAAGATCATCAAGTTCAACCTTTGACCGATCACCACCTTGTCAACTAGACTAGGTAAACTGAGTGCCACATCCGGTTGTTTCTTGAACAGCTCCAGGGATGATGATTTTACTACCGCGCTGGTCAGCCCTTTCCCAATGCCTGACAACCCCCTATGTGACAAAACTCTCCCTGATGTCCAACCTGAACCTCCCCTGGCACAGGTTGAGACTATTCCCTCTAGGCCTGTTGCTGGTTGCTCCCCAGCTGGCTATACCCTCCAGTCAGAAAATTGCAGAGAAGGTCCCCCGTGTACCTCTTTTTGTCCAGGCTAAGCTCCACCAGCTCCATGAGCTGTTCCTCATATGCCTTATCTTTTGGGTCCTTTCCCAGCTTTGTTGCCCTTCTGTGGTCATGCTCCAGTACCTCAATGTCTTTCCTGCAGTAAGACTCCCGGAGCTGAATCCAGGATTCAAGTTTTGGCCTCGCCAGTACAGAGGGACAATCACTTCCCCAGTCCTGCTGACCCCAGTACTTTTGGTACAGGCCAGGATGCCACTGGCCTTCTTGCCCACCTGGGCATATGCGAGCTTATGCTCGGCTGTTGTTGACCAGCACCCCTAGGTCTCTTTCTCCTGGACCACTCTCCAGCCACTCTTTCCCGTCCTGTAGCAATGCATGGCGTTGTTATAACTGAATTGCAGGAACCAGGACTTTGTCTTGTTGAACCTCATATCACTGATCTCAGCCCATGAATCCAGGCCTGTCCAGATCCTTCTGCAGAGAATTCCTACACTCCAGCACATCAACACTCCCACCCAGCTTACTGAGCTTACCAAGAGTGGACTCAATCTTCTTGTCCAGATCATCAACAATGATATTAAATAGGACTGTGCACAAAACTGAGCCATGGGGAACCCCCATTAGGGACTGGCCCCAACTGGATGTGGCACCTTTCCCTACCGCTCTCTGGGTCCAAGTCATCCAACTAGGTGTTTCTCAGTGAAGAATGCACCTGTCCAAGCCATGGGCTGCAGCCTCTGCAGCAGCAGGAGAATATTGGGGGATACTTGGGGACAGTATCCTTCCAGCAGAAGCTCCCAGCAACCTACTGTTGCTTGACCTACTGTCATAGGACCTACTGCTAGACAGGCAGCCCAGAATGTTCCAGATATGCCAGACCCATCTTGTTTGGTATGCAAATAACGGTCAGAAATGCCCTAAAGGACAACTTTGAGGACTGGACTGCTTTGATGCAACTAATATCATCTTTGTTTCAGCAAAGATTAATAAGATGGAGCAGCTAAACTTCTGTGAAAGACTATTCTTTGTCTTAATTTACTTTCTTGATACAAGAAAAATTGAGTAACAGTGGCTGTACTGTCCTAGCAATAGTTCCATCCTGTACTGGAGAGCATACTTCCATGAGAAAGGACTGTGTTCAAGACTGACTCCCTATTTTATTTTCTGCATTATGTTAGGTTCCTCTTTTCCTGCTTGCTAGGAAGGTTACTCTAAAATGAGCTGTATGGCCCAGTAGCAGAGTGTTATTTAAAACTAGGTTGAAATAGAGGTCCATCCATCTTACTTTCCAGAGCATACCTGCCCTAACATGTTCCAGAAAATATTTTGAGTATCAGGCTTAAAAAAACCAGAAATTGTTCAGTGATCTTTCTACAATCCAAGAACAAAGCCTTCACATACTCTTCTGCACCTGTTCCTGTAGAAGCTTTGTCTTAATTTCCGATGGTAGATTGGTATTTGTTAATTCAGCAAATCTCTATGCTGATTTTTTTCCTAGAGATTTTACTTTCAATTTTTGTTTGACCTTAGATTATTAATACTAACTCCTCGGTTTTGAAGTTTCAGCTTTTGTGGGCAGTTTCTGAGGCTGATATCTAGGATTTATCCTCGTGTGTCTCTTAGCTGAACTCTTGCAGTATAATTTTGGAATGTTGAAATTTCATATGTCAGCAATTAGACCATGCACTAAAACTAGGCTTCCTAACCATGGTAAAACAAAGATTTGTTTTTTTGAAAAGGATTTCTGAAACAAACAAAAAAAAATCCTAATACTACTGTGATATTGGATGAATATCACAGAATAGTGACTTCTGAGATGAATTTCTGATGTTACACAGGGGCCAACATGAAACAGAGTGTCTTTATGCCTTATGAGTGGTTTATTAGGCATGCTGGAACCAGGGTAGTTTTTTATTTAAAGTAATACTAGTGATTGACATTGAACATTCAGCTGTGAGAATGTCATTAGGTGTGTGAGGATATGGATGATGCATGTTGGTGGTAAGCACATCAGATCTCAAAGTATGCACTGATCTATTGAAAATAACACACTAAGCCTCTCAGGGGCCACACCAGATTCTGGCTCCAGGGTCCTCTTTGGGAAACACTGAGCATGTGTGTGCATGTGTGGAACTTGTGCTGCTCCATGGAAAATGGAGTGTCAGAGGAATTGCAAAATTGAATTTAGGTGGTGGCAAACAAGCCAGGACTGATGGAAACTGTACTGACTGTCAGTATCTCTTCTTGGAAATAAAGAATGTTTTTGATTGCTTCCAGCCTTCTGGAGGAGAGGGGGAATAAAGGAGAAGGTGACTCAGGAATGACATCTCGTTGTCAGAATATATTCCCTTTTCTCAACAATTTCTTTTAAATATAACATGTCAGCATGAGTATTTTCTATTTACCAAAATACATTTAGGCTTGCATTTATTTGTTCTTCTTTTAATACATCTGTATTTTCATAAGTTGAAAACAGATAAATTGCATTCTAGTTTTTCTGGAAACATTGCAGAATTCTGGCATCATGGAAGTCGATGTCCAAACTGTCAGAGACTTAGAAAGGGCTAAGATTCAGAGTGCAGTTTAACATAACCAAACAGATAACCAACATTATCTAGCTTCCCATATTCTGGGGAGATGACCAGCGGAGAGTGATGTAATCTTACTTGATAGCACTGAAGAGTCATTTGTTGCTCTGTTGGTGAATTCCTAAGTGCAGCACAAAACACACATGCTTTCTAAATGGTGTAATCATAGCATAGCTCTTCCTAAAACCTTGTTAAAAACATAAAGGTGTTAGGTTTTTCTTCCTGCTGTTAAGTTCCTCTTTTCTTCCTCACAAGAATAATTTTAGGCAGAAAGAGAGAGAAATAATATAGTGCAAGTAGTTGCATGGAAGTTGATCTCACTTTTGTCACTAAAGAAAGTGTAAGAATGCACTTGCCTTAAATCTTCATTAAGGACTTCATTAAGTTCTTTTGTCTTTTTTCCATACTGAAAGAAATTCCCATGTGATCAACATTTGAATCTTGCACTGACTTGTATTGTTGTAACTTTCTAGGAGAGTTATGTTACTGATTCCTGGTCACAGAAATCAAGTGGACAGAAAGAAAAGTAGTCTGGAAAGGAATGATTCATTACCTACTTGAAATACATTACTTTGGGTAGTTAAAAGAACCTAGTACTGTCAGAAGAATAGAAATTCGAAAACATGGAAAGGACTTGTAGCTTTGTTACCTGACTTCACACTAAAACGTACTTGACAATGTTGGAATATTGTAGAGAAGGAACTGAAAGGTATTCCCAATAAAGAGTAGTAAGGAAAGTGATGGCTGAGCCATACATGATATTTTGAAATGCTGTCATAGGTTTCTCCCTCCACCCCTTTGCATGTTTTTAATGAAGTCAGAAAGCCTTTCCTTGAGGTGCACAGCAAGGTGCTGAAGCTTTCCAGCTCTTGTGTGTGTTCACTGCTGGGCAATGACAGCAGCTATTTTCTTTGGATTTATGCCTAGTCCATTAAAGTTTACTTAACATTGTAGTCCTTCATACCTTTTTGTCAGACTGGTACAGAGCAAAGGACCCATGAATGTCTAGTTAAGACTGCCTAAACTTGAGAAATGGCAGAAATGATGTGCATTGGGAGATTTGTTGGAATGCTGAGAGCACAAGAGTGAGTACATAATAAAACACATGGAGTGAGGCAGCGTGGCATATAATACTTTCTCCTAATCACTTTCTTTTACTATAAAGTGTTGGTCACTTTGCTCTATTAAGCTTCTTTTCTGTAATTCACAGTAACAAAATAGATATTTCTGTGTGCACATTTCAACATGGTAACAGTAAATTTGCTTTCATGTTTAGAGGGAATAAAATGTTAGGTTTGTATATAAATTACTAACTTTTTGAGGGTTTTTTTTTTCCCAAGGCAAAAGACTGGATGAACTTATGTTTTTGAACTGAGAGGGAGGATTAAATAATGAATTCCCCCTCTGCTTTCATAGACTTTCCTCAGTTTCTTTCTTGGTTCTTACAGGTAGTGATTTACTTAAAAAAAATTGTTGTGTTCCATCACAGAATAAATAACTACACTTCCAAGACAGTAAAATGCTAGTTAGCACTGCCGAAATAATTACTTCTTCAATTTCTTTCAACTTTTATTGAGATTTTTTTTTTGTTAATTTCTCTAAAAACTTGTTTTTCCAGATTATCTTTAAGAATTGAGCCAGGTAACAGCTCTCCTCGACTGGTTTCCTCCAAAGAAGATCTTGCAGGTATAAAACATCATTTGAAAATTTGAGTAAGGAAATAATTTTAATTACAGAAATCTTCTAGTGAAGTATATAGGAAAACCCGAAGGTTCATCAGTAGCATGAGTCAACAGGAAAGATTGCTGACTTGTATGAAAGCAGTTCCAGTTCAAGGGATGTCACAGAGTGTTTGCCAGTGTTGGAACAGGTGTCAGAATATGGGATTTTTTTACAAATGCTTGCGTTTTCATCATTATTTAATAAGTCAAGAAAAAAGAGCCCTCTTGGAATACCAAAAAAAAACCAGTGCAGTGAATAACACAGGAAATTCTTCCTTCAGGTTTCTGTGTGATCACATACATTTGAGACAATTTCATTGTGGACAGCAGGAGGACAAAAGATTTGTAGCAACAATAGCTTCTAGAAACATCTGGAAAACTGGAGTACTATCCATAAGTTGACAAAAGCTAATCTGCTGTTTATTGCTGTGACCAGACTAAACAAACATCAGGCTATGTGAAATGTACTTCCTGCTATATGACCTATTAACTCAAAAGCTGTTCTGTTTTAATCTCTTGAACCTGAATGGCCAATTTTCTGTCTCATTATGTAAAACCATGTGTGAATGTAGAAACCCCAAGGAGTCCAGACCACAGCTGACATGCATTTATTTAATTTAATTGGCATTCAAAATCTTTTCTTCTCACCAATGAAAGACAAAGTAAATGAGAGTAAGAAAAAGGAAGACGCTAAATATAAAATGAAGAAAAGGCCCATGTGTTTTTCCTCTGCCTCCCAGCTCTTCATGTTGGCTCCTGTCAAATGACCAGTTGTTTATAGGAAACCTCTTGTTTGTCCTAGTATTGTGATTGCTATTCCCAGAGTCAGATAAACATTTGGCCTGGTCTTCAGTTTCTTTAGGAAGGTGCTTTTCTTTTCCCTGCTTAATGCTCAGTATTATTAATTGCTGCATAAAGGAATAGTTCACAGGATATTTTGTCTTTTTTATTAGATGAGTTCAAAAGTAGCTCATAATGAGCACTTTCTTCATACAGAAATGCATTTGGAAGTTAACTTCCCCACAGGAGCCATCGCAGTGTTGTTCTCGGGATCTGTGTCTGGAAAGGTGTTGATAAGTTACCAGGCTTCTGCTAAGCAGTGCCCGCTGCATCAAGGCTATCTCTCCAAACCCAACACCCTGCCAAAAAGGCCAGTGGGCTGGGGATGGGCAAGAGGCTGGGAGAGTACATAGCCAGGACAGCTGATTTAAGCTGCCCAAAGAGATATTCTATACCATATGACACACTCATCAATAAAAGCTAAGAGAAAGGGGGAACGAGGCATTTATTATTAAGATGTTTATCTTCCTAAGCACGTGCTACAATGCTTGGGTTAGGCCGTGGCTTCTTATTGCCCGCTGATGGGAAGTAGATGATAAATTTTTCTTGTGATTTCTTTTTCTTCTGCACACAGTGCTTTTTAAAATTAATTTGCCTTTATCTCAGCCCTCAAAGGTTTTGTATCTTATTTTCTTCACCTTGTCCTGTGAAGGCTGGGCAGTACTGACAGCCCATGAAAGTCAACCCACCACATGCCACATTTTCTTTTGCTTTTGTGAGGATTTGATTTTTCATACTAGAGACTTGAAACAAAGTCATTGCCTCTCATTTGATTACGTCTTTCTTACATTTATAAAGCAGACAAATAAACTCTTTTTGTTCTCTGACTTTTACTTTGTAGTACTCATGTCTGCATGCTCAAGTCTTGAACTTTGATGTTAACACTTCATTTGTATGATTATGGAATATAATTTCAGTCCTAGCAGCATGGCATGTGATCATCACCGGTACTCTGTAAGTCTTAATCAAGGGCTGAGACCTTATTAGAACTCTAATGGAAGGCAATTAAAAATACAGTTCCAAAGTTGGAAGCAAGAATTTTGAACTTGTCTGATCTAGGTAAGGAATACAGCATGATACTGCAGTGAGCTCAGCTGGAGTCCACAAAAATTGATTGGGACAATGTTCAGCAGTACCTACTTCATTGAATACGGGATCCTATAGTATCTGGTAGTATTAGGAGAGGGTGAATTTTCCCTTCTGAATCTGCAGTGCCCTTAAGTGCTCTCTAAGGTTGTTTTACTCAGAGTGAGAATTAATGTGATGACTAGAAACCAAGTGCTGAGTCATTCCTATTGCTCCATTCTTCTGTTAGTATTTCCTTCGAAAGCTTGACCCTTTTGTGGACTACTGTATTTATTTCTTGCTCAGCTAGAGAGTTCTCACTTACTGCCAGTTAGACAATGAATGCCATCGGCATTTTGTAATACCCACAGGAATTTTTCAGTGAGCTGCACCTGTGTGACTGGAAAAATGCTACTAAATGGGATCGAGTACATTTTACTGAAAATATATTTTTCTGAAAGGAGAAGGTTTATTAAGTAAGTTAGCATAAATTCAAATTGAAATCTAAGTAACCATGAAGGCATCAATTTATTGTTTATTTCACAACATTAATAAATAGGAGTATTGCCATATATTAGTTTTGAGTAATTCTGAACAAAAATACTCAAATATTAGTAATGAGATATTTGAACATGGAGAATTAAAAGTAGCACATTTACAGATATTGCTGTCAATTTTATTTGGATTCAAATTATACCTTGAAATTAATTCCACTTTGGACATTGTATGTCAGAAGTAAGTCCTTTGCAGGTGGTAAGCTACAATGATGATAGATGATGTCAAAGTACTTTGGGCAGTAGTTTAATGTTCCAGTTAATAGCTTAAGGCATGGGAGTTTGATAATAGTGATTTAAAGTTAAAGGTTCTTAGCCCATAAGGCTAGTCATCAGTTCAGTTGTCTCGATAGTACAAAGGTTAATACATTACTAATAGCAATAGGCCTAGTTGAGTTTTGCCTGTGACATGCTGCCTCCTTAGAGATCAGCATGTGTTTCCAGAGACAGAAAAAAAGTTCAATATCATTGGTAATAATTCCAAAGCCTATAATGGGATTAAGTGCAGGGAATAGTGTCATCTTTGTGTTCTAAAATATAATTGTATGTGTTGATGATGGAAATTGATTTTACTTGCCAGCACTGCAAATTTATCTTCCACCCAGTTTTCTCTCTTTCAAAAAAATATTAACAGTTTACTGTAGCCAGAGACATTGTGGGTTTCTTTTTTTCAGTTAAGTCCTGCAGCATTTCTATTTGCAAAGTGCTGGAGAAAACCATGTGTCCATTTTCCACTTCTTTTGCCAACTAGTTTTCCAGTAAATTCAAACAGGAGGCAGGCATCTGATTAAAGTGACTGTCTCACAACAAGCTATGTTTTGTATATTAGTGGCTAAAAGGGCCTCATTTAATTACCAAATGCATATATAATTGTGAATAGTGCTTTCACAGGAAGATTTAATGTCTTCCATAATGCTGCAGATTCTTGTCCCTCACAAGTATCATTTAAGAAAGAGCTTTAAGCAGTTAAGTTGAATGCTTTTGGGAACCGTGTGATTCACACAACTTCCTTGGCAGCAGCTTAAGTCTGTTCATTCTGCCTTGCTGTGGTTTGAGAGAGAGAGAGAGAATGCATCTGGAGAGCTTATAGTATGCTAACTGTTCACAATTTCTAGTTGAATTAGCTGTAAAAGACATCTCTGTTCCTGCAGTGTTAGCTGAAAGGTGCTTGTCGTTTATGGTATGGCTGTTAGGTTGTTTTGGAAGGTATAACTCAGTAGAATTTCCCAGAACAAAGGAAAAGATTTAATGCAATATATGGTAAATGTAAGCCTTCTAAGCAACTGAAGTTCCTCAGAATCTGCACACCCAAGTGTAGCTCGGTAGAGAAATGTTCTGTTATGCATACTCTTTCTCATCATGTTATTTGGAAAAGTTCAGGGTGCAGTGCTAAGCAGAACATACAAAGTGGTTCACTCATTCTCTGAAATATAGCATATTTACTCTGTCTTGAAAAACAATATAAAAAGTTCAAATAATGGTAAAATAATTACCATATCCAGAAAATTGTATCTAATACTAAGTGACTCAAAGACTGGTCATAACAATTCTGTGATTTTTAATGAACCCCTTCATTAAAATTAACACCTAGCATTAAATGTTAGCAACAGCCAGGCCTCTGCTGTGGGTAGCCCTTATTTTGGGGCATTTGTTATCATTTGTTATGCAGTAGTCAGGGATGGACCCTCACCCCCCCGCCTTTTTTTTTTTTTTTCCTTTTTGTTTTTTCCCTCAAGTAGGTCTTGGTGTAATTCTTGAGGGGAAAATAATTAGACCAGAGGTTTTCTGTTACCATCATACCAGGAATGTGGAATAATTAATCTGAAACAGGTATAATCTCTTCTTTGTTACTCAGGTAAAATTCAGTCCATATTGCCAAGTCCATTCAGCTTTGAGAGCTAGCTCATAACAAACTTTTAGAGTATATATTTTAATTAATTAGAAGAGGTCAATTATTGGATGTAGAGTATGTGATATATAGGAGTTGAAAATCTAGAAACAGAAGGAAGAAAGACTGAGGATGTTTGCATATTTGTAACCCTCTGAACTAACTATACTACATTAGTGATATCTCTACAGCAGTTACAGCATTTTATAATAAAAAACCCCCCACACCATCATTTTCCATGTAAGCACTGAGTTTGACATTTAGTTTTGCCATTTGTTTTACTGGTTGCTTTGGCAACTAATAAATAGTTTGTGTTAAGTGCTTTAGCAGCTAGTCATTCTGTGGAAATGAGGATTGTCTAATCCTTGTGCAAGTTCTTGGTCATTGCTTCATGTGCACCATGTCTGCTTTTCTTACACAGGACTTAGGGTGGAAATGGGAGAACTAAGTTTTCTTCACATAAATTTACAGATTGTGCAGAAAACTTTACTCTTTGGTTTACATTCTCTTCCTCTGTGATACTTTCCTGAGAAACTTTTACAACTCACTGGAGTATTTTTGAAACAAATCAATACCAGACAAATCAGTGGATTCACATGTTATCAACTACTAAATCCAGCTGGAATTAGTGTACT
Source organism: Molothrus aeneus (assembly GCF_037042795.1). NCBI lineage: Eukaryota > Metazoa > Chordata > Aves > Passeriformes > Icteridae > Molothrus > Molothrus aeneus. The sequence continues at coordinate 11,522,133 of NC_089664.1, forward strand.
GTGGGTTTTTTCTTAACATACCAAAGCTTCACAAAAATTGTAGAAGAATATTCTGTCAAAACAAATATGAATTTTCCATGGAGGGAATGATTTGGCTCAGTTTTTAACTTCCTCGCTTTCTATTACTTTCTGTGCCTCCTTACCAAACAAGTCTAATGTCCGAGTTCATTGATGCTTATTTTAACTACCAAGCTATTATCCTGAGGAATGTTACAAATACAGACCAGCCAGAGGACAAAGGGCTTTTCTGCCTTGTTCTTTGGAGGTTTAGTTGGTTTTGGTCTTTTGGTTTTAACTCTTCTTTTCACAGCAGTCACCTGAAATAGTTTCTGTAAAAAGTTGGGGTTGTTTGGTTTTTTTTTTTGATTGATTGGTTAATGCATTTGGTTGAACCCAAACTTTAGTTTCCCTGCAGCTATGCTCCCACAATGGCTATGTCTTCATTGCCAATCTTGATGTCACCCAAGCCCATATACTGCCTTGTAGATCCAACTGCAAAAACTTCAGTGTTTTTGCTGAAGTGTAAGTCTGGGGTTTGCACATTCCACTGGTAACAGAATATGTAATACAAATGCTGACAATTAGTGATTCCATAAAAGTGTCACTTAAAATTAAAAATACCACTTCTATACAGGAAGCATTTGAAGGAAATACACTCAAGTGTGCTTACTGTGCAGTCAGAAGTATGTGTGTGTGTGAGTGTGTGTGTGACAGCTTTTGGGGAGCTTGGAGGAGCAGGGGGAAGTTCAGTCAAGAACTCAGATTCTTGTTTTTAGTTTGCTCTTGTCTGAGAAGCAGCCATAACAACATTACATGTTGTATGCATTAGTAGTCTTGTTGAATTGTAAAGCAATACTCTGAAAATTAAAACTGCTCTTTTACAATAGCCACCATTCTAGGTGTATTTTTTTCCTGTCATTCTTGATTCTGTGCACAAAATTAATCTAAAGTTATTGATTGTGTATTTTGTAAGTAGGTATTTCTCTTTGCAAGTTTAATTATCACATACTGATTAAAATGGAAACAGAGCAGTAAAAATTTACAGTGGATATTTAACTAGAGAGTCTGTAGATTGGAATGTCTTTATTTTTTAGAAACAGAGCTAGTAAGTTTTACTTCTTAACTGCTCAGCAAAAAATAGTGAATAGTTGAGACTGTTATACTTTCCTGAAAAATCACTCAGTTCTTCATCATATAATATGCAACTCATTTTCAGTTTTTAGTTTGCATATCTAGTACTGGTTTATTGATAGCTTTTTAGTGGAGAAAAATTGTGAACTGTAACTCCCTCACCCTACTGCTTTTTTTAAAAGCTCTGGAGACTGTAAATGTTCACATGTTTTACTGAAGGATTGCAAAAGTAACATTCATTTATAACATTTGAAGGATTATTCATGGAAAAATTATGCAAAGGAAAAAACAGTGAGATCCTTTGGGATACGTGTAAACTTTTCCAAATGTTCTTGCCACAGATCTCTGAACAGCATTTGACTTGCTCTGATGAAGTTGTCTCACGTTCCCTAATGCAAACACATTTTTAATAACATTTTAATATTTTTATACATCATTCTTGTGCATGTCAGCATAATCTTGAAAATGATGCTGAGAAATAATGAAAACCAAACTAACCCTTGTTCATGCCAGCTGACTGGAAAATCCTGCTAAGAGTGCTTTGTCTCCATGAAAGGCAAAATAACAGAGTAGCAATCATGGTAACAGTATGCACTAGGAGTGGAGCCAGAAGAGTAAAGACAAGAGTTAGCAGTAGCAGATGACTTCACTTACTGGAAAAAAGGGGCAAAATAACTCAATCCCAAATGAATTTGAGTATTGGAATTTTGTTATCAGCAGTATCAGGCATAACTTCCCCAGCTAATTGCTCAGCAGTCTGGTATGTCCATAAATATCCCTTGGTCTGTGCAGTTGTCATCAGTATCTCACTGCTTACCCACTTTGGCATCCTTCTTGACATGGGCTCTCTTTGTCTCTTACTCCTTTACAGAAATGAGGTCATCTGCTCTGTGCCCCATAACTCGTGCTGACACTCACTACACCCCAGATTTCTTGCCGAACTAAGTGTAGCCAGCTGAAGAGAACTCTATAAACTTCACCATTCTTCTTCATAGGCATTTGGCAGCAGAGCAGATACAAAGACTATGTAAAGATGTTTCAGTTCAGATTCTTATTACCGTAGCACAGGGTTAACAGAGCTAAACTGTATGGATTTCCTTCTATTGCCTTGGAGAAAAGGAGGACGCAGAACTACGTTGAAAATGGTCAGTCCAGCCATAATAATACCAGCACAGATGATATTTCTGTTTTCATCTGGTCCCACAAAGCATTCTGTTTTCTGCCATCAGGATCTTCACTGAAGACACCTAACTGGAATTTGAATAAGTCACAGAATCACAGCATAGCTGGAAGAGACCCAGTGGGTCATCTAGTCCCAGCTCCCTGTTCAAGTAGGGTCATCCTACAGCACATGGCCCAGCACTGTGTCAGATGGCTCTGGAATACCTCCAATGAAGGAAGCTCCACAAGCTCTCTCTAGGCAGTGTGCTCCAGTGGTCTGTCAATCTGGGTCCATTTCCTTCTTTGACAGGACTGATGCAAGCAATTGTGATTGCCATATGTCATAGCGAGGAAGCCAAGCTGGACTGTTGTCTGAAGTTCTAAGACTCTTACACCTATTTCCGCAAACTTTGTCACCCTTGACATGTCACACCTTAAGCCTGGCAATATTTTTTGTGAACTGAAATTTTAGTCCCTAAAATTATTTTTATATTATTCATAATATTCCCTAGTATTTTATTATAATCTGAGATGTGGAGTCCTTTTAGACCTGCTACATAATTTGTTTCAGGGGGAGTGTGGCAGTTTATCAAACTTTTTCTGTTTAAAGCTGTCCAGGTAATAAAAGCTCTTACTTAAATCAAGCAATCATCATCTTTATAATGATTAATCTTTAGATAGTTTCATGTTGCAATCATATTAGAGTAAATTTCAGTCCATGCTCCCTAAAGAGAGGGAGAAAAAAAGGGAGTGTAGAGTGAAAAGTCTCAAACTATTATTTCTTGCTGGATAATATCTCTTACTCTTTGTAGGTTTTGATAGTAACATTTGAACCTACCTGGAGTCAAATCCAGCCAGCTTTGATTTTGTAATAACTTGATTGTGTCAGCACTGGGCTTGTTATTGTGCTGTTCTTTCTGATAAAGTAATTTTGAAGGAGTCGCATGCTTTTGTTTTGTTGCATATCAGTGCTTTGGAACAAAATTAGTTAAACTGCTTTCAGGTCTCTGATTCTCCACTGTGAGAAACTTAACCTTTACACTATTATGTGTTACAAAATTTAACAGTTATTTCTACATGTGGCGCAATGTCTGTGTGAAGAAGCACTGCACTGTACTGATAATCCTCTAGGGCTGTGCTTTAAGATTGCTACTATTTCACAGGCTGTGGTTTCAGCAACTTGTTAAAAAAAATACTTCAGTAGCATTCAGTGAACTTAAAAGAACTTAATGTCATCGACTTGAAAAAAACTTAATGTAAATCAAGATTGAGAGCTGGCATCAGAAACTCCTTTTTTGGGAACCTAGTCCATCAGAAGAACTGGAGGTTTTCAAACTAAAGAACTTGTAATCATTTCTGAAACTTCTGAAGGCATTTGTTTTGTCTCTGCATAAATTTTAATTTGTCATGAAAATCCATGGTAAAAGACTTTAGTGAAATGTATAGTCTTGCTACTAATGCAGCAGATAAGATTTTTCAGACCTAATGGTGAATTATGAATCCATACAGTTTTTACATTAAACTAGGCAACATAATTGCATTCATAATCATACTTTTTCTTGTCCTAATTTGTGCTTCATCTCCATGGCAGAAATGGAAGATGAAGGGCTTTGGTTTTAGGGAAGAAGCTTCCAGTGTTGTGTTACAGCCCAAATGCATCAAAATTTTAGTTGTATGTGCAGCAAGAATATTGTACTGGGCCCTCTCCAACATCCCAGATGTGCGTCTTTAGGTGAATCTCTGGATGAAGTAATGACTGAAAGTCATTTTTTAAAACTGCACATGGCCATTAGGTATAAGACCTTCTCTGAAGCTGCATATGCCAGTGACTGATGCTATGACTGTTGTGTTTCACAAATTTACAGTTGTGTGATGGTAGCAAAGATGGGCAGGCAAAAATGCTGTCCCGATGAACTATATGAATGAGGCAGAAAGCATGCTTAAGAACTGCTTTATCTTTGTTCTCCTACTAAATTGATGGTCTGATGAATAATACTACTGAAGGTTCCTCTAACAAACTTGTCCCTCCTCTCTGTATTGCTAAAAGAAGTTGTGTCTTTTTTGCTTGTCTTGGGGCTCCCTTCATTAGTAATTAAGCAGCATAATGAACTGTTTGCTCAAATGTGCAGAATATTGTGGATTAAATCTTTCCCCTAACTGCTAGGGAAAACCCTTTGCAATTTTTCCTAGTTACAGTCCAGTTCACAGTGAAATTCCAGAGTCTGGGCTATGGTGAAATAAAAAGACAAATAATTTGGAATTAATTTATTTGTTTCCTACAACTTGACATAAGTCTATATTGCAGAGTGAGCATGGGCAGGAAAGCATCTTGTGTTTATTTGGGGTTTTTTTTGCCTCTTACTGGGACAAACTCATTACTGGTTCTCCTATTTCTTCTTGTGTCTCATGAATCCTCAGTTCAAGACAGAAGAAGATGATACCTTCCTTCAGGGTGCTTCAGGGTAGAGAGAGCAGCCTGTATAACAAATAGAAACAGAATGTCTCAAGTGAGGAGAGACTTCTAAGGATCATTGAGTCCAACTTCCTGCTCCTTGCAGGGCTCCGTAAAACTAAATTATATCACTAAGAGTGTTGTGATATAACCAGACTCACCTTGTACTCTGACAGTCTTGGTGCCATGACCACTTCCCTGGGAAGTTTTGTCTCTCAGAACCATTTCTGCTAAAAGTTCATGTTCATCCTGTTGTCAAACTGTGCTGTGGAATGTTGGTGTTTTGGATTGGTTTTGAGGTTTGTTTTTTTTTCTGTTTCAGTTTATTACTTATTTGATGCCAGACACTTTTGTAAAGATTCTGATGATGATTGTACATGGCTTTTCACATCACAAAGTTTCTTCTTGTGTCAACCTCCTAATGAGTGGTTTTGGTAAGAGTCCAGAAGCTGACTAAGCTGAGGTTGCTTGAACCTCCAAGAAGGGATTTTTGTAATGTAGAGGAAAGTCTGTCTGCTCCAGTACCTGGACTGTCCCAAGGAGAAAGATATGGGGCAGATGGCGACTTTGATGACCACTGTTCCCACTTTCATCACAAGCACCAATGCCATAACTAAGCGTTTAAAAGTAAAATCTCAGCTGTTTGCTGTGAAGGCAAGAAGAGCCTGGCATTTACTGAGGATGAATACAGTTTTCCACTGTATTGCAAAGGTCACTGCCTGCCTTTTGTGAACAGCATCGAGGAGCTGGAACAAAACCATGTTTTCTGTGAGGCCTCATAAAATCTGTAAATTGAGAGGAAGAATGATCACAGTGAGACATCTCTAGAGCTCATAGATGTTTGAGAAGTAATGCATCTGTCCATCCATTAGGTATATGAAGAGCCCTTGGTTTTTCTTACATGCTCAAGCTGTGAGTCAGTATGAGCAGATTGTTTACAGTTTATTCACAACATGAAGTTGTGAACAAAATTCAAAACACATGTGAACGTTCCTGTTCACACCTGAAGTACAAACCGACTTTATGGCTCTGCATATTACACTTTGGCACATCCAGCTGTTGTAAGGAAGCCGAGAGTTTTTGTGGTTCATTGTTAAAAGTATGAGAAAAACTATTTTTAAAATTACTCCAGGGAGTTCAAGATTATGGAGATGAACTTTTAACAAAAATGGATGGTGTCACCCTAATGGGCAAGAAACAGTGCTTCAGAAATGGTGCCATTTGGTTATCTGTAAAAATGAATTTTAATCAGTTCCTAAACACGCCATTGAAATTTCTGGGATTTGCATCAGTCCGGTGTTAAATAATCTCTGTCTTTTAGGTCCATCTGACATGTCAGCAGTTATGAAATTCAGCAGGAGACCCACATGCCCTGATGCCTCAGTTGCAGCAAGTCTACCTACACCTCCTGTACCAAGGCACCGGAAGAGTCACAGCCTAGGAAACAAGTGTGTAATCCCAGCTGTCTCATGCTCAGGCAGTTAGTTACATGTGTCACAAAAATTTAAGATAGTAGCAGAGAACATGCTACTATTTGTCCTTTCCATTTCTTGTATTGCAAAAGTGTTTCAGGCTCTAGTACGTATTCCCCAGGTTTTCTCTTGACACTTTTGTTATTTTTGCTGACTCTATTCTCTGCTAGCGCCAGGCACTGGCAATACTTGAAAGCTGCTTATCCACTTTGGTCTGTGGATTCCTGGTGTGTCTCCTTTTTCTAGGTTTCTGCTTTTGGTGCCACCAAGGATGTTCACATTTTGTACGGAGAAGTCAAAACATTTACAACTTCCCAGCTACAGAAATTTAATAATTGTTACTGACAAAGAGAAGTAAAATATGAAACGCATTTTGATAGTAAAGGAGCATATGTACAGTACATGGTAGCGTATAATTGCCTGCTCCTTAATAGCTGATGAGGCAGAGGCTTAGTGGAAATATTGTGAGCCAAGGCTTGCTGGTAGATGACATAAGAGGGGTTTCGCATTTTTCTCTTCTTCCATGTTCCAGTATGATGTGTCAGCTGAGCGTCGTGGAGAGCAAAAGCGCCACCTTCCCGACGGAGCGGCCACGGCACCTGCTGGACGACAGTGTCCTGGAGTGTCACAGTCCCGCGCGTGGCCACACGCCCAGCACACGCCTTGCCAACGGCCTCTCCGTAGGTATGTCTGGGGAGTGACACCCTGCTCCTGTCCCCAGGGCGCTGCAGACTCACAGGTATCTGAAAGCAGAAAATTAGGAAGATCATTAGTTCCCTTGCAAAGACTGATTGTTTTCATGGATGGAAGTAGATCAGAACTGCTACCTGGTCAATGTAACATCAGTTTTCCTTGATTAACCACTGATGCTTTTGGTAAAAGTGGCATGAAAGAAGATTGGTTTTGTAGATGCTCGGTGTGTGACACAAAGTGTTTGTCAGCTTTTACCGGGGGGGGGAAGTGGATATGTATTTTAAAAGCTACCTTTACGCAAATAAAGCTTTAATTTTAACTATATGTTTTAGAAGATAGGGGATTTGTTTGGTAGTACTCTCTAAGACTTATAAAGAAACGTAAAATGAACACATTATGGTATTATAATTAATAAAGAAATTATTATAATATCAAAAAAGTGATCAAGAATCTGTGTTCTAAGCAAGAGAAAGCTACCTTTTAAGAGATTCAGGCAATTTCTAGAATAAGAAGTTGACTGTGAAAGATAGCACATTACTTGACCAAGAGTTGGACACTGAGATGATCTTTTTCACTTCTGAAAATACAGGAACAGCTCAGTGTGTTAAAACTGAGCATTAGAAGATCAGTCCTGGGCAAATTAAAACTGTGAGCTAAATAGCTGTGCCAGAAAAGGAGGGAAAATTGGGTGATGGGCTTGAAGGAGAGATAGGAACTTTAGTTATGAATACCATCATATATGTATATATTTTAATAATTCCTAGCAGCAGCAAACAGCTGACATATCCTCTATTAGAGGTGTGTTTGCTTCTTGAAAATAAACCGTGATACCATATCTAATAACTTCAATTGACTTATGGATATTGTGCTAGAAATATTGTCTTACAAAGGAGCTGGATTTTATGTACCTGAAGTTCTCAGGTTCTGAAGTAGAAGCATGATGAAAATAAAAGTAATGGTATTAAAACACAGCAATAACATGAGTTAAGAGTGAGATACTATAAATGGAGAGGCTCATGTAAGCCTCTTCCAACTAAAGATTTTACCATGAACTCTAAACACTTCTTCAAAACATTATTTGAGTAAGCGGTGTCCACAGTACTATACAAAAGAGTATTCTGGTGATCCACATACATTGGCTTTGTATTTTCCCATGGGTGGTTTTCTTACTCCTTCTCTGTACTACTCTCTTTCTAGATAGCAGTGAAAGCTCAGAATTTAGTGAGGAGCTGCCGTCAGGGCTTGAAAGGTGAGTTAGTCTTCATGTACACTCACTGAGCACTCTACAGACTTAGCTAAGAAATTCACAAATGATCCCTAACATAGGTAAGCCCTAAATCAATAGTTATTTTTATCAAATTATTGATTAGTTAGGAAAAAATGGCAAACATTTTGAAATAAAGCACTGTAAAGTTATTGGACCTGAAAAGATTAGGGGCTATCTCTGTCATATTTACCAAACCCTAAAGAATACTGCTCATCAGATATTTGCATTCACAAACAGGGGTCGTTTATATGCCACGCTGGGGCCTAACTGGAGGGTACCACTCAGGAATTCTCCTCGGAGTCGAAGCTGTGTCTACAGGTACAGTTCCGGGTCTGCCTCTTTCATTGTATGGTGCTAAAATTCAATTTGGGTCTTTACGCTTTCCTAGTGTAATGTCTTTTGGGTCCAAATATCCTTATTTGACCATGACAATTTACGAAGTCTCCCCCTCCTGCTTGTAAGAACTCCTGTTAATGGTAAAGCAGGGTTATGGCCCATTCAGATGAAATTCAGTTTAGCTGTTGATTTAACTAATGTTGTCTGGCTTCCATTTTGCAGAAAACTAGGCTTTACTTAGAGTTTTATGAAACCTTTGTGGAAGCAGGTTTGTCATGAAGGCCATCTTTGACTCCCATTACAAGTGATGATGTTAGAAGGATACCTTCCCACAATCTATTTCCTGATTTACCAGACAGCTACCCGTAATATCTGTCTGTGTCTGTGTGGTGTGTTGATTTTGTTCAGTAAAAGGGTATGACCTTGGACCTCAAGTAAGAGAGGGAACATCCACAAGCCATATATAGCAGGTGCTCACAATGTTGCTAGTCACGAAGAAGTGGACTTTCTAGAAGCAGGCAATCCATTTACAGATCTAAGAGAGGTGACTCTAAAAATTTTATATCGTTTGAGGGATAAAAATCATTCCTTGCATGTATACCTGACCTGAACTTGATAAATTCTGTGCTGCTGGCAAATGAAGACATATGTTCGAACAGTTAAGAAAATAGGGCCCTGAATCAGTATTCTGCAAATACTGTGATTTAGTTGCAGTTTAAATCCAGTCAGATTTTACTTTGTTTAAATTAGTTTGTTTCAGCCATTGTAGAAGTTATCAATATAATGTATAAATTACAGCTGCCTTACTAAATTATATTGCTTACTTATCATCTTTATTCTGCTCAAATACATAGAGGAATGCTTTGTCTCTCCAGCCCAACGGGCGCATGCAGCTGCACAGCAGGTGGTCCCACAGGAGTCATTACCATGGAAGGGCCTTTAAGAAGAAAAACACTGCTCAAAGAAGGCAAGAAACCTACTGTAAGTAATTCTAATTATAGTTATTCCTATGGTCCTAATTCATTAGTGGCTGGTTTAATTTTCAGAATTATGTTAAGCCTGCAGCTTGATACCACACAAAATAATGGTTTTATCAATTGTAATTCTCTGATCAAAATTATAACCAGGTTGTAACAAGTTTGTAACCTTTGTGTGTCATTTGATATGCAGCAGTTTGCGAGTCACGTTTCTAGCTGTGACAGCAGAGCAGGAGTGAAGCAATTGTGTAACTAGCAAGCAGTGTTGTGAGGGCAGAAATAAATCTTGTGGCACTGCCAGGTGACCCAGAGCATCCTGATACTTTCCAGCTAAATAAGCCTGACAAAGGTAGATATTGCAAGATGGACAATGTCTGCATTACATTTCTGTGACAGGAAGTAGATTAATATCTATTAATGAGCTTGTAGATTACAGAACTTGCAGTGGCACTCATAAGAGACTGAAGAGGGAGCTCTTCAGTACGGAATTTTCAAGGCAGGGTAAAAATTCAATTGAATATATTTCTACAATATATTTTGGTGCTTTTGAGATATTGCATTAAAATGGAAAGGCTGCAGGGCAGCCCCCATAGCGCCAAAGTCATGGCAATTCATAGTTAACCTGAATTCAAGAGTTTCACATGGTTCTAGTCCTATGTATCTGATAATTTATTTGCTTTCTGAAGGGTTGATTGATGTATTTCACATGCAACCCAGTTCAGTTCAGAGTGAAAAGATCTGAAGAATTCAATTGCAGGGTCAACTCAATAATTTTTTTTAATCAATAGTCGAAGATCTGTACAGTAGAAGGCTGCACACTATTCTTCTCTAAACAATCATTACTGATATTTTCATGAGATACCCAGCAAAGAAGGCTTGTATTCACAGCCAGCCATCAAGTTTTAGGTAGCTGAGCTGATTTACACCAGGAGACACTCTTTATCTCCATTCCTTGCTTCTAAAATTAACTTTGGTAGCACTTGGACTTGCATGTGAATAAATTTTTGAAATGTCAGAGATATGCAGAGTTTTTCCTAATTTTTTTCCTTTTTCATTCAGCTCTCCTCATGGACTAGATACTGGGTCATGCTTTCAGGATCAACTCTTCTGTACTTCGGAGCAAAAGCTTTAAGAGGCACTGAAAGGAAACATGTAAGCTTTACATTTATTCTAAAACCAAAGATTGAATACTCATAAGTAGATCTGGAAGGGCATCCAAAGTGTACTTTCTGTTCCAGGCTAAGCCATATTTCTGCACAACTTCTACAGTCAAAAGTTAATCTCTGCTACAGTCTCAGCTATGACCGATTTGTCTGTCTTTTCCAGTATAAATCTACACCTGGGAAAAAAGTCTCCATTGCAGGCTGGATGGTGGCACTGCCTGATGACCCAGAGCATCCTGATATTTTCCAGCTAAATAACCCTGACAAAGGTAGATATTGCAAGATGGACAATGTCTGCATTACATTTCTGTGACAGGAAGTAGATTAATATCTATTAATGAGCTTGTAGATTACAGAACTTGCAGTGGCACTCATAAAAGACTGAAGAGGGAGATCAATACAGAATTTTCCAGGGAAGGTACAAATTAAATGGAACGTATTTCTACAATATGCTGTGGTGCTCCTGTGCTGCCTGCAGAGATTCATTTCTTTTGACAGTTACTGTAAATTTCACAGAAATTCCTCAGCTAATGTGAGATTGCAGCCCGTCCGTGTATCTCCATACATTGATCTACAAGTCTCTGAATAGCTTCCTTAAAATCAGTCGATATCAAATCTTGACTTACACTGAGGCCAATTAAAATATCAAACCATTTACCAAAATAAGTCTGCTAAGTAATTATTACTTTTTAATAATTTATTTTGCAGTGCCATAACTCATTTCCCTTGATTAAACTTCAAAAGATAAGAAAAATCCTGGAGTTATTTTGCACTTTGAGTGGCTGCTTACAGGTTCTTGAGGCTTTCTTCAGTTTCCATGTTTTCAGCTTTGGTGCTGGATATGGAGTCCCATCTACTCTATGAAGTGCATCATCTGGGAGTTAACTAAAATGCACAAAATATTTGATTGCAGGAAACAATTTGCAGTAGGACATTGAAGAAAACTAAGTTTACAGAAGCCTTGAGAAGAAAGCCAGGATGATGCACAGTCCCCAGTTGTGGTATAACCAGAAACATTTATTAAAAGTGTATATAGCTTTATAATATTTTCAGTATCAGATTAGAATATCACGTGCCTGGATAGCCAATACGGTAACTGTTCACGCGTCTGTTAACCAATAATATAAGGGATTGCATTCCTAGTATTCACGTCAGCCTTTTTCCTTTAAATCAAGTGCTTGTATAACAATTTTTTTCTGACAACTACTGTTACATTTTAGAAACTTTGTTACATCTCTCCTGCCTTGACTGAATAGTTCTTGTTCTTCTTAACCAATTGGGCTTTGTTCTCTTATTTCTAAGCGTTCTTTGTTTTCTTGCCGCACACCGACCTACATGGTCTTTTCTGTGGCTGTAATTCAGCCTTTCTGCCTGTGAGGCCACATATGTTCTCATACTTGCTTCACCCAAGAATTGCTGGGTAACATGGCTCACATGGGTTCTGTTACATTAACAGCATCATGTTTGAGCATTTGAGGTGCCAATTAATTTAAGAGTTTAATTCCGGACTTTGGCTTCTGCACAGAAATCAGAGTCCTTTGAAACTGTATGTCTGTCTGTAAATTCTGAGTCTTTAATTTTCTTATTGTTGTAGGCAATGTTTACAAGTTTCAGACTGGTTCAAGGTTTCATGCAATATTATGGCATAAACATCTGGATGACGCGTGCAAAAGCAACAAGCCTCAGGTAAGGTATTTCTACCCACTTTTTCCTATTTTCCAGAAAATCCTTACTAGAAAAGCTCTTTCAATCTGTGTGCACACACATTCCTGTGGGGACAGACATAATTCCTCATTCTGTACGCTGATCCATTTTTTTCAGCGGGAGAAAGACAGATTATTTAAAATTAGAGAATTCCCATCAAATCAGGTTTTGTGCAGGTCTAGCTATTGGTTTGGTTACCCTAGGAGCATATAACCTCTACTCTCAGTTGCTTCAAGCAAGATAACCTCATCTCTTCTTTAGAAGGGACTGTCTCATGGAAAATGAAAGCAACCATACTAGGATGGACTCAATGATCTTAGAGATCTTTCCCAAATGTAATGATTCTATGAGTAATTTACAATCTCTTCTAGGTACCTGCTAATCTAATGTCATTCGAATAATTTCCTCTCCTACCTGGTGCGACTTCAAGTGCCAAACTGAAGAAACAGGTTATTGTTCTCTAAGGAGGAAGAAGAGAATGGTTTTCCTGACATGAGCCAGCCACAGATATTTCAGCACTTTCCTATGTAACTTGAAAGTGATTCTGACACAGCTTTTAAAAGCAGAAAGTGAATGTTATCCCTAGGACCAGATAAAGTCTCATGCACTGAGTGAAAGCAGACGAGTTAGACGGACAGAAGATTAATCCTCACTCCTGCAGGATTCTAGAGCCCTCAACTATTTGTGGTCAGAGACTGCATGAACTGATATTTGGCCGCAAACTGAGCATTATATCTTCTGCCTGTTCTTTTTCAAATGGTTCTTTTTATTGTTAAGCTGCTTTGTGTGACTGAAGAATATTTGGCCCATGTTGGGTTTCAGTTCTTTCTAATGCACAGAATGATTGACAGTGTTAACTTGCTCCAAAGTGTCAATTAGAATAGAAAATTGTGGAACAACATTTTTATAACCTAAGTGCACTGAGTTGCTTGGCAATGTGGCTGCCTCAAATTTTCTATCAAATCTCTGGACAATATGCTGTTCATATTTGAGCTATTTGGGAAAAATGTATTTTGGCATAGGACAGTTGCACTTCTTTTTCATTCAGTTATTTTGCTCAGGAATACACTGGTAATAGATTTAAGGCTGTTTAAATTTATGTTGTGCTGAAGTTTGTCTTTCATTCTTTTACCAATGGCATAGTTGCTCATAAATTTGGTGTTTTGGTTCAGTATGAACATTGTTCATTTCAAATCCCTTAGCATAGGGAAGCAGGTAATCAGGTGTTTTATATCACATGGTCCTGGCTCCTCAGAATGACTCCATATCATTGTTTCTGTTCTGTCCTTCTGTGGACAACTTGGCTCCATTCAGTTCCAGTATGTGTTGTGACTTCAGGACATTAGTACTGGCAGATAGTACTGCTATTATAAAATCGTGGTGGCAGTGAAAGACTGTCCAACAGTGGAGCAAGTACAAAGAAGTCTCCACATCAATATCCAGAGAATAAATGAGCAACAAAAGAAGTGTAACTGGACCTTTTCCTCCGAAGGAGCGCTCTCTGTGCTGTCTTCCTGCTGTACCCTGGCACTCCTGCAGTCAGAATCAGTTTCTGTTCATATGTTAAATTCATCACTTTTTCTTTTTGAAACTCTTTTGCCATATAGCATCATTATTCCGACTTCATCAATCACCAGAAAACCTCTTCTGACTTTCCTAAGATTGCGTAGAGGAGAAATTGGCAAGTCAGCCTCTAACTTACAAACCAGGAACACCATGAAAGTCAGTTTAAGTGAACAGAACCTCTACTAGAACAAGCTCCCTGGCATTAGCAGTATGTATTCTGTGGACTTCCGTGATTTTCTACATTTTAATTTTGAAACTTCTCTAACAACAAGGAGAAAAAGCCAACTGTTTTTTAAATGAAGGTCAAAAGTAAATTTATTGTTCTTTTAAGAGTTGGTGTTACAATCCCGAAAGCCTAATACATACCAGGTTTTCAAGAAAAACAGTTCCTGGTAACAAATGCATTTAGATCCTGGGACATGGGAAAGTGTATGTAAAGTTGACAAAATTTATTTGATAACTGAGGAACTCTATGAAAAGAGTGGTAATTAAAAATATATTTGTATTGTTTTTCTCTTTCTTTGCTAACTTAAGACAACTTTGAACTAGGAAATACATGGTTATCTGCAAGGGCAGAGCATCGAACGCCATTAGAGATGGTATAGAAGCTTTTGAATGTGGTAACATCCTGTCAGCAGTAAATTACTTCAGACTGTTAGGCTATGATATAGTCTGAATTATTCTACACCTGCGGATTTTTGTGATTAGTCATCAGTGAGATTTACCATCTCTTCCGCATAGCACAATTGTGAAATTGCTGCAGAGTATTGAGAAATTCAGTGAAAGAATAATGACGGCAGTGAAAGAATACTAGTAAAACATCTTACACCAATTTTGAATTAGTCTTTAAGTATTAAACAGTTCCTAGCTGCTGATAAGAGGTGTTATGATGCCATTTGGTACCATTTGCTATAGCCAGGTACTGCTATGGATAATTGAAAGCTGCTATTGAAATACAACAGGTTGCCACTGATTGCCACCTATCACCACTGATTGTTACAGCATTTCCACAAAAAAGATCACAAACCATACAAGTTCTCCTCCATCAAAAAGAACAACAACCACAATAGTTATGTAAAAGTAAGCATTATAACATAATTGCCATTTTCAGAATTGTGAAGATATAATAACTATAGGTAATATTATTAGTTTATTTAATGTATTAATTTATTTAATTGATTTTTCTTTTTTATTATTTAATTATTCATTATTTATTTATTTAATTAATTTTAATGTAATTCAGTGCCAAAATGCATGTTTTTCCAAATAGCACTAAAATGAGGCAAAGAAACCAGTTTTCAAAGTGAGACTGACTTGTCACACTATAATGTGAATCAATTTCAACATTTTGGTTTGTTTTGTGTGGAAGCTGTTGCACTATTTTTGGCTGTATTTTCCAGCAGTCCACTGCATGCCATTTGTGTAAAGGATTCTTTCTAAAATTCTTGTGAACTGTCTCACCTGTAAGAACTCTGGTGTTGGAATCTAGGTTTTTGGCAAAGTATTTTGTTACCTCAGTCTTGTATCAAGTTGCTGCATTTTTCAGTTTGTTACATTGATAATAATGATTGTTTTGCTAATTAAATACTTTAATGTAAAAAAAGTTTGTTTACTACAACAGTAATAGCATTTGGTTGTAAGTTTAAAAATGTGCAGGGTATGTATGCTGTTGACAATAAAATATTCTGAAAAAGAATAGGAGAGGTACAGAAGGAATGTTTTAGCTCAAAGGCAGCATGCATGTTTTATTTGTGAATGAATGGTAATATAATTGAACAGACTTTATAGAGCACAGAGTCCAGCCATTTAGTAGTATAAATACAACAGAATCAACATTTCTAGGATAAAATTGAAAAAGCCTCCAATTTGCAGCTTTTTCAAGTGAGATTTTGAAAGTCCAAAGAAGTAGAGACAAATTTAAATTTCTTTGCACTTCACATTTAACTCAGCAGGTTTGCAGATGACACCAGAGTGATGCAGTGGCCACACAAGCTTGATGAGAGGCTCGGGCTGACATAATTCTAACGAAAAGATCAAGAGAAACTCTGCTGAGAAGGACTTGGGGGTGCTGGTGTATGAGAGGCTGGACGTGTCCTGGCCATGTGTGCTGGCGGCTCAGAAGCCAGCCATGTCCTGGGCTGCATCAAAAGCAGTGTGGGCAGCAGGGGACAGAGGTGATTCTGCCCCTTGTGAGACCCCACATGGAGTGATTCATCCAGCTCTCAAGTTCGTGGTATAGGAAAGACGTGAACCTGTTGCAGTGGGTCCAGAGAAGAGCTACAAGAACAATCAGAGAGCTGGAGCACCTCAGCTATGAGGAAAGGCTGAGACAGATGGAATTGTTTAGCCCAGAGAAGAAGATGCGCCAAGGAGATGTTATTGCCACCCCTCAGTACTTGAAGGGGACTTACAGGAAAGATGGGGACAGATTTTTTAAGTGAGGCCTATAGTGATAGGAGAACGGATTATAGTTTAAAACTAAAAGAAGGTTGATTCAGACTAGATATAGGGAAGAAATTTTTTGCATTGAGGGTAATGCATTTGATTTGTGAACTGGATCAATGTATCTAGGAAAGACACTTTCAAATTGGAAAAAAATATTTGGTCCACACAGGGAGGTTGAGGCCTCAGTCTACTATTTTCTACAGCTATTTGCACATGGTTGGGAAGCGCCTAATAGCACTGTTTACATGTCTTTGCAGGAAACTGGTATGACATACCTCTTACCAAGGATACATCCCTTTGGAGATACACAGCTTTGGCTCTGAAAGAGAACTGTATTGGGTATGCTACAATTTTAAATGTAATAATTACATTTAAAGCATTTCATTGTAATAAGCATTTTACTCTGTGTTCTCCCCAGAAATAAAGACACTCTATGTGGGACATCTCTATGACTGGAACAAAGGTCCGTAACTTACAGCCTTTGGCACTAGAAAAGAAAATCCCACCACAGAATTCCTATGAATGCCAACTTTGTATTTTATTGTAGAAATGATTCAGCTATCATGTCTGTCTCTAAAAGTAGACAGGACTCCAGGACTACTGGATTTTTATCATTGTGTAATTATCAATTTCCCTGTACTTTTTTGAAATTGACTTGCATTTTGAAAATATAATGGCTAGTTTGTGTTTCTCCATTTTACACAAGTTAATTTGACAGTTAGGCATCGGGGTCGAATCCGGAGACCTCCTCGAGAACAGTGCACCACTGCTGATGTCCTTCTTTTGCACGTGTGCCGTCTATGCCGTTCATTTCCAGGACGTGGTGTGTGGGAGCGTTGCCCCCGGCGCACAGCATGTGGACCTGGGTAATCAGCGCTCCGGAGCCGTTGGCGTCCGGATCTGCGGCGGGATGGGCGGGTTCTGCTTCCCAAAATGCGCCGCAGCTGACGCGCATTAGCGTCCCGGGACCGCCGGGCTGCCCCATTCGCGGTCTCACATGGGACCTCCGTCACCGATGCCTCGGGGAACCTGGGAAAGTGGCGGGAGAGGCCAGAGGCGTGGCGGGCAAGGCCGCGGCCCGCCCCGGGGGTCCCTCCGTCCGAGGCCAATTCCTCGTCCCTCGCCCGAACGAGACCTCTGGAGCCGCGCTCCGGTGGGGCCGCTCGCCGACCGTCGGTGCCGGGGCCGTGCACAGCAGGCCGCGCAGAGGCACCACCACGGTTCGAAGCGACGAGCAGCCGCCCCAAGCGCGAACGGCCCCACCTGGACCACGCCGGGCGGGGGCTCTACCTAAAGAACGGCCGGGGCGGGGGGTCGCGGGGTCTCCACGGCCATAGCCGCCGCCGCCTTCCCGGGAAGGAGGTGAGGGGACGGAGCGCTCCCGCCAGCCCCGGGCCGTAGAGGCGTGTTGCGGTTGCTGCTGCCGGTACCGCAGAGGGAGCCAGGTATGAGACGCGAGGGTTCCAGTAGCGCCGACCCGGCTCCGCACGGCTCTCGCGGCGGTGCTCGCACGGGACTCCAGCGGCGGCGGGCGGCGGGGCTCTGCGCACCCCCGCGCGGGAAAGGGCGGCTCCTGCGGAACGGGAAGCCGGGCGCGCCGCCGGCTGTGCGCGGCTGTGGTAAACCCGCCGGCACCGAAGTGGAGGTCAGGCAGCGGCACCTGCTCGGGGTCCTGTGACTGGCAGCACTCGCGGGAGAGGCGCGACAGATTCGGGATTTTATTTCCACTCAAGAAATAGGAGGATGGTGATCAGCTGTAGCATTATTTTTCAGTAGTGGGGTTAACCGCTTAAGGGTAAGTTAAAGGTACCTATTAATTGTCCAAACCAGGTTTTCTGAGTCTCTGTCTAAATTCCTACTAAGGGTGGAGGTTAACTTTAGATTTGAAGAACGCAAAATTCCTCCAAAGCATAGTTCCAGTGTGTGTTGTGAGTTAATCCGGGCAGGCAGCTCAAGCCTCACCCTTCCTCTTGCACTGGGATGGGGGTAGAATCAGAAGGGCAAACGTGGCAAATCCTATGGGTTTTCCCTGAGATAAAGACAGTTTAAAAGGTAAAGCAAAGCAGCATGAAAAACAGAATGTGTAGTCTATCCATTATGTCCCCTTAGCAGGCATGTTTCTAGCCATCTCCAAGGAAACAGGACTTCGTCAGGTTTAGCAGTGACTTGGGAGGCCATATGCTGTCATGTTGCGCATTTCCCCCTTTTTCTTTCTTCCCCCAGCTTAAATGGTTGAGCATAGCATCATATGGTGTGGAATAGGACTTTGGTTGGTTTGGTTCAGAAGTCCCAGCTGTGTTCGAAGCAAACTTTTTGTGCCATCCATCTCCTGGCACAGAAGCAACAGGAGAAACAGAGATTGTCTTGACTCTGCGTGAGTACTGTTCAATGATAGCTAAACATCAGTGTGTTTGAAGCACTTTCTTTGGTCACGAAACACAGCACCCTGCTAGCTACTAGGAAGAAAATTAACTCAGTCCCAGCTAAAAAAGTACAGTGTGAAAGAAAAAATATGAAATAACAGTTGTTTAAATGTCATGCAGTTTTTGTTTTGCCCAATTTGTTTGATTTTCAAAGGACACAAAGTTTAAATATTTACAATAGGAGGAGTTTGGCTTAGGGATGTACAGCAGATTATGATGGAGAAGTTTCTGAGTGTATACAGGGAAGGGTGGGGTTTGTCAGTTCTAATGGCACAAAATAAGTACAACAACTGTATATTGTTGTACAACAACTGTATGACTAAATACAAAGGCTTACTGTCTTTGTATTTAGAATAGAAATAGACACTTTTAATTTTGTTAGAGTAGTATTGTATTAGTGGAAAAATACTGCCTTCAGTTTAATCCTTCAAACAATATGCTTTGGACTTTGGATCTTATAAAAGAGGAAGGACACCTGGTGTGTCAAAGAACCTTCCTGAAAAAAGTAAGCTCTCAAAAGAGTAACAACAGGCAATTGAGATAAAGATGGTAAGTTATTGTTCATATGTGTTAATATTGACACTGTGTTAATAACATAGTGATCTGAGGTTTTGCCTTTGACAAAAACCATAAACTAAAGGATAGAGAATAATATTTTTCAAAAATGGTAAGTTTTGTAAGGCTGTTTTTCTAGTGAGGGGTTTTAGTTAGACCCTGGATAAACAAGGATTAGGTTGTTTATTGTTCTTACATTGCTGAAGCTAATACTTCATATTAGCAACTCAAACTCTGCAGTCACCTCTTGTTACTTGCCCTCTATCCTTACCCTAGATTGGGAGATAAAGTAATAAAATGAGAGAGTTATGAAAAACTTAATACTATGTATTCATTGTCAAGATACTGAAATGAGCAGCATAAATAGTTGTCAGCTGCCCGCATGTGAACAAAACAAATTACAAAGGAAGGCCACAATGCATAGAGGATGTGAGGGAGATTAATTATTACTCAGGAATGACTCTTGGACTAAATTAGCAATTGGTACCAGCTTTTAGTAAGGACAGTGCTAGTTGTGGAGGGTTTTAGAAAGATGTTGGAAAAGAAGGTCTGAAAATAGAAGTTGGACAGAAAAGGTAAAAGCAACATCCAATTTGAAGGCAATACAAAAAAATGTAATTTCAAAATTCTAAAAAGATAAGCTATTGGAAGAACCTGTAATGGGAGATTAATAAATGTGTTTGTGAACATAGTGGTACAGTGTGGCTAAAGCATGATTGATTCCTTGGTTTAGGACAGGGAAAAAAAGATTATTTAAGTATATGAAAGTTTGTAAGTGTACTCTTGATCCCGTACAAGGTTTTAGAGTAAATTTTAGCAGGACTGTGACCAATGAAGTAAGGAGAAACATGGTTAATTTGAGCAGCTCAATCTAGTGAAAGTTGTCTCACCTACAGCAAGGGGATTGGGACTAGATATTTTAAAGTCTTGTCCAACCCAAGCCATTCCATGATTCTAACCATGACAAGAGCTCTTTATTATGACCTTGCTGCAGAAGAAAACATTGTGTAACTGCACTTGCCTGACTGACTGGGCAGATATGTCAATTGTAGGCTGATGACAAGCTCAGATGTATCAGTGCAATATGTTGCATCTCCAAAAACTGAAATCCTAGCACACATTAAGAAAGAAAATTTCCAACAACGATGAGGGCTTGTTAACTTGCCACATACAAATGGATAAGGTACAGACATTTCTGGTCTCTTGTACTAGAGAGTAATGGAAACTGGGCCAGCTGCAGAGAAACACTTGGTGAAGGAACTCTGTTTCTTATGACATGGTTTTACCTTTCATTCAACTCTTTTGTTGAATGAAAAGGTAATGAACATGAAGATGAGGAAGTGATATTACTGAAGTCTGTCAGGGTGGTGGGGAGGAAGAAAGTCTGTTTACAGTTAAGTGGAATACTGCAAAGTAGCCATTGATACCATTAGCTAAATTTAGTATTAAAGCAAATCTGCATCATTTGTGGCATGCTTACTTGCATATTAATTGGAATTAAAAAATACAAAATCGAAATGAATTGTTACTATATAAGAAGAGCATTTAAATATGCTGAAAGCATACCTTTAAAATTTGCCATTTTACGCTTTCTGTAGTGAGGAACTATAAATGTAGTGTTCTTAATTATACTGACAATGTATTTTATGACTACATATTTGTGCTGTTTATTTCAGGAGAGCAAAATTAATGAGTTGTGTTGTGGAAACCATAAATTTCACTCATCAAATTGTACATATTTCTTTTCTTTAAGATTCAGTGTTCTGATGTGTCTTTGACCTCTTGATTTTGCTCTTTTTCTTAGCTTCTAGAACTCACTGTTGTTTTAGCACTCTCTCACAGTTCCTAACCAGAATTTGTATCCACATGTTCTAACTAGGCCTTATAGCATGTCATGAAAAAAATGTTTGTTCAAGAAATGCAGATATATATATATAGTGTATTTTTCTAGTTCTTTTTAAGTATGTGTGTGAACTGGGTTTATATCAACATGCAAGATTAATTTTCAGAAGAAAATTTAAGTAGCCTTAAAAAAATCCATGAAAAATGTTTGATTTTCTTCAGCAACTCCATACTCACTTGTAATTTAAATTAAGTTCTTGCAACACAACTGTGTACTTTGCTCAAGAGAAGGAAAACTTGTTTTTCTGGTAGGTGTGGCTGCTGTTAGTGACATTAAAAGAGCAACAGCTATGTGAAATAAAATGTGCCAGGAAGTATCTTAGGTATTGAACCAGTTTTTCTCCTCACAGTATTGTTCTGTATTGAACAATTATTGCAATTTACCTTAAAAGTATTTATCTGTTTAAAATAAACAATTATTTTAGCAAAAAATGAATGGAGGACTGAACAGAGCCTCACTCTGCTATCTACTTTAAAAGGTACTTTTTCCTTTCTGGTGCTTGCTGTTCAAAATGCAATTGAAAATATATTTTTTTTTCTTGTTAGTTATTTATTGCTAGAAAAAGTAGAAGAAAGAACAGGTAATAAATTTATTTTGTTATTTGCTGTTGACATGTTTTGATATTTCTTTAATTAAAAAATTTATTTCTTTAATTAAAAAAGATTTATTCTGTAAGATAGATCAATATTTTAAGTCATAAATAGATAAAACCAAGGGGAAGAATGTTAAATGTGACCTTCTCTTTGTAAGAATGCTAAATATAACATTCTTGGAATAAGAATACTTGGGGGAAACCTGTACTTTAGAACATATCATAAAAAGACTTAAAAAGCTTGAGTTATTTTCAGTCGCAAATCTCCAGCTGGAAGTCGTATGGCAATAGCAGATTCTTACTATGTATTCGCTGTTCTGCTCTCATTTTAAGAACTCATGGGGATACTATCTCCATTTCAGAGATAGATGAGTCAGTGCTTTCTGCTGCTTCTTTTCTGCTTTGTGCCTAGTGATGCAGTGAGATTTTTGGTGCCCCTATGACTGTTCTCTTCTGAAAAGCAATTTCTTGGTAGCTAGCAAAGTCTGCTGTAAATCACATCAGCCTTCGCATATGGGACATTTTCAGGGGTGTGTTGTGACTGTGGTTCTCCCTAGTTCACTTTTTCATGAAATAGCAATTGTGAAAATACAGGTACATTATTTTAAGGGCACAGGCAATTATTTTTCGCCTGCTAGAAACATTTTCGTCGTCTTCTGCAATAGCATCAGTTCATTCCATCACGGCATTTTACTCCACACTTCCTGCTGGCAGTTGGTGAAACTCTCTTCTACCAATGCAGTTTTCTGATCTGACATGAATTTAATTAATCTGGGACACTTTTTTTCCCAAGAATCTCTGTGGTACAAGCAGGCCTTTGAGGAGACTTGCTGTCACTTTTCTATTTATGGATCATATCTGAATATCTAAAGGTGAATTTGCAGAGAACACTTTCATCTAGGCTCCACTTGCAGAAATTAGTGCTTGAGAGTGCCATAAACTCCCATTCAGTCATTAACACTTGCTAGCACAAATGCTGCTAAAGACTTTGGTTATCCAGTCACTCAGGACTGCCTACCCTTACCTGCAACAGCAAGAGTTTTAAGCCCTAACCCCCAAATCATGCCAGGAGCTAAGACAACATTGATCCATTGTGAAGAGGCCCAGATGTCTAGTAAGCATTAATATGAGATGACCTTTCCTGCAACTCCTGCCTCTTACAGGGTTACGTAGGGTAGTGGCAAACTGAGTTTTATACCTGCATTGATTTCACCTGCCTTTGCTGGATTGTATGAACTGACTTTCCTCTGTGGTGATCGACAAGTTAGGGAATTCATAAATTAGTGATTAAATCTGGACCATCATGTGTAATCCCCAATTAGCATATTTATTATGAACTTGATTAATTCTATATACATTTAATTTATCTGCCTCTAGCTTGTCTGTGAGAAGTCTGGTTGAGTTTGGTTTTTTAAAACATAATTTACATACACACTGCATCAGTGGAAAAAAAAGTTTTGCTTTGCTTTAAGAATTACTGCCTAGTTATTAAATTGGATATTCTAAAATTTGGATTCTTGAAAAAAAAATACTCCTTGTATTGCCATATGTAGACCTCTGTTATATTCTTCTACAGAACCCTCCATGTAGAGAAACTGCTCCACACATCTGACAAATAGAGGCATTCAGAGTGTCATATATCATACATATCATTAAATGCACGTTCTGTGACTAGATTTACATAAAAGCACAGTAGCTGGGTCTCTGAATAAGTCAGTGCACCATAATAGAGACTTACCCTCATCTTGTTTGTGAAATTCTTGAGCAATGATTGTGAGTCAGTATTATCTCATACTGCCTTTTCTTTTCTGCAGATAAGGCAGCATAAATTACAAGGACAAAGAAATTTGCATGGACATCTAGATCCATTCAAAATGTTGTGTGCTGGGAAAAAATCTTACTTTGCTGCTGCTGTGTGCATTATGACTGTAACTTCAATGCTTGCAGTTTCTTATCTGAAGTTACAGAGACTTTCTCATCAGCCAAAAGTAATTCAAGAAGGTAGAAGATGTAGAGGGAAGATTGCCATTAGCACAATAACACCATTAGAAGGTAACAAAACTTTTATTATATCCCCATACTTTGATGACAGAGAAAGCAAAGTCACTCGTGTGATTGGGATTGTTCACCATGAAGATGTAAAACAACTGTACTGCTGGTTCTGCTGTCAGGTCAATGGAAAGATATATGTATCAAAAGCAAAAATTGATGTTCACTCAGATAGATTTGGATTCCCTTACGGTGCAACAGATATAGTTTGTTTGGAACCTAAAAATTGTGATCCAACACATGTATCAATTCATCAGTCTCCATATGGAAATATTGACCAGCTGCCAAGGTTTGAAATTAAAAATCGCAAGCCTGAGACCTTTTCTGTTGACTTCACTGTGTGCATTTCTGCCATGTTTGGAAACTACAACAATGTCTTGCAGTTTATACAGAGTATGGAAATGTATAAGATTCTTGGAGTACAGAAAGTGGTGATCTATAAGAACAACTGCAGCCATCTGATGGAGAAAGTCTTGAAGTTTTATATAGAAGAAGGAACTGTTGAGGTAATTCCCTGGCCAATAAACTCACACCTCAGGGTTTCTTATTCATGGCGCTTCTTGCAAGATGGGACACACATTGGCTACTACGGACAAATCACAGCTCTAAATGACTGTATATACCGTAACATGGAAAGGAGCAAGTTTGTGGTCCTTAATGATGCTGATGAAATAATTCTTCCCCTTAAACACCCAGACTGGAAAACAATGATGAACAGTCTTCAGAAGCAAAACCCAGGGGCTAGTGTTTTCCTCTTTGAGAACCATATCTTCCCAGAAACCATATCTTCTCACACATTCAACATTTCATCTTGGAATACTGTGCCAGGTGTTAACATATTACAGCATGTATACAAAGAACCTGTCAGGAATAATAAGGTAGAGAATCCCAGGAAAATGATAGTTGATCCACGAAAGGTGATTCAGACTTCAGTCCATTCTGTCCTACGTGCTTTTGGGAAGAGTGTGTATGTTCCTGTGGATGTTGCCCTCATTTATCACTGTCGGAAAGGCCTTCAGGGAAACCTTCCCAGAGAATCTCTCATCAGGGATACAACACTGTGGAAATATAACTCATCATTAATCATGAATGTTAACAAGGTTCTATCTCAAACCATGCTGCAAACTCAAAATTGAGACCTCAGTTATAAGGAGTGAAAGTGGAGGGCTACCTGTATTGTGGGAAGACAGAGGATATAATTTAAAAATCACATTACATTGATTTTCACATGGAGTCTACATTTTTCTGCAATTATTTAGGGAATATATAGCAAAGCCATGAATCACTTAATGATAACAAGGGTGAATGCAGATTGCAGCATCTCTTCTGGGAAATGTACAATTTGTTTTCAGTTAATAATAAAAATCAGTATTTGTCAACTGATTCAAATAATGCAAAATAGTTTTCAACCTATGTACAAAAAGTACAAATACAATCATTAGTATTAAAGGTAGCATTGCTTAATTCTTGCAGTTTGTATGTCACTGGGTACTAAATTTGTATGCATCAGTTTGAATAAAAGGTAGACAAGTAATTGAGTACAATCTTCCTTTCAGTTGTAAAAAAATTACCCCTTATATTCTTGGAAATAGTGTATATTAAAGATGTGATGGATTGTAACACTAAACACAGCCATTGGAGTTTTGCTGATAAAAAATGTCTTGTTCAACTGGGCTTTGGAGACATGTAAGTTGGCGAAGAGTCATTGCACCTGTTCCTGAATTACTAAAGTGGTAAATGCTGAGTTGTGTTGGAAAGCTTTGATAGAGGCAAGGGAGAGAGATTCATCTTAACGAAAAAGATACTTTTGTGAACCAAAAAGAACCTATTTCAAGGAGGAAAAAAATAGATGGCCAAACAACTTTTTTGAAATGTCATATTTTGTTGGGGTTTTTGAAGCCTCGTAGGAAAATATTTTGTGAAATTAAACACAAGTTGGATTTTAGTCCTTTATGTGATGAGTAAGTTGAATTACATTGCTTCCTTGGTAGGTGTAAGGGTACAGAAGTGGCATTTTTTCTTAACTCTATCTGGAAATAGTGCTAAGTAGTGACTTGCTGAAGGGCCAGATGGAAACCAAAGCAAACAGAAAAACCATTTGCTCATTTTTGTTTCACAGTTTCAGTTTCTGTTTGATAAGACCCCAGAACTACATGCATTGCATATGTTGTCTCAATATACTAGAACCTTCCTACTGAAGGCACATCTGAAGGCAGCGATAGCCTGACACTGGTGTCTGACACACAGAAGTGTGTGTGAGAGCAAGTATGCTTTTTAAAATTTTTACATTAGTGTCATGCTTTCATTCCTTTATCTACTTGGTAGTGGCACATACCTGTGCCCTTAAAGAGCTCTGTCATTAGGGGAATAGTATCATTAGCAATGTCCAAAGGGAACTTCTACTTCGATTCACAGTGACTGCAGCATCTCACAGTCTGTATCAACAAACTTGCAGCTGTATTGGGATCTGAGATGTCTGCTCCTGTCAGTCACACAACCTGTATGGCAACAGGTCCATTAAGAATTTCAGACTCGTCATTTAGAAGGGGCATCTGAAAGTCCAACTCCCTGCTTACAGCATGGTGTGCTCAGGGCTTTGTTTGGGAAGGCTGGGCAACCTGTTTCAGTCTTAAACTAAACTCACTGTGGAGAATTCCTCTCGTCAGAAGAACCATTGACCACTGTCTTGCTGCAAGATGCCAAAAGGAGTCTGACACTGTTTTCTTTATAGCTTACTAGTTAGCTGGAGACAGTAGCAGTGCGTCTGCATCCCGTGCCCACCACACCTTCCCATCTGGAGGGCTCAGCTTGGGTCTGTTTCTCAGCCGTCTTGTGCTCCACCTCTCTGTGGACTCTATATAATCAAGGTCACTAAAAGAAGTAATTAACCAAGATTTCCTGATTTGCTGATTTGGAAACAATGACATTTCTGGCACACCTCTATTTAATCTTTCAAACTTAATGCAGTGCTGTATAGGTGGTTCCTTTAGAAGCACACATCATAATGATACTGTTATGTTACTCCCACATTAGGAATGAGGAGAACTGGGTTTCAAGACAAGTTACTGAATTTAAGTTATTGAAAACATTCTTTTTCACAGAAGTTTTCTTCACTTAGGAGTGAGACAACAAAAGCTCACTTTTGTGAGCTCATCATTTATGCCCCACACAATGCAGTTTGAATTGAGAGTTGTGAATTTGGCTTCCAGTTGATAAAGTCCTTGAGTACAGACAACATTTCTCAAAGTAAATTGATGTGACTAAAGGTGGAAAAACTGAGTGCTTAAGAGTCTGGCCTTGTATTTAAGAGACTGCTCCACTGTGACTTGAAGCTACTCCTACCGCATCCTCAAGTACTGATTCTTGCATATGAAAACTCCCCTTCATTGGTGTAACTCACATCACATACATTTGGAAATCGTGGCCTTCATTCAGTATTAAGTACGAAGTCAGGTCTCCTTGTATAGTGGGAAGAAAAAAATCACACTAGTAATGCTAGACAGTTTTGTCCTCTGAAGGGCATGAGCAGGAGGTTCATGAAAACCCACGTTTTCAAGTTGTGTAAAAAAAATGACATTAAGGCAGGAGGGAGGGAGGGAGGTAGATCAACCTAAAGCATTTCTAAAGCATGGTATGTAGATGCAGCTTTAAAGTACATGTCAAATAGCACAAAAATATGTGGACAAATATTTGTTAAAGGACTCGTTTGATTCTTCTGTTTCAAAGGCTAAGTATTTAAAGCTATCATATGGAAAAACATTTTGAAGAGAAAGATTCTGGAGAGAGAGAGGGTTTGCTGTTTTCTCATTTTTGTTAAGCAGCCATGCACTGCAACCAGTATTTGCTATTAGATGTACAAAAGCCTATGGTTCTAAGACAGTAGCTTCACCTTCTGTTTCAATAAAAAAAAAAAGGTCAGAAGTCGGGTCAAGCACAACTTGATTTCAGACTTGGTAGCAGATTTGAATGGTTTAAACATTACAAGCTATACTTCAGAGCCCAAACAGGTATATTTAAACATGAATATAGACAAAATTTTGTGGTGAATACTGTTAGCATGCTGCATTGCATTATTTCCAAAACAACCCATTCCCAAATGCCCAAATAAAAGTAAATGATTGTGCATTGCATGATGATACCATTGGATGTGCAACTTTGGTTCATGCAAAGTCTCATTTTATGGACACACTGCTGATAGGCCATAAATTCCTGAAGATTCTGTATGTGTGAGCTTTTCAGCCATGTTCTTTCCATAAGACCAAATGGATACTATGGTCTGGCATACTGGTGGCAAAAACCAAGCCTGTATCATTTTGGCCATTTAGTCCGTTTAACCAAGACATTTCACCGGCCAAGAAGCTTGAACCTCTCTTTGACTTTCTATATTCTGGTAAAGGCCAGCGGCTTATCAGTTTTTCTGTCCTCAAGTCCATTATGTACAGGTATCTGTTGTCAAACAGTAGAGCAAATATCTCTCCAAAGCCCAGCAAGGATACATTTGAGAAGTCTGGAGGTTTGATAACCCTAAAAGACAAGAAAACAGTGTTAGAATCTCCCTTACAATGTTATCACGAGGTTGAATTACTAAAGCGAATCCTGTATGTCTACAGAAAATGTGTCTAAATTCATCATTCTGAAGTAATTTAAAAAGAACTGGATGCAAATCTTTCAAATTAAGCAACTGAACACTTTAGCTCCAGTCAGGCCTGTGGTTTCACTTCTGACTTTATATATTCAGGACAGACCCATCTGAGCATAAGTGAAGGCTAAGGTTTGAAAGGGATTATTCTGCAGAGCACAAGGAAAAAAAGAGCCATTTCTACATACAAATGAAAGAGCAAATGTACTTGTGTTTTACAGTAAATTTCCATATGGATTTCATGCCTCAATATCTTTACAACTAAGAGGTAAAAGCTGTTATTATTCTTTTGAATAATTTTGAATTCACCCCTCTAAAAGGCAGAAGTAAAAGATAGACATGCCTTCTTGTGATAAGCAGGTTAGATAAATCATCCAAGACTAGTCCTTAGAATGCTGTTTTACTGATGTTTTATGTTAAATTAACCATGGGGAGAAATAAAAGTATTTTTTAGTTCCCCAACACCTTGATGATGGCTTCCCTTAATAAATAAAACTTGGAATAGAAACTGAAGAGTTGAGTCTTCCACAACTGCCTCCATGTTTGATCATAGCATTACATAAAGCAAAGAACTGAGGCACAAAAATGTGTGGGGATGAAAATCTGCTCTCAGCAATAAGAGACCATCTTTCTGTTTTGAAAGATGGGAGAGTAAACTAAGAAGTGAAATTACTCAGTTATTCTTACTCATAAGAAGCACTTCTGGAGATCTTTCAAATATCCACAATTATTCAGGGTATTTAAATTAGGGAGTCTTCTAGCAGTTCTAAAATGCATTTTTTTCTTTAGTAAGTTGGCATCTTTGATGCCACCATTCCCAACTCATACAACTTGATTCTTTATGTGGAAATGGAATGCCATCATGTTCAGTCCCTCACTGCAGTCTGATAGATTTCACTGTCATTCCACAACATTAGAAGGAGTGATAGATCAGTGCTGCTATAACCAAAAAGAGTCTTTTTAATTTCTTGTCCCATCAAAGGACCCCCAGAAATTTCTGCTTGGTTCTCTGTATAGCAGTCTCCATGGTAACATTAGCTCTGCATCACCACACTTCCACATTCAGAACTACAGCACTGCAGTCTGGTTTAAGTCTATACTGAAACACTTCAGCTTACGGAATGAAAATATGGAAGAGATGAGCATGTGGCCAGAAACCAGAACAGCAATGAAACGATTCATACTATTAGATGACAAAATTAGAATTAAACTGCTCGATATGTGTAAAGCAAGATGTTTACAGGATTTTAAGGATTCAAGTTTCTTTTAGTCCACATTTAAGGTAAGTTATTAAAACTGGTAAACTACTTATTTAATTAATGAAGATTGAATCCTAAACTGAATGGTTTACCTGAGAATATCATAGCTGGCAAAGTCCCACTGGTATAATCCTAGTGCTGAACTGCACACTATGTATTTACCATCAAAGTGCAGCCTAGGCTGTAGGGAGATGCTGCGGTCTTCAGAAACAGACAATGTTCTTAAGCATTTGCAGTTTATTTCCCTTCCAATAGGCCAAATCTACAATTAGAACACAGTTAAAGACCATAAAAAATTCACATTATAAACTGATACATAAATAGAGCAAGCCCCACAGTCTCTTTTTAAGCATCCGGTAAATGTGTGCATGAGTTTTTTCCAGAAATATTTATCTTTTTCAGGTAGAAACATCAATTCTTCAAGTGACTTGTCTTACAGTGCAGCACATGTTGTTTCTAGCCTAAGAAATTCCCAGTGAAAATAGGTACTTTAAAGAATGGAAAAAAAAAAAAAAATCAACCATCCAATTGGGACAGAAATGTAACTGTTTCAGTTATGAAGCACTTCTATAACCACAAACTTGCAGCACTCTCCAACCCCAAAGTCCCTAACAGTAACAGTATTTGCATTTACCTGCCTCACTGTCATGACCTGGAAGCGCCAATTCTTTGCATTACCATTGCTGTAGAGCTATCATTTAAAACTAAATACTAAGGCAAGCATTGAAAAATTAGCTTCCAAAGAGTTTCATGTTCTGCACGCAGCCTCTAAAGCAGGAAATGTGGGGAAAAACTAAATCCTTCTATTGTTTGTAAACTTCAGCAAATTACTCAAGCTTTTTGCTTCCCAATGTACCAAAATAATATATGTATGATATATGGTACATACCTTGATTTCATACTTATCTGCACTTAGGAGAATATAATCCCCAGGACTATGCATAAGAGATTTGACTTTGCATTTCTGCAAAACGACCTGTAATTGAAGGATGGCAATGATTTATGTTGATGCTGTTAAATAAATAAATTTTCATTTGCATTTTTCATTTCACTGACCACCTGCATAGTGTACCCATGAATAAAGGCAGTACAAATACTTTTTAGCAACTGAAGGAAAACTACAGTTTACACTCTTTTGTTCCTACTAGTGACAATTTACTGTACTAATAAGCAAACATACATACTTTATCTGTACAGCCACACTCCTCATCTTTCAAGTTCTGAAATAACCAGAGGAAAAATATTGTTTCATGATCAGATTTTTGTTATCAAGATCATTAGATTTTTACATAACTTTTAAAGCCATCTTTTTTCAGAACCAGTTTTTATTCAGTCTTTGAATCAAAACACTGCTTCCTAGTATTAGCCCAGCTACTTTGGAATTGAAATATCTTCAATGGTCTGAAAGGTTTAATTACAGCTTAAATATTTTTTCTGTTGAAATGTTATTTTGTAGTATTTCCAGATGTTCTTCAGATTCTAAACCTACCTGCAGGATTAGGACTAGGAAATAAAAATTTAGAACATGTTACAAATTTAGTGCAAATAAGTGTGTGAGATTAATTATGAATCAATATTCCCACCTTAGTGACCCATTCCGTGTGTCCAGTAAGGGTATTCAGGCACGTTCCTGTTGATAAGGCCCACACTTTCACAGTGAAGTCTGCAGAGCCACTGACCAGAATATCAAGTTCATCATTGTAATCCACACTAAAAACTTCAAGCAAAGAGAGAACTAAATAAGGAATACCAGTCTCTATGCATGCATTTTTCTGTGAGACATTAGTAGCATCTGTATGAATTTAGCAGCTTCTAAATTCATATGCTACTACATCCTTAATTGTTCTTGAACTGTATAAATGAATTGTTGCTCTGGATGCCTAAGTTTACATTGTGAAATTACTGGGGTTTTCTGCCCAAATTAAGAGCATGTATATCAGTGGTTCCTTTATGGCTGGATTGTGGCAAAGTGTAATTTAAGCTAGTTCATATTTCCAGAGCTTTAGTAAGATAATTCCACAGGATTAGTATATTTTATAAATACAAGGGAAAAAAACTACAGCTGAACTGAGGGTACTTCTAAGTACACGACAAAGAATTGAATTATGAGGGCAATGCAAATACGTATTCCCAGCTCCTATTTTGCTCTTTGCTTTAAGCTCATGTCCAATGTGGGAATAGAAAAAATGGCCATGGCCATGTATGCCCTGCCACCTAAGATTTGCACCTCTTTGAGACTTGAAGCTACTGAATAACCGTGGCATTTATTGTTACTTCCATGCAATTGCAAAATGCTACATGGCTAAGCTTTGGCATATTCAAGGACAAGTGTATATGTGTTCCAGTCACTTTCCCTGCCAAGGGGAACTCAGGGGACTCAGATGACAGAGAACAGAGGCTGAACAAACCGATAAAGCTAGTGTGCAAAAAGCTAAATTTAATTATATTTTGTTTGATGATGATGTTCATTACTTCACTGGTGAAATTACAATTTTAAAATTTCAACATACCTGCACCAGTATGTCCTCTGAAATGCTGTGTCTTTGCCCCAGAGCTCCATTCCCAACAGGCTACTGTGTTATCGAAAGATCCTGTTACAAGCTTTTGTTCATCAAACTTCACTGCAGCACAAGTGTGTGTCTGGATACCATATATGCACTGACCTGTGCTTACATCCCACAGTTTTGCAGACAAGTCATCTGATCCTAGAATATAAAAAACAGGATAAATGCAAGATTGGTAGATTCTGGCACTACGTCTGACTGATAGTGTCTACGGAAACAGATGAATGGAAATTTCATGTGACACATCACTCAGGTTTTACAGAGCCACTGACTATACTGCAAGCTTTAGTTTCTTTCAGGAAGGAAAGGGTTCCAGCAAACTTTGAAATATAGATGAATACCAGGCCTCATATCTTGCCACTTTCTTTTCTCTACCTGAAGCTCCTCTTTTTTCAGCTGCTAGCTTTGGAGAGCAAAATAAATCTCTGGACTCCTTATATCTGCTTCTTCCCCTGGAGGTTTCAGTACAAAAGTTGTCAGAAAGTTTTGACAATGCTGTTTTCTGTGTATAACATTCACTACTGAGTAGGTAAGTGAAAGACTGGCTAGAATCTAGTCGTTGGCTTCTAGTAAGCATCCTACTGTGCCAACAAATGACCGACTGAAGGGAGTATTCCCAACTTAGTGTATAACATTATCATTCCAAATTACTGGAAAATCCTTGGAATATGCTCTGACAGCGATTCATTGTAACTCTGTTATTATTCTTTCTAAGGCTTCATATATGTTCTGTCTGTAACTTAAGTTCAAACTGAAATATTGCAGTCTCTACTCTTCAGGGAGAAAGCTGAAATTATGTGCAAGTCAGACTAGTAGCAAGGTTAAATCTAGTTTTACAGCACTTCATAAAGCACTTACGTTAGGAACTGAAAGTGCTTACAGCCTTGTTTCAAAGAAGATATGACTTTTTCTTCCATGTTCTGGGAGACTGAAGTTCTCTCACAGCCCAAAGTCCTTTTAATTGAAAGCTATCTCTAAGAGGATAGCTAACATATCTGTACTTCCCAAATGGGCTTACTCATAGTAACAGCATGATCAAAATCACAGAGCAATCTGGATTGGAAGGGCCCTTAAAAGTCATTTAGTTCCACTGTGCCATTGGCAGGGACAATGATACCTACTGTTACTATTTCTTTATCCAAAAAAGACATCGGTCTCCTTGTGTTCTTAGTAAAGTGACTCATGAGTTTATTAGTACACCAGGTGTTTCAAAAATTGAAAAAATAAGTAATTTTGAATTATCATCTGTATTCACACTATGAAAATAATTTGTCTGGTAAAAGAAAAGCAAATTGTCAATAATCTTATGAGGGGGAAGAGAAAACAAAGAATTTTAAGACTCCCAAGTTGTCTGTCCTTCCTACCTGTACACAGAAGTCCATCTTTATAGTAAAGTGCATATACTCTGGCACTGTGTCCAATTAAAGAGGATGTCTCAAAGGCTTCGTGGTCCTTCAGCTGCTTCATCCTTAAAATAGCTTTTAGGTAAACCTTCTTCCAATGTAGAGGATCCTGAACAGAGTCATCTATCTGCCAACCCAAATTCTTACACGCAGTCTGCCACACCTCTGTACAGGCACTTATAACCTTGTTCCACTGCTTAGAGACGAGGCAACATGTGAGTAAGGTCTGCGGATCAAGCCATTTTAACAGATAAAAACTAAGTTCCAATGGAAGAAGTTTGAGGAAGTCCCTCTTGAGTAGAATCTCTAGATTATTGGAGAGGTGCCTGAGCTGGACTGCTCCACTCAAGCTAATCAGGTGATCCAGAGTTTCATTTTTCTGCAAGTCCGTCAGAGAAAGAAATGCAATAGAAATGTTATCAAGCCATGCTTCAAAGTCCTTTTTCTCCATAAGGTTATGGAAAAATTTACCTGTGATACATCAAAATACTGTATTAGTTCCGTTCAGAAAATAAGGCATGAATCACATCTTTATTACTGGTACAAAAGTATTCCAAATGGCATGTTAACACACAGATTGAAGAGACCAAATGCATTTTAAAATATTCTTTAGGTTAGGGCTAAGCATTTGCATGCACCCTGAACTATCATTTGTCCCACAGCAGACTTACTAGTAAATTGCATGTAGCTAAATTTAAAAATTAAATTAAAAATTAATAATTTTAAAAATTAATTTAATTATGAATGTTAACATATTTCTTGTTTTAGATTAACACTTTCAAATTCTGAGTCCAATAAGGTAGGGGTTAGTTTAAGTTTTACACCTATTACAGCAAATAAACACTGTCTTTGAGTTTACTCATGGATTATTCTGATAAAAGGAAAAAAACAAAACGCATAAGCAGAGTGATAAGCTAGTTACTAACATAATGTACTCATACCTTCCTCCTGAACTATCTTAATAAAAAGCAGATAACTAGTTAGTTTTCAAAAAAGTATACAGAGATGTCTGACAAATTGTGTTGGACGATACGTTAGTCTTTCTAATTTTTCTATTCGGCTCACATAAAGGCCTGAGCTTGTGCTGGTCTAGCATCAGTTTTGACGTGTCTGCACCACTTTGACCTAAACACAGTTTAAAAATCCTGTTGTTGTATTTCTTTTCCTATTTCCTCAGTTTATTTCCACTGAGACTTAACTGTGAAATTGAATACCACCCCCTGAACGCACTTATACTATCCTGTGACATCTCAAGTTCCTTCAGCGACCTGGGACCATTGATTAAGAAGATAAACATCAGGTAAACAGTTAAAAAATAATATACATTTATTTCCTCTGGAAGGTCTAATTCATTAGATAACTGTCTGAATTTCACAGCACTCCCAAACTAAAAGAACTGAACTGTCTGAATTTCACAGCACTCCCAAACTAAAAGAACTGAGGTATCTGAGTGGGACTCAATAGCTTGTTTATTTCTATACAAACATTTTACCATCATAGAATAAGATCTTAGCGCACACCTCTTAACAGGGCATAGGAGTACAGAAAATTACAGTCATCACTATAAAAGGCTGCACATGGCATGCAATTGTTGGTAAAACACACAAGAAGGTTCTGGATGTCAAATGCACAGAAGCAGCTGCTCCTATTAAATCACAAGTTCATTACAGTAACTTTTACTGCAGACAGCACTTACCAGCTTTCCTCAACACATATGGCAGTGAATACGGTTGCTGTTGAAACAGGCATGTGTTCTCTTTAAACAAAGTAAAAAATTCTAATAGGCCGGCTACGAATAAAAACTCCGTGAGCCCAAGGCGCTTGTTGTATTCAATACGTGAAGATATTACTGAAATGAAGGGCTGCTGTGAGGCCACTGAAACCAGTGCTCGAGCCAGGTGTTTCCAGGTGTTACGCAGCCAGCCCTATCCGCTCCCCCCGCCCGCTCCCAATATACCTCCACATGCAAAAAGCACGGCGAGGACTGCAGACTCAGCGTCGCTCACCTCAGGTAGCAGCCCGGTGCGGGGTGTCCGTCGGCGGGCAGTCGCCACGGCTTGCGCGGACTCCCGGAGTCCAGCACGGCCGGGTGCTTCCCTGCGGCCATCGCTCCCACGGCAGGACCGGCTCTCAGCACTTCCGCAGCCCGCGCCACAATCTGCAGGCACCCACGGCAGAAGGGTCACCCTCAAGAGGAGACCAGGTCCTCACGACCGCCCGACGCTGAAGGGAGGGGAGGGCTGGGCCAAGCCCGCGCTGGGCGAACCGCCGGCACCGGAGAAAAGGCGCTCCCTGACCCGTCGCTCTCACGAACAGGCGGCTTCCGGCGCATCCCAACGTCATCGTTCCCCGCCGCCGCGCCCAGCCGCTTCCACCCGGCCCGCTCCTGCGCTCCGGCGCGCTCGTAGCGGCGGCCCGGCGAGGGGCGACCGGCGGCCCGGCGAGGGGCGACCGGCGGCCCGGCGAGGGGCGACCGGCGGCCCGGCGAGGGGCGACCGGCGGCCCGGCGAGGGGCGACCGGCGGCCCGGCGAGGGGCGACCGGCGGCCCGGCGAGGGGCGACCGGCGGCCCGGCGAGGGGCGACCGGCGGCCCGGCGAGGGGCGACCGGCGGCCCGGCGAGGGGCGACCGGCGGCCCGGCGAGGGGCGACCGGCGGCCCGGCGAGGGGCGACCGGGGACGGACGCGTCGACGCTTCCCCACAGGCGAGACATGGCTGTTGAGGAATCTGGCTGCCTGCTGGGTTCCTCCGCTTCCGACTCGTACCCGAGGTTTTGGCAAGTTCTGTTTGTTAAGAATATTCCTGTAATTATTATGATGAAAAATGCACAAGTGTTTATCATACTGACTTACAGTCACGTATTCTCTCTCTTTCGGGCAGAGGTACGGTGCACCAAACCATGCACAAATCTAACGTGAAAACTGCATCCCCCTTACATGATTAATTTGGACATAATTTGCTTTTTCCTACTTAACTTGCATTTATTCTCTTCACTTTTTAATTGCAGGTTTTGCCTTTGCCTGGGTCCAGCTCCATGGTTGCTGATATCTGAAATCATCCTACTTAAAGCGAGAGGCATATCGAGTGCTGCTTGTGTGTTAACGAACTGGGTTATGGCCTTCTTAGGAACCCAAAGAATTTCGGGATTTTTTAGTAAGCATTTCATAGTAAGCAAATTACACTTATTTCTTCAGTTCCTGTGTTCTTTTAACCTGGTGTACTGACTGCAATGGCCATGTGAGAATATTAATTGCATTGGGGCCGGTATCTTTTTTTTTTCCTAAGAGGTAAAATAAAATCTAATTTTATAAATAAATAAAATTTCCTTGCTTAACTCTACCTTTTCCTTAGGCTGCATGTTACAGTGAAGAAGTGCACAACATAGCTTAGCTAACATTAGTTTCAGACTACAGTACTTGATGTTTGTGTGGCTGTTATTTCTGTTAATTCTGACCACAGAATTAAGTCTTAATCCCAAATGAAGTCTTGGCTTTCATGGAGTTAAGGCTTTTTTGTTATTGTTGTCAAGGTGGCTAGGAATACATTTAAATCACAAAAAGGGTTGTAGCTCTTAAGAGAATGTCTTTGCTACTTTGGGAAAGATGATTTTTCAAAAGGAATTGCAAGGTCTTGGAGACAGTAAGAATACACACTTAGCCAGAAAGGGAGAAAAACTATTTTGTAGTGTAAAGATCCCCAACTGAAGCAGGTCTCCAAAAGTCTAAAAGATGGCTGAAAACATAAACCAAACCTAGATTATGGCTTTTATCAAAGACAGGTAAAGCTTAAGACACAAACAGCAATCTCATAGGTATGATACAGCACTTCAGCGAACTCAAATGGGAAAAGCAGTGCTCTGTGCTACATCCTGTCTTTTTGGTTTCTCGTCTTTTTACTTAGCAAATTTGAAAGTCATTAGTCCTGCGTGTGTGAAACAGGTGAAAGAAACAGGTGGGATCAAATTTATTGTTTATTACAGATGAAGAAATAAATAATGTTTCTTCTTCACAAAGGTGATGAATAGCACTTAAAACACTTTCAGATGTGATAGGACTGTCTCTATTTGGATGTCGTATCTAAAATACAAACCATACATGCTACCATATGACATTAAAAAAATGGTAATACATCAGCATTTAAGACCAGTGGTAAAGAGTCTTTGATCACAAATGTAGCAACAGTCTTAACAGTATGCCATTATTAAATTACAAAGCAGTCTGCTACCATTCAAAGACATTTAAACTGACATTCTAGATTGATAACGCTCTGCATAAATCTTTACATAACATTTTCCATTTAACCAGGTAAATATGCAGAAAATTACCTCAATTTTCTCTTCAGGTCAGATGCTAGTACCACAATTTCCAGTAGCAAAGAGGAGTCAGTCAGTTACAGGTCAGCAACAAAGTGAAGCAGCTAAGCAGTATACAGGCTGGTGAAGTTGCTGTGCTCAAGTAATAAGAGTAAAAATACTTTCTAACCTGCATGCAAGTACGGATGTTTGCTGCATAATCTCTTGAGCCTTCCCATATTGTTAATATTAGGTTTCCAGGGTATAATTTAGTCCTTCACAAAAACAGATTAAGCCTATCAGAGAAAACAGTGCTTTAACAGAATAAGCAAGCACTGTGCATATGAACCATGACATCAAATTGTTAAGAATGAAAATAGCATGATACCCATTTTCACACACAGACGGCAACATAAAATTATTCTGAAATACCTTATCACTTGCTGATGGAATTTTCTCTTCCCCTGCCTTTTATGATCCTGTTACTTTAAATTCCTATATATATAACTCAGGATTTTTAATCCCTGAAAATTTACAGTAGAAATTACAAATACATATACCTATATATGTATATATACTGAAAACCAAATCCAAATGAAAAGGGTTATATATTTCAAATGCAGACTAAGCCAACAGCTCTGGAAAAGCCACTGCATCTGCAAGGAGAGTTACAGACCCACACCTTTGGAAAAACATGTTCAAGCTAGCCATTACTGGTCAAATATACTTAGAACAGCAGAAAATATATGTCAGGAGTAGCAACCTTAACCATATGTAACTAGTTAGGCAATAACGTTACCCATTCCCTGCCCTCTTAAGTACTGTTTAAGTATTTATTCAGTTGACTATCAAGTACTAAAAAAATTCAATCTGAATCTATCAAATACAAATACATGCACATTTATAGAAATAATCACATGAAGGCAGAGAACAAACCTGCTGTTCATTCCAGATGCATACTTGCATGTATGTTATGAATTGAAAAACAATGGCAAACCAACCAAAAAACCCCAAACAAAAGAACAACAAAAACTAAACCAGAAAAAAACCAAAAAAACAAACGAAAACCAAACAAACAAAAAAAACCCCCCAACCCAGCCAACCAAACCCCCCCTCCAAAACCTGAAAAAAAAATCCCATCCAACAAAGCAACAAAAAAACAGCCCACACCACCAGCCTCCAGAAACCACACAAACCAAAACAAAGAAGAATCCCTGCCGCACCCCCAAACTAGTAAAGGACTATAACTAGAACAGGCCTTACTTTGCAAACCAGGAAACCGAATGTATGCGTGCATTCACTGAACCTAGAGCAGTTCTCTTGCTACCATGCATAGCCATAGCCCTTTCAAATTTCATGTGGGTTTTTGTTTCGTATTAGAAGGAAGTGTTTTGTTACTTTCAAACACTTATGAAATACTTATGTGTGCTGCATTGCCACTAGAATAAGGAACTGGACAAAAATGACTCTTTGTACTGGTTTCTAAAGCTCAATCTGGGCTTTAGGGACCTTACTAACAGCTCATCAAAGACTTAAGGGCTCCATATTGTGTGTGTGTATGTGTGAATTAACTTAGCTCATGTGTCTGGGGATTCTTAAGTCCTAGTCACACTTCAAAGTTATGGTGATGGTCTATATGCATGCTGCAATTGAAATGCAGGACAAAGATGACAAGTAGCCCAAAATCTTGCATATCCATTTTGAACAGATTTTTGAATGGTGGTGCACAGGTGTGTGTACTGGACTAGGTGATAACACAGTGGTCCTTTCTACCCTCAACTATTTTGTGATTCCATGCATCATTAACCATGCTGGTGAGAACACACAAGTACATTCTAAATTAACTACCTGTACAATCTAATGCTTGCACCAATGTAAACGACATTCCTATAATTTAGTCAGACTAAGGCACAGGGATGAGGTGGTGACCAACACCATTTAGCCAGGAGTTAAGAGCCCCGCTGCTGCCTACAAATCCAGCACATTGGGATAGAAAATATTTCTTGCAGAAACGTAGCCAAGGGTCCAGAATGGGCCTAAACTTAGCCTGATAGCAAGTGTTCAATCTGGTAACAATTCTTCCTTCATGGAAACAATTCCTTCCTTCCATCCATCTTTAGCAACATTTTTCAGTTTTCCTATCAGAACAAGACCCATCTTACATAGTAGAGTCAAAGATTATCTTTTCTCCTAACCATGAGATGGTCAGCCAGCATCAAGAATGCAGCCTACAGGCAGCTTTAACACCCATTGTGAAAGGAGAAAGGGTTATGTTTACAGTGGACATGGCTACAATTTATGCCCAAGACTACTTTTTAAGTTTTAGAGAGTATATGCATGCACAGGCTGGAAAAACAGGGCAAACAACATGGCTCCAACACTAGAGTGAATGACACTATAGCCATCCCAGCAGCCTTTCATCTTACGCCAGTCTTAAGAAGGAGAGGTTCTGCAAGTGTGTAAGAACTTTGCCCTTTATAAATGATGCACAAGAGCTTTGGTATCAATCCCACCAACTGCCTCTAGATTTTAATTAGCAGTCTAAATAGTAAGGATGATGTTTTGATAGAAACAATGGCTAGAAGCTAGTTCTCTTCACATGAAGAGACACAGAAATCATAGTTGTCTGTTCAGACTACTAAAAACCTCAAAGAAGCCACATCCTTGTACAAGGTTGTGTACACCAGCAATTTCACATGATTGTGTCGGTAATTGTTTTTTTTGATACAATAAATGTGATAAAGATCTTCACTGAATTTGTTCCTGTGCCTTGTGTCAAATAAAATCGGAATATTATTTCTATGTTCTCTGCCTTCTACCTACGTTCTGGGTTGCTCTCCTACCATAAGTAGGTAGTAAACTACATATACATGGCTCTAAAGCCTCAGCTACCAACTCTAGGTGTCATCTAACCCAAACAAAATGTTGTTTCACTCTCTGCTTCTTTTGCCACATCAGATGTTATCCCTCTATGACACTCTTAAGTACAAAAGCAAAAACTTAACAAGGCACTTACTGGATACATTAAGAATGAAGACATTAATTTTTTTTTCCCCAGGATTCAGCTCCTTCCTGTACTACATGAGCAATGATCTGTTAAGGTCTGGTAGTTCCTAGTGTGACTTGCTTAGCAGCTTGTACCAGACCCATTAAGTCAAGCTATAGCATAAAAGCAGGTAGGAGGTGGGCAGGGATGCAGTTGCTGCTGGGCTTCCCTCTTCAAATGATAGCAATATCCTGTTCCAGGTGTGTACCATGAAGCCAGTATGATCTAGTTTTGTGCTTCAGTAATCCAGTATCTGTACTCCTTACAGTTCATTTGCTAGATGTCATCAATGCTGTCATTACAGGCAAACCTTCAAAGGGTCGTTTTCTCTCTCTCTCACACACACACACACACTCCCACCCCCCCAACACTCTCTTAATTAATGGTAATACTTTACAGCCACTACTGCACTTCTGGTTCAAGAAAATAACTCTTGCTTTATAGCCCTTTCTTCTATAATCATGTTTAGGATATAATGCAAATACTGTATCTATATGCATTCTGACTACCCTCATAGCCAGTAGTCAAGCCTGCTGTCATGCTCTTCTCATTCTTCTTATTCTCCCTAGTGCTCAATCTCTAAGGCTATACCCAAGGATGTGTTTGCTCAGGTTCTTCAAAACAAGTTTAAAAATCTCCATATATTGCTTCAACTGCTATCAAACAATGGTTAATCATTTTAAATCATGCTGTGATGGCACAGGTGAACATCTGGAGTATATTTAAAATCCAGCATCCTAACAGGGTAAAGCAAAGTTTCCAGTTAAAATTTTAACTAAAGCCCCAGTTTTGAAACACACTGGTACAGTCTTCAAAAATAGCCACAAACCAGAAATCAAATACAACATTGAGAGAGCTGTTCTTGGAAAAAGCTGGTTCTTTTCCTTTTTAAAAATATGTAAGTGGCAGCAGTGACCCCAAAAGTGGATTCAGAAGTGTTTACAACTTGCAGGAAAATAAGTACCGCGTGGTACTTTCAGATTTTCTTTAAACCTTAACTGTCCAAATAAATAAGGATAGGGTAAAGTAACACAATCTCTGGAAACAACATTCTAAAAGAATAATTACAAGTTTTTGCAAATACTTCAATCTGGTACTTCCTTTTAGATGGTTATTGAAGGTCACCCCACAAATCTATGAGTGCAAAACCCACTAAAGTAATAAGAGCCTTCATCTCCAAGACTAATTATTATTGGAAATATTGCTTCTTCTGTTGATTAGCCACCCCAGTTGAGAGTAAGAAATTACACTTCCAAGTAAGACCTTGCAGATTTTCTTAAGTGAAGCAATTCAACCATATTATATAATTAACTGAGAAAAAAATCACTTTGCAATCACCAGTTTTACATTCAGACAGATGGCAGCAAAAGGCACGCATCTCCAGATGATCATGCTTGAACAACAGTGAAATCATGACATATGGGTGATATTATGAAATAAAAATCAAGGATACAGAAGTATTTCTATATTCAGAACAAGAAACGCTCGCTAATAAAGCTAAAAACATCATCTATAGAAAGGCTTTCATGAAAAAAAACCCCAAACCAAACAAAATCCTTGCAAAGGTGTTCTAGAGGAAAGGGTTTAAAAAAATTAAAAATCAAACTTTAAATACAAACCCCTTTAATACAGTAAGAGACAAGATCACTGTTTCATCACAGAAGACTACCTTATTAGCTCTGAAAATCCAGTCTGCATCCAGCTAGAAAATTACAACTATCTGAAATAATTACTTACACTGTTGGTGCAAGCACAGACAACAGCTAAAGATGATGTCTGCATAAGAATCTTTTTGTAGTCAAAGACAATTTGGGTTGGCTCTTCTGCCTGTAATGGAAAAATCTGCAGATGCACTACAATAAGAGTTTTCCAGTAGATGGACTGAAGTTTTTGTTTCTACATTTTTTGTTTGTTCGTGGGTTTTTTAGTTGGTTTTTTTTTTTTTTTTGGTTTCCAATTTTCGAGAAATATTCTGCAAGTCTGTGTCCTATAGAGAGGTTCTCTGCTCAGGGATTTTTTATGCCAAAAGAGTTTTCAAGTTTCTCTAAACAATGAGCCAAGGAAACACCATCTTCATATCTCACCTGATTCTTCAGTGAACATACCACAGATGCATCAATTTAGGGACTGACTCCAGTGTTTGAAATGACCTTGCCTGCAAGCCTTTTTTTTGTTGTTGTTTTGTTTTGTTTTTCAAAGACTGAAAAAGCAAAAGTAGTGATCTCTGTTATAAAATTCCTCTTCCAACATGACATACACTGTTGTAAAACAACTCATGATAGTAATAACAGCAATTAACTTTGCTGCATGTCGTTTAGGTAAGTCAAATTATAAGAAGCTTAGAACAAGTAATACTTTTTGTTTACTTCAGTTTCAGCCTAAATCTCCCATTGATTACCTACT
Source organism: Molothrus aeneus (assembly GCF_037042795.1). Taxonomy (NCBI): domain Eukaryota; kingdom Metazoa; phylum Chordata; class Aves; order Passeriformes; family Icteridae; genus Molothrus; species Molothrus aeneus. Next base: position 11,565,626 of record NC_089664.1, read on the forward strand.
GTTAGAATGCCATGAAAAGTAATGCTTCATCAACTGAGAGAACATACCTATGTCAAAGATATAAGCATTGCCAAATCAGGCTGTGCTAACCAGAACATGGATTCCATAAGGATTTATCACCAGTACTTCCAGCCACATTTTACTACCAGAAGCAGTGGTTGTGACATTGCCATAGAGCTTACAGAGGAGGAAGAAAGGTTTTAGAAGTGTCTTCATTTTAAGTCAATGATGTCTTCATCAAATAGAGAAATCAGCTGAAATGGATAGCTAGATGGTGAGTTCTCCTCCCTGTTTGCTGAAGTATCAGGATCTGAACTAGTGGAAAGATGACGTCTTTCAGAATAGCCTTCAAATGAGCTTGAGATTATCCTGCAAAGAGGAAGACAAAAGTTACTAAAAAAAATACAGAGGTCAGGGCAGGAAGGAACAATGGCTACTTCTAGATCCAATCTAGTTATCCTGAAGACAGACACAGACCATTACAACTAAGTTTCCTCCTGTTTTACTCTACTAAAAATAATCAAAAGGCAGTATTAATGAAGCCCCTCACCCCAATAATTTCCAAGTAGGGAAATATAGCAAACATAATTTTTCACTGCAAGAGATTTTTTCTTTTGTTACTGTCAGTCTCCTGTATCTTGCCAGTATTCTGTATTCTGCCAGTACTCTAGGCAAACATAGGTTATGGAAACAATGAAAACAAGAGAATGGCACTGGGGGTGTCCTGGTTCAGGGCAAATTTGGGAGAGTGCCAAACAGACAAATGCTGCAGTACTTTTTCACAAAATGTATTCTGAAAATAGCAACACAAGAGCATACAAAGAAAACAAGAGAGTCTGCACAGTGCAGCTGCAGTAGTCCAGATTTTTCTAACAGGTTCAGCTGCAGCAGGTCCCACAAAATGCCATTTAGTCTTGTCTTGCATTATTATCATTAGTATTATCATTAACACGTCTTCAGCAAAAAGTGTAACTGCTTCAGTACTTATGGTATTCAGATACTCTAACAAACACATTAGCACGAAATGCACATGGATATACAAAGGTTTCAGTCAGCCTCATGCCAACTGAGATAAGCATGAGCAATCAATTCTGAAAATATTTACAGCCTAACTTAGGCTCTTTTCTAAAGTATATTTACCTGTCACTACTAGTTGATCTTACAGCTCCCTGCTTAGGGTCCGACTGTCTTCGAGAAACCTTTTTCAGCTTCTGTGAACTTTCTGTCTTGGGTATAGGCTCATCCAAGAGACCTCAATAAAGGAATAAAAGACTTTATACTTTCAACATAAAACAAAGCACTCATGAAAAAGTTAAGGTATCTGTTGCTGGTTTCCATTACTAACGATTTCTACCTAACTTAGAATATGGCCTTCTTATACACGATCAGACAATGGCTATACTAGTTGCAAATAATACTTCCTCACAGTTTCCTTTTTTTTATTTTAATAATTTATGAATACTACCTGCATGTTACAAACCTACCTGTGATGGTGCAAAGATTAGAAAGTATGCGTTTGGCAACTGATATGTAACACTGAGGAATGAGGAGAGTTTACCCAGCAATTCTTTACGTGTTCTGCTTGCAATTTCTTTAATTTCCATACGAGATAACGGTAGTGAGTGCAAAACTGGAAGAGAGGTAATGCCACTCGACGGTGTAGTAGTGATGACCTTGGGAGCCAAAGGTGACTTCAGAGGTCGTTCAATGCTTCGCCCAACCAGATTGCTCAGAGGTATTTTGTACAGGTTTTTGCATGGAACTTCAGCTGAAACACAGAAAGAAAAAGGAATATCACACTTGCAACACAGAAAGAAAAAAGAACATTACACTTGCACAACAGAATCAGTTCTTAATAATTCCAAATGAAAAGTTATAGAGACAAGCTATACTTGTTGAGCTGAGCACTGAAGTGACAAAAATCTTCTTGCTCTAGAGATCTTTCAATACAAATAAGCTAGAAGAAGGAAGACATACAAGCAATTTGACTTAGAGAGAAGAAGAAGATTGACTCCTGGCAACACGATGACTCAGGAGCGGAACCAGGAAGTGAATTTATATGACCTGTGGTTGGTACTCTGACTATTACACTGCACTCTGTGCAGTATTTCCCGTATGTTTTAAAGTACTCCAAACACATTGGAGCCTGGATCCTAAGTGATTTAAATTATGACTCCTCCTCTTAGGTAACACAAAATACCACGTTTTCTTAATTCCTAGAAGAAAAACAAAGTCCCAAACTTATCAAATAAAAAATTTGTGATTACCTTCTTTTCCTATCTGCTAACAGTAAAGCAGCAGATTTAAGGAAGTGTACACACATCTTGCATTATTTAGCTGATGTTCCCTTGTTTCTCCTTTATTGTTACACTATAGACTGACCGCTCATGCATCGCGTTACACTAGATCGTCTGTGCAAAACTTTTCAAGGCTTCTTTTGTTTTGCAAAAGAGCTTCAGCCATTCAGTGGTTATTCTGCTTTTCTTTAACAAAAGGAATCGCGTATGTGAAATGTCAAGCTTTCTCATAATTTTATGCCCCTTTTTGCATTATAACTTGTGATCACATTGTGAAAGAGTCATCGAGATATTGAGGTTTAATTCTTCCCTTCCTACAGAATTTATTTCTTCAGAACAGTGCTACCATGCATTCAGAAAGGATACTACAGTGCAAAAGCTCAGCCAAGTGCTTTATATGTGTGGAAAATAGAAAATCTCTTATCCTCCACACTTTCAGGTAGGAACTCACATTTTTTTACCATCTTTACTTAAGACCAGCCGCACCAAGATTTGATAACTGTTGGAATGATTAGAGATCACATTACCTTCTAAAGAAGGAAGAGGTAATTCTGGCTTTTCATAAGCTGTCGGTGTTTGAGGAGAACTCTTTGAACTCATTTCCTTAGAGCTGCTGTCAGATGATCCACTCACTGCAGCAGTAGCTTTAAAATAAATATCCGACTGAAATGACAAATAACCCGTCATTAGAACAGTGAGACTTTCTTAATCATATTCTGATTCTCTTTGTCCTTGATATAAACTAGGAGCAGACAGATGAGCAATTATTGCAGATAAAGTAAGCATGTATTTCGGTTTTGTTTGTTACGTTTTTAGCGGCAAAAACTTTTTATGTTAATTAGATCCTAACACATCACAGAAATAGTCAAACATGATTTTTCTGTCTTACCCTTGATGCTACAAGTTGAAGCTCAGGCACAACTGCTGTGTGGACTAAGTTCCCATTCACCACTAATCGGATCTCAATGGAATCAGTAGTGAAGGCAAGAACATAAGGGAAAGCACAGACTGCAATGAAATAGAAGTTATTTGGCAAGGAAAAATCATTAAAGCAAAAGTTTCTTGGATGCTCCACAAAAACTGTTCTTGACCTCTTCCTTGACCAAGTTCCTTTCTTATGAAAAGTGTTGTCTAACATAATGAAGAAAATTTCACTCTTCATGCCTGGCAGAATATAGAGGGAATGGAAAATGAGAAACACAAAAAAGAAAGGGGAAAAAAGTTCAACAAAGGACAAACTTGCTACCAAGGCTCCACTTTTCAAAATTATCAGAAACTTTAGTCAAGTGGCATCATGAATGTAACATGCTTATTCCCAGAACACTGGAATTCCACCAGGGCCAAGTGCAGGCAAAAACAGTAGCAAAAAATCATCTACTAAAAAGAGAAATTTTCTTACCAACAGCATAAGGAACTTGATTCCAGCTGAAGTGGAAGTCATAAGCTGATGGCTGGACAAGTGGAGAATGTCCACTGAAAGGATATACCTTTCTGTACTGACAAACATCTGCAGCAAAATAGAAAAAAGGGGTATCCATCACTTTACACTGTAAGCAACCACCACCCATTTTATAGGGAGATTTTGCAGAAGGCTGGACATTATGCACACAACCAAACATTCATGTAAAAATCCCTCTATAGCCAAACAGCTAAGCAAAAGTTGCTTTCTCTGTGAACACACTGGAAAGACCAAAATAAAAGACCTATGTTTTAATAAGTTGTCGTATTTCACAAGGTATTACTGTTTCAACAGTTACCAGGTCCCTAATTTGTCCAAAGATACAGAAACAGGCAAGAAAGAATTCTGCAGACACTGCTTTCTGAAGTTATCTCTCTGCCCTTCAAGTAGCCATATGTTAATGTAATTTACATTCTTTGAAGACTGTTAAGCACATGGGTTATTACAGACACCAAGATTTCATTAATCATATAACTTGCACATGTATAAAACAGCTAGTACGACTAAAATACTTGCATTTGTAATTTCTCCAATATGCATTTAAGTTCCAAAGAACGTATTTTGACAAACTTTCAATGAAACACTAAAATTTATTTTCAGATACAGACCTAGACTCCAATGAAAGAAGATCTACACATGTAGATTGAGCTATTACCACTTCTGGCCTTCCCTAAACACTTACAGTTATAGCACAACAGTAGACCAGCTTCACCATCTTCATATACATCAATAGCCGCAACAAAATTAACCTGCAAGGATAATGGAAAAGATTAACAAACAGGCAGAGGATACTGTGGTTATTACAACTGGGTTGTGACTAACAAGCAATACAATCAGTTGGGGAAGTGCACAACTACAGGTAAAAGGGGAAAAAAAAGAGAAATAAATAAATAAATTTATAAAAATAGCTTCTTTTGTGATGTAATTTTCAGGATGTTCTCAAGATGAAAATTAGTTTCCTTTGTATTTGGTTCTGTACAGTACCGAACATTCATAACCATACCACACTGTAAAGCAATAAAAACATAACTTATTTAGCAATATAAATTTTGGGAAATAGGATGATTTCAGAAAGCTGTGAATCAACATGGTACGTTAAAGATAACAATTCTTTTCAAAAAGTGATCTTCAAATGCACATCATGACTAGCAAAAAGATCATATACAATTCAGAACCACTAACATTTTACAGAGGTCAACAGGGATGTACCTAAGGATTACCGAACAGTCTGAATTTACATATTGAAAAGCAACATTGGTTAAACCAAAGTATTTTTTACACAGATTAGGCTACATAAATTCTCTTAATTAAACTTTGGTTTTGTCTTTTACATTTAGATTAAAACTAAACCAAAACAGCCACAAAAAGTAGGATATCTGTTCAGGAAATGAGATCTTATTAGCGAAATGCATAAGGTTACATTAGACAAATGCTTCCCAAACCATGTATACTGCTTGGACAGGGAGAAGGCTGAGAGACTGATTCCATGAACAGCAGTTCTTTGACTTTCCTTCATTTAGGATTCCTGTGCAGGTCAAGAACTGTTAAGAAAACCTGAAAGTTTACACATCCATACCAAATGCATTTTGACCCGTCTTTTGTAGTGACTGAAAGCCATTGCTGCTCTGTTGTCCAGAGAAATAAGCAGGCAACCCATTTCAACATCATAAAAATCACTAGCTCAGCTCATATTAATTGTCTGTTTTATTTGTCTTCCTAAAGGAAATAAGGATTCTGGTGTGGAAAAGAAATGGGAGTGGTGGATGGTGGATGGTGATGTACTTCTCCATCCCCATTCTTTACTTCTAGTTCCTCCTCATCCAGATTAAGATTGATTCCCAGTGCTGTGGAGAAGTTTATTCTTGATCAGCCATGCCAGGGGCACCTCTTCATCACCAGATCCAAATAAAAATAGAGACGATTTAAAAAGAAAACAACTTATCAAGAACCATTCAAATGAATAAAGTAGTCCCTTATCTCATTAACAACAACAGATTACCTGTGCAAAATCTTCCTTTTTTTAAACAAAGACATGACCTAAATCCTCTCCCTATGTCCTAGACAGATAGATATTCAGTTATTAGTTGACTGGGCAGCAGTTTCTTAAATAGAATGATAAACAATATGTAAACATTTTAGCTACATGCAAATAGGCAAATCTGAACAAGATACTGGTGGTCAACCACTGAAGTTATTTTGAAGCAACTTTTTAAACAATAAAGTACTGATACCACAAAAATAAAGCAAAAAGCTAACTACTGGCTAAGAAAGAAGGAAAAATTAACTCTTGACAACAACAACATTTCAACAACACAGGCTTTTTCCCAATGTCATACCTTATAACTACCTCTCTTGGGAATTATCATCATGTATCCCAAAAGGAATAAATACCTCAGAGTGTCCTAAAGCCAAAAGTAGCACATATGAGCTCCTTACCCTCAGCATGCACTGAGTCTGCAACAAATTATGCTCAGTGAGGGTCTGCAAAAAAACTTTCAACTGATGAAAACTTACCCTGTTTGTTTCAACATGATGCAATCTATAGGACTCCCCTGTACTCTCATTGATTAAATCAAACTGATGCCGATACGCTACACAGATCATATTGTCACTGTCTCCCGTAGGTCCATCCACCAACGTCATAACCACTGGAGGGTCAGAAAGGCATATCTCCTATAACGTAAACAATAGAATCACACTCTTTTTCAAGTTCCTACTGTGGGTGCTGCAGGTACTCCATGATTTTAAAGGGATGCTTTCTAAGCGCAGAAGCATAACAAAGAACAAGCAGAAACAATTCTTGAAAAAATCTCCAAGTTTTATTTAGCATATATACGACTGGTTTCCACCATATGGCTTCTCACTTTTATTTGTCTGTAGATTCAGGAAGATGATCAGGCATATACTCTGCCTTCCTTGAACCCCCTACACTAGCTGAGTGCTGCTCAGTGTGTTAAGATAATTAGTAACTGGATTACACATACCCGGATGTACTGGAACTCCTCTACTGGAGATTCAGGAGACGACAGCAGAGAGGTGCTGATTGAAGTGTCGTCCGAATTATATTTCTTTGTGACGAGAAGCAGTTTGTTCCGAATAGCTGCAACAATCCTCAGCTCACTCCCGTGGTGAGTATTAATGGCATACAAATGGCAGCCTGAGGAAATAATGTTCTAGACTCTAAGTGGTTGGGATAGGGTCTGATTGTTTTGTATTTGTATGATGATTAGTACAACAGGGCTCTGTTGGATGACTCGGCAACACAGAATTAAAAACTCCTCCATAGGATTACATCAACTTCAGGGAAAAGACAAAAGCCTATCACCCTTTTGAAATCTACTTTTAATCCGAAGTACATGGATTATCACTATACTGCACCTTCCAGCTTTTCAAAGCAGCTTACTTATGAAGACCAGGAAACATTGATTTCTACAAAAATAATGGGCAACACCCAGACTAATCTAAGCACTACTGTTTAATAGGGGATCTGCCAGCGTGCCAGTCCAGCTTAAAGTGGGCTTTACTTCAGTATAACATCCCCACAAAATTCTTCTCGTATCTCCCAACCCTGAAATCTTATTTTTCCCTAAAGCTTTTCATCATTAGCAATTTCCAAGTAACACGGTTTTTTTACATCATTCAAAAATGTCATGCTGGACTGTACTAGAGTAATTTTCAAATATAAGCTTAGCAAAGTTTGAATTGACTCATCCAGAGAAAAAACCTAAAAGTGAACATCTACACCTGCCTAAAAAGAGCTAACAAGCCCCTGGCAGCTACCGGCATCAAAACACAGTGGATGTTTTTAATACAGGATAAGGAAAACAATATCACCTTTTGTTCTCTCCAGTTTATTTTCTCTGCAGTCATATTTGCTTCTTATGATTTTTTTAGTCTCTATATCTTTTTGGACAGCACTGAGTCTGAAGACAAGGATACGAGAGTCTTTCCCTGCCGTATGGAGAGAACCAGGAAAAAAGTTAGAAAAAGAACACGGTAGTTTGAAATTAATACTTCCAATGAGAAGCAGCACCTAACAAACAGAGCAAAAGTAAACAAGGCATAATACCTCTCTGGGGACAGAAGACCTACAAACTCTCTAGGATTTACAATTGTAGTAATCAACCCCTTCAGCAGAGTAGCCAAGTTTCCCATTAGGTGGTGCTGCACCAAAAAATGATCTGAGAGGTTCCAAAGAGTGAAATGCACAATATTTTGCAAATACATAAAATCTTGCAAAATAACTAAAATACAATAGATATAAACTACAGGGAAAGAGTAAAAGGGTTAACTTCAAGAGCTGGAACCATCCAGGTGAGCAACTGCTAACTGGATCCTCAACAGAGTTTGAACCCTTCAGGATACAGAAGGGTTTTCTCCAGAAATTTCACAAACTGAGTTTTGATATAACTACACTTGCCAGATCCTCAGAAACGTCACCCATTCTCCAGGTGTCTTGAGAGAACTGCAAATGGCTCTCACGTAGTTTGAGCTAGTTCTTTAAGATCTCAGGGTGAATTTCACCAGATGCAACCAAATTGGGCAACTCCCAGTGAGACAGAAGGAACCATGTTTTACCCAAAGCTTGGGTAAGCAGAGCTTCAGCAAATACTGAGGAAACGGACAGAACAGGGTAAAAAAATAATAAACCAACCATATCTGTAATGCTTTCCGAGTTACACATAAAGATCCTGATCTTGCTTTGTGTATGTTCCCTTCATGAAATTCAACCACAGACTACTCTTTTATTGGTAAAAACTACCTCACTAAAAAAAGTGCACATTTAAGCCTTCTGAATGAGACAAAATGTCATCCAGCAATACCCGGAGTCAGGCAAGAATCCAAGAACAGGGACCTCTCCTACCTTTGTCTGTTCGGGCAATCAAAAGATCCAGAGCTTCCAACACATTCATCTGCTTTATTTGGAGAGTTTTATCAAATACTTGCACTGACGGTTGACCATCTAAAAGAGAAACACATATGTATTGAAAACCCTACTAAAACTTACTAGATGCTGGTTTTGAACCATTTCTTTCTTCTAATTGAAGTCTTGGGTTCTTTTCCTTACAAAAATGAAGAGAAAAAAACCCAAAAAGAATGGCACAAAGCACCTACACGTGCCACAGCATCATAGCCAATACTTCCTCACAGGACAGTTTTATTATCGTCATGAATCAGATAAAGCGACTGAAATCTAAAAGTGACATTCCTTTGGCAAGTTTGAGAATTATGACCAAGCACTAACTTCATTCCCTCAGTTCCGCTGACCTTATGTAGCACACAGAGGATTATAAGGGATCAGAGTAGCAATATCAATGCTAAGGGAAGAAGTAGGATATCATTGTCACATAAGCCCTTGGCTTCATGCTCGCTATTATCAAGGGCTAAGAAAACCAGACAAGCCATTTAGACACCTCTTGAACCTGGATGCGACCTCCTACAGCTTTTCAGATGGTCAAGAAAACAACATCTGAAATAAGAACACATTCAGAAATCTGCATTAACACTAGCTCGCCAATATGGCTTGATTCAACTGCAGAATGAATTTTTGCAACTAGGTTACATAAATGGAATAGATTTACTCGGAATAGTAACTATCCCCCTACATAAAGACTTACTAACACCTGAACAGAGTTTATGAACACATATTTTCAAGAAAATGGTCAGATACATAAAAATTGACACAAAAACACTAGATCATTTACTAACCATCTATTAACAAGATGCCAGCATCTGTAGAAACCAGCAAGGACTGGCCCCAAGAATCTGCACAGACAACCTCATGAGGAAAATTACTGCAGAAAGACTGAGATTCCCAAGGCTATGAAGTAACATAAGGGATACATATTAAGTACACTAAAAAATACAGATCATACAGACACAGAATGTGATGGACAATGGCAATAACATGTAAATGCTTTTGGCAGGATACATTTCCAAACAGTATATTGCTGGAATTAGAAATATCAAAACTGAAATCATTTCTGGCAGAGGACTTCCTGCATCAATTCTGGTTTGGAGACTAGTAAGACACAGACCTGAAACGCTAGAATTAAAACACGTGCAGCTGAAACTCAGCGCAACCATCACGCAATAATTTTTTTCATTTAAAAATCCCAAACCTATATATTTAAAATGTATGTACCACTACACATATGCAGTTTGCTTATATTTTATGGTTCAGTTTGTGATGTTTAGTGACTAGCATATGGTACAGTTTCTGCCTTTCTGCCAAATTGTTCTTCCATCCCGTGTTCTCTGTACTTACCTCCCAGAGCCTGCCCCTCCTCTCCCAATTTATATATTAGTTGAATCTCTGAAATTCTAGAAGCACTTCTGAAGCTTCTGTATATAAAATACATGCAGAAGAGTGCAGCTGGCATATTTCACTCCCTAATGACTTCAAACAAAAATCCAAACGAAATAAAAGGAAATGAAAACACAACTGAATCTTATTTCAAAAGTGCTGAAATTAAAATAAAAGATGATTGCATATGGAAGATATGGCCTTCATTGAATTTTCTCAGATGTAAAAATGTCTGCACTTGCTTTAACTTTTGGGAAGTGCTTCTGCCCCCAGGCTCATCCTTTATTAATCTAATAGTGACTGCAGAATCAGTTTGACACTGTACCGTTCCTCTTTCCTGCTGCAGCATTTAATTACAGAAGTAAATAAATATATACCATACTACATAACGTTTAACGTTCCACAACTTCTCTGACAGTTTCACTCACCTCCTTTTTACAAAAGCTTGTGGTTGCCAAGTTAGCTGTGGTATCCCCTTTCACAGTGGTTTTCAATTTCAATGCCTAATACAAACAGATGTTTTATTTAAACTGAGTTTTTGTCAGCAATACCCAAACTAAAGACTATATTAAAAGGACAATTTAGGACTAGAAAGTAATTCCAGTTTGGAATTCCTATGCCATTTTAAGTAATGAAAAAAGAAGCAGAATTCTGTATCCTCAACGATGTCAAATGGTCCTTAGGTATCTTAGCCAAAACATACCTTGGCTGTTTCTTGGTTAGGGTTTTTTTTTTGTTTCTTTTTCTTTACTTGCTTTCTAAATAGCAACCCAGAAAAGAAGAGTCAAACGTAGTAACAGAGAAAAACCTGCACCTCAAACTACAGAATCTAACCATATACACAGTTTACTTTATTATTAAAGTAGCCAGATAGAGGATCCTCTTGTCAATTATACAAACTCACCTTTGATTTGCAAAACTTCCTAACACTAAGGCTAACTATATATATGTCTGTCTACATATATTGCCAGGCATCCCCCTAAGGTACGATTTTTACAACCTTCATTTAACTCATGTACGATATAAATATTTCTACGTGTATACCTCAGGCGTTACAGATAAATACTTCTATTTGTGTTTTATTTTAATGTAACTTATAATAATGCAATACTACAAAACTATTTATGGTCACAGAAAACTGCATTAAATCCCGACATAACTGCAAGGTAATAAAAGTTTAACAAAAGGAGTGACACATTCTTTGTAAACCTAGCCGCATACCTTCTACAGTGATCCTACCTGACCAAGCCGAACAAACTCTGCTTGTCGAGCTTCCTCTTTTTTCCGTGTTGATTTTGGGGACTCTGGTAACACATCACTGAAGGATCTTCTATTAAGCACATTCTAAAATAGAAAATGTTTCTTTCTAACTGCACAGCTTCTCAGGGAAGAGAAACTGCAACTCTTCCAATCCTTCAGCGCTTTACCTTATACAGTTTGTCATAGTTTACCACTGTCATGTTCTGTACGATCATACTACATGAATATGTGACATGAATATATGAAAAAGAAAAGTTTAAGCAGATCTATATAGATAAAAGAAATAAACACTGGTCAAAAAAATAGCAACTTGTTAGTTTTAGAAGTACTGAACTTATTTTTAGTTAATTAAGAATCACCTTAAGTCTTTATCATCCAAAATAAAGTTACCTCATAGCTACTCAGGGATAAGAATCATCTAAATTTACACATAACAGAACAAATGCAGATTTTATGGTGATGAGACTAATGCCTGTATTTATAGTATCTAAATTCCCTATTCCCTCGCCGCAGGTAAGCTTACACCAAGTACGACATTTTTATGCTTCCCCTCACACCTGGTGAAGAGTCCTGTCCAGAAAGGACTGTCTGTCAGCTTTCATAGAACTGTAAAGTAAGTTATACAACAATCAGTATTTAGCTTAGTCATATGCAATTCAGTGCTCATTAGGATTACAGTCCTTTAAAGTGACAGAACATTCAAGCCACTAGTTAGAACAGGACAGCACATATGAAGGATGCAGAAACTTCTGACTTACATTTCCCTTGTGTAGGTCAGGCATCATGTCTTGGTATAAAGAGCGGATCAGCATGTCTAGAGTGCGCTGACGTTTCTGAGAAAATGTTGGTGTTTCCAAGGTGGCTTTTTCACCATTTATTACTAAATGATTATGGGAAAAAGAGACATTATGTAAATGAACTTCAACAATATCCACCAACTCTAGTTTGCCTCTGTATCAAAACACCTGCTGTGCCCCTATTAATTTAAAATTGCCTTCTTTTTGCCTTTTTAAAGAATAACTCTCCCTTCAGTTAAAGGAGAAAAACTTGTAATAGAAGAATTCCACAAGGCATCAGAATAAATACCTAACTAATAACAAAATTGAAGACAAACTACCGGTCAACTTAAGTACTAAACAATTTAAATACTCAAAATGAGCCATCAAGCTCCTGTCAGGTTTATTTGTAATCAACATGGTCAATTTTGAAAGTTTCCTTTCTTGCTGATTTAGAAGGGCAAATACAGGTCAATGAAAATTGGAACGGAATGATTACAGAATTAAAAGTGCTGCACAGGCGTCCTTCAGCACCTTTAAGAATACATTCGGAAGAGATGCTATTTTCAGGTTTTCAGAGCTACTAAATTAACGCCTTCTATTACTAAATAATGAACAGTATTATAAATCCTTTCATATCTCCCAAGCCCTTTACAAAAATGCAAAGCTAAATACGGCTGCAAGTTCTGCAAATGTGAAAGTCAGCCTCTGTCTAGTAGCCTGAGAATTTTTTTTTTAATCTAACTGTAACAGTTTGATGGAACTGACGTCCCAACTATGCTACAGATATGAAAAAAAAAATTGGATACAGATCAGCAGAATACACGAGAAAATGCATATACATTTTAAGCATCACAAATTTTAATTTGTTTGCACAATTATTTAAGAGTGTTTCCAGCAAAAGAAAAACTGACTTACATTTCACCAACACAAAATCCCTGAACTCCTGGTGATTTGTAAACACAGGTGGGGATGGAAGGGGAGGCCCAAAGAGAGGAACGCTTTCTTCTGAAAATATTTTCAGCCTATTGAAAGTACAAATCTTTATCTATATTGAAAGTCACATTCAAACCTTACCTTTTTTATACACACTATTCAGAACCAAAGGAAAAAAAAAAAGGAAACTTATCTGGGTGTCTTACATACAAATTTCAAAGGGCATAACCAAAAAAAGATTCACTTGGAATTACTCAGCAGAGCAAAGTTATGTTTCTTTTACACAAACTAACACAGGGACATAGAATTAGAACAGAACTTCGCAGTTCTACTCACGCAGCAATAGTTTTAGTGGCACTAGCAAAATACAGCCCTGTTCAAAAACACTGTAAATGAACAGGTCTTCACGTACAAAATACGTTCTCCTTACAGATTTCCACTTTCCCTATGCATTCACCAAACGCATGAAATATTTGCTGCTTCCAAAGTAACAACGGCTTACAACATATGAATCTGTAGCTTGGGAACAGCAAATTCATTTACACTGAGGAAGACAGAGTCAGAATAACTTCCGTGACAGCTGGACCTGCCGAGTTATTTTGATCCATAAGGAATCCAGCATAGCAATATTGAATAGCAGATACAAACCCAAGCCTATTTGTTGACCAGGGCATAGCTTCTTTAAGATAAGTAATCATTCTTGGCTATTTCAAGTGATAGTTTGCCAGCAATTGGCATGCGTAGATGACACGAGTCACAGCAAGTTCAGTGGCAAAATTATAGATTCAACCTGTATCTGCTATTTTAGAAACCAGACAGAATCTACCTTCTCCAAAAGCCACCAGTGACTGACTGATATTGAGTCTAATGGATCACAATGCCTTCATACAGTCTTTTTTCTTGAAAGCTTAGGAACAGCATACAGTATGAAACGCAGTACTACATTTGCATGAATATTGATCATCTTAATATTTGTTACACATATTTGAGACACAGTTTCATGGATGCCCTCTGTCTATTTAATTATGTCCAGGTAAAAAAAGCAATAATTTATAACTACAAAAGGTGTGAAATGCTCCTTAACTACATCAGAATGAATTGTAACAGGGAAAGCCGTAACAGAACTGACTAAAAAAATTGACTACTTGAGTGACATAAAATATAAGGGCATTCTAAGCAGAAATTCAGCATCAGACCTCAGAGTGGTATTGCATTTGAAACAGGGAAAATTTGCCTCAAAAGCCTAGAGCATCCCCTATCCCTTTTTACTGAAATTTTGACCACTTGGAAGACTGTCTTCACACACACACAAAAGTAAGAGAAGGAACGAGTTCTATTCAGGCCTACAATCAAATGACGGAAGGAAACGTAATGGGGGCAAGCTGAAATACAATGTTTTAAGGTTGTCATACAGGAAAAAATACTACGCGATATGTACTACAGCAAGATGCGTCAAGACTGGCAGAATGAAGCAATTAAGATGGACCGATCTAGTAAAAGCTGCCAACTTCTCTCTAATGCAAGAGAGAAATTTATCTTACGTACTGCAACTCATTTCCTTCCCCACATAAACAGCAATATAAAAAGCATTTTACCATGGCTAACCCATCTACAGACTATCAGTTTACAATCGGGACAACAATCACTTCTTAAATGAGGAATGTATGCCCAGGGTTTCTGTCTCAAAGCAAGAAAAAGAAAGAAGTGACTGCATTTTCACTTCGGAATCATGAACATGTTCTGAACATCAATTTAAACAAATTTGCAAGAGGAAGCTGACAAGATCATGTAGCAAAATAAAACTATTCCTTGCTTAACTGCATTACAGACACGACCCCAAAGAAACCTTAGCTGTAAATAAGAGGCAGGGGAAAAAAACTCCCACACACAAACTGAAGTATCATTCTTGTCTGGAGTTCGATTTAATGAAATGCTGAAGAAACACAGCAATATGTAAAATTCTGGCAGGTTTTAAGTACATGACATTCAACTACACAAGTACTCTATTAAAATGCCCAAAAATGAATTAGCTTGCTCAGCTACAGCTAAACTGCAATTTGTAAGGACTTGTAGTCCGTGGCTATCGCAGCATCACGTGCATTAAATAACTGTCACCATCCATGTAGTTTACTATGTCATTGATCTCACCAGGTATGAAAGTTCCAGGCATATCTTGCATCATATTTTATATTTCATCTAAAAACCAGTTTTGGGTTTCCCCCTTAGGTAATGCCTGTTGCAGAATTTAACGTTTCTGATGTTAAGAAACCTGCTACTTATAGCCAGTTTAGTGACATCTGCATGCAGGTCCATATTGCTCTTCAGTTTCTAAAGCACATTTGGCTTCCTGGCGTACAGACAGGTGGATCTGTCTGTATGCCAGAAAGTTCTTCCATTGCCAAAATGTTTTCCCATTTTCTCTAAACCATCAGTTAATTCGTTGTGAAATTATTTGTTACAATCAGCACCTACCTGTAACTATCATTCTGCTTATTATATCTCACTAAAGCAAAAATATCTGCCATACAGTTAAGGAAGTTAAACCAGTTCTAATAAAGCTCGCATGTATTTTAATAAACTTTTCGTGCAGTACATTGCAGATTTAATAAAGGTACAATATATTAATCAAGTCAATGTAAATATATAAACAATTCTAGACAATATAGATTTCACTGTTTATAAAAGGGGTCCTATATGAAAATGTTATTGCTTGATCAACAGTTTTAAAAACCAAGCTACTACCACAGACACAGCATAAGACATACTATAGAAGTTTGTCTTACTTGTATTTGATATATTTGTGATTAAAAATACTTTTAGTTGATAAAGCAGTACTGATACTGAACTTTGCTTATACCAAAGCTGCCACTGAAGAAAATATTCCAATGAAACAATTTAGCCAACAGAACTATAGGAAAAATGAGACAATGATTTAAAGTGCAAGTTATACTAAGGCTGATGCTCTATTGTAGAGTTACATTGATGTGGTAAACAATTCGTCTTAGTATTTAGGTTCCTTTGATATGTAAAGATTTTCATTATTTTTTCAAACTTTGTTCATTTTCATTCACCCCTAGCAAGTGGGTTCTAGGAACATTTAATCTGCCTGACAACTAGGTGTGGAAGTCTAAAGCTTTAAAACTCAGCAACAGAGTATAGACAGACATTAGAGTTTTCTTCTTCTAATTCATTTTTCCTCATTCCATTCTATCTAGTCTAACACATGCCAGATTGGGGTCTATAGATTACTACTATTGTGACCCCATGGTAATTCCAAGATATTGGCCGCTGGATTCCGCAATCATATAGTCTTCAAAATGTTTTCAACCAGAAGTCAGGAAAACATAGGTTGTTAAAAAACTGGAGAATATATGGTAAATAGTCTGAAAAATTTGACGAATACTGATCTAAAATACAAATTTCAAATAAACAGCATCTAAACATTGAAAGGCAATATTGAGTAAAATGCCAAAATAATTTACAAAACCAAGATAAATGAATTTATAAATTTGTATTTTTTGAAAAGGTATAAAATTAGATTTGTGAAAGGATACAAATAAATGCTTTCAATAAAAGGATTTAAAACTCACATTCTTGCTTTTACCTTATCCTCTAAGGGATTTAACAAACACTGTTAGATGCTGCAGACTTGGAAACTCCTAGTTAAGAAGCTGAAGGTCAAGAAGGCAAGAATGCAACTGTAAAATAATTTTCACTTCCATAAACAGCATAGAGGGAGGAATTCAGGGTAGAATTAAAAGTAATATTGATCTTTAAAAAAAGAAAAATCATTAGAAAATGTCAGGAAAAAGATACGTGTAAAATGAGAGCGAATCATGGATGGCTTGAATGCTGGAGAAGACTCTTCACCTTCCTGAAATATGATAGTGACAATGTCATTTCCAATATGTCGCTTCCTTTCTACCTGGAAAAAAAAAGGAAAACAAAAAAGGAAAAAAAGAAAGAAGAGGCAGAAAAAAAGAGATAGACAGTGACTTACAAGACATATGTAAGTATCTTAGCAATTCTATGACAGAACAATAGAACAATATTCCTAAACTGTAAACAGAAAAATTACAGTCAATATGACTGAGGACAGTATAAAACCATTACTTAACTATAAGCAAGTAAACCTAGCGATGACATGGTGCACACAACGAGGCAGGTTCTAGAAGAATTGATATTGCATATGTTTAGATAAGCACTCATAGTTTCCATAATTAATATTAATGAATTGGGCACGGAAACTCTAGCATTCCAAAAAAAGCAAATCTACCGCTTGAAATAAAAGGACAAAAAACTCTGGTGCTGAAGTATTCTTTTGAAAAAAATATTCTGATTGGCCTCCATTTTCTTCTGCGATCTTGTCATCAGTCCAAGCAAAAAGCATGAGAAAACTGCCATATGTCAGAATGCATAGTAAGAATAAATGTAAGAATGCATAATAAATAATAAATCGAGTAATTTGTAAGTAATTTAGGTAAATCATTATGGATGTATGATGTATAATAAACACATGTGCCTATAAAGTATTTTTTTCATCATAAATACAAAGAAAGGCCTGAGCAATGAATGACAGCACATTTGAACAAGAACCCACCTAGTTAATCCACGGCAGTGTGAGCACTTCTTAGGTTACCAACCTGAACGTGCTCACCAGGGGAATTTCTTTCAAGCGACACTAATTGCTACTCAAGCAGGAACTATGGGATACACATGTGAATATTCCTACAATTCACACACAAGGCTAAGTTCCAGTTTTCCTAAAGTCTTTGAGGTAATAATTACAGCAGTGAAGCTCTTCAAGTCATCTGAACACCACACTTAATCACTTCTCTGTGAAGCAACTTAGATCTTCTTCACAAGTATCTTTTGTACCTTAATGGAGATGATAGGATGCATTATTTCTAATAAACAGAATGAAATTTTCAGCATCGGGTAGGATATTGAGGAAAAGAAGTGCAAAAGTCTCAAGGCTTGCATCTCTCAACTATTAACAGACAAGAAGTCCTTTATTTCTTACCAAGTTTTGGAGTTTGTGATTTAACAAATAAAGAGGGAAATAAAGAGAGAACCATGTACCTGCTGCTTGTTCTCTCTAGAATATGGTAGCATGGTTGAAACATGGAACATAATTTCATGCCCTTGAAAAACTGTATAGATGGAACAGGTTCCTGTTGTATCATCTGCAAGGGAAGGCAACATTTTAAGGAGGAGTATCTCCTGAAAGTTTTCTGAAAATCAAAAGATATTTCAAGTCTTTCTACCGAAAGACTCTAATCTTCTTCAGTTACCCTTCTTTGTCCGATCCACTTTAGAAAATGTCCCCACCACATGTTTCATGTGAGTCCAAACCAAGTTTGCAACTGATCTGCATATTCACACTTAAAACCTATTACACCTTTCACCTACCCTCCTGAAATCACATGGGTCTTCAAGCCACAATGTCCTTCTACCATGAGGCAAGTAACATGTCAGGTTATCATTCATCTCATTCCAACTTAAAATGAAACCGTTCACCTTGGTAATAGCTGTCATAACTGCATTCCATACCAGTGACTTAAGCTAACCTGACTCGTTCCTGGTGAACGAGTTCTACTTCTGGTGAAGCAGAGCATTTAATACACAAACGAGGAAGCCTGTTTGGGGATTTTTTCATAACCACGATATATACAATATGCACTACACGCAATAAGAAGAAACATTTAGAATGCAGCTCCACCCCCTTTCATTGCTTCAGATGAGTTCTTACTTTTAGTGTCCAGTCCTCCTCTGTAGCCTGACCAGCCTTTCAAAGTAATTGTGTCACCCAAGAGATGCAAAAATCGTTGAAAGCTTTCACTTCCAGTTTCTACATGTGGGAGGGAGAAATGTTACAAAAAAAGCGCACCCATAGTAATAGAACATATCTCAAAAATGACCAAAATGAGGAAATGGGTCCTGCTTCCAGGACACAAAGTTTCAGCTGAGTTAGTTTCCTTTCAGGTCTTCCAAGCCTACTGCCTTTCCAGAAAGAGCACCTCAAATAGGCATCATCACATAAAATTAAACAGTGACCTCTTTTGCTAGCACCAATGCTGTTCAAGCGCATAGGAGAATGCGATCATGCTGTAAAAGAGTGAAAGAACTACAAGCAGTGAGTTAATGAGTTGCCTCCTTCAAATACCTCTTTTTTTTAAATGTTCATGTCACACGGTCTATTTCTAGGAGAGATTTCACTCTCTTTCAAGCTGTAACAATAGGCTTCCTACTGCCACTTCTTACAGACATAGAAGACCCTATGCTACAATTTTTCACCCAACACATGAAACCAAACTAAACGACTGTTCATATAACCATTGCCTCCCGCCCTGCTTCCCGCTGTAAGCACGATCTTGCCTTTTTTTTTTTTATTCAGATGAACAAAACAATTAGGGAGAAGGTGAAAAACTCACCATTACTGAACATTTCATCATCTGTAAGCTGACCATCCTTAGCATAAAGGACTCCAAATTTAAAATTCACCGATCCCTGGGAAATAAAACCAAATATTATATGGTAAACAGTCAAACAGAAGACATAAAAATTTGTTTCCTCTAAGGACTTTGATGTATGTATGTATCTTTGTATACATCCTACACATTAGAACATACACTTTATACCATCTCCTAACACAAAATAATTTACCTTTAAACTTTGATAGTATAGCATAAAATTATTAACTTAAATTGGTGATCTATTATGATTAAGTTGGTGCTTAAAGTTATTTTTGCTGTCATGTTCAAAAAAACGTTAATTTTTTTTTACTGTAACGAGCAATTGATTTCAAAGTCATCATAAGCCCATCAAAATACAAAGCTGTATTCACTGGATGGGTCTGTGAGCTAGAAGTAGTTAGGCTTATACTTACCTCTTGCTCTTCCAGAACCAATAAATCCTGTAAACAAAAACAGTATCTTTAGCCCACTTGTATTAAAGATTCTACAAGGATGATGGTTTTATTTGTGTTTAGAAGTTTGGATTTGAAATGGCCAGTTCAATGGATAAAGACAGTTTAAGTAGTATTACAACATTATTATTATTATTATTATTATTGTTATTATTATCATCATCATCATCTGCTACTGGAAGAGACAAACGAGTAGTATCTATACTTAATTACTTCTATTTCCAGAAAATGACAAAGATAAAGAACCAAACAAAAAAAAGTCACTTCCTACCTTTTGTATCTCAGGATGAAAAATTTCTCTTGGGCTCTTCTCAAATTTATCAAGACTCATAGCACTGAAATGCAAAGGAACGCGTGCTTTAGAGGAGGGCAAGTGCACATTCCAACCCCGAACCACCAACCGATTGCAGTTACAGCGCTTACAAAATGAATCGTTCCCAGAGCCTCTGGGAAATGGAACGGTTGGTGCAACTGCCATTTCTTCCCCAAAATACTAACTTCCAACACTTCCTAAACTTAGTTTGCATTTTAAAAACAGAAATTAGGGAGACTCAGGGTGGAGATCAGGTTGAAATTGATTTCCTTCTAAAGCACAGGGCTCTGTTCCATCACCCTTCACTTTGGCTCCACACAGAATCACGGGGAGCATTTTAGGAGGGCTCAAGAACCAATTCTATTTCTCCCTTTTTCTAGTTCTCTCTCTTCTTAAATAATTCAAGGCAAGTCAAATGAAAAATGAGAAGTTCAGCATCAAATTCACACTTTTTCACTTTGGTCAAGAACAGGCTTTAAAACCACCTATTGCTGCCTCTTCAATGATTAAGACTTGCAAAACTATTTTTACACGTTTTATAGATTAATCCTAAAAACCACAGGACCGCAAGCTCTGAATTACAGGAAAAGGTACACAAGCAAATATCTAAACTGATCGCTTATTTGTAAATACATACCTTAATATAGATTTCACTGATAATGTTTTTGTGGGACTGTAAGGGAGACATATTTTCTGAGTACCCTGTAAACAAGAAAAGCTAGGATATATTACAGGACATACCCACTTTTTCTGCATATTCAAATAGGATTATTAATAAAAACAATTAAGTTAAGAAAGAAGGAAGAAAACCAAGGTAATTTTACTCAGCTATATTTACTGCTGATTTAGAAAAAAAAAAAGTCATCGGTGCTGCAAAGAAAAAAAAAGTGAACCATAAATGTCTACAGTAGAATTTTAAAACAATTGCTTGGATACAAGAATCTCATGGAACATTAAGTAGAAAAAAAGTGAAACCAGTATCAGACCTGCCTATTTTCTTACCATTGTACAAGAAAATCGTAAAAGCAGTATAAAGTCAGCGCCTAAAACTGATCATAGGATGTAACCAAGAACAATTTAGGCATCATTTCTTAAAAAAAACAGTTGTTGGAAGAATTAGAAAATATCTGACACTACAGATTTCTGTCAAAAAGTTTAGTATAATGTTTAGCGTTATCTACTATGGTAGAATGATAGGTTCTTGTTATACAAAATAAAAATATGTAATAAATACTGGAATTCTGAAGAAAGAGGAAAAAGCATATGATAAACATATCCAAAACAAACAAAAGGCAGAACCGCAGTAAAGTATTTGTTTCTTACTGTTTTTCTCCAAAGTATTGAATGGTATTGAGGAATGCGCTGATTATTTTGCTCAGACAGTACAACAGACAGAAAGAAAGGGTTCTTCTCTGCATCTGTACCTACATAATTCTGATGAACTGTTGGAAGAAAAACAAGCAGCACCATCAGTCATAAGGAAGACATACCCACCCACTCGTGCAGAATCACAGAGACACCAGATTGTCTGCAGAAATAACCACGTACTTATATACAGCTGTGTGAAAAAAAACACCCAAAGAGACCGGTACAGTTTTCAAAGCCATGAAGGATTTCAAAACATCCCTTTTTGGTAGCGGGGGTTTCACTCCTTACAGACACCCATGCTCTGTTTTCAGGTTAAAAACACATGAAACAAGGACTTGTTTCATGTACAGGAGAGAAAATGTTTTAATACTAAATTAACACCATACCTTTTTTCATACTGAAATAGTAACAGTTCAAAACTACAGAAACAGCAACAGCATTTTTGCAAATTACATTTTCATTGGTCCAAATTCCAATCCATCTGCAAAAAAATATTTACCTTTCCCTAAAAAATACTTCAAGTACCATCTTGTATGATACTCTGGGTTTTCCAAATGCACATCCGTTCTGTGCCACGTACTCGGAGCATAGTCCGTATTCTGAAATCGAATTGAGAGACTGTTACATTAAATACCAAGTAAAAAAAAAGAGGACAAAATATAGGCAAAAGCAAATAAAGAGTGAAATTTTAGCTGTACGCTGCTACTTAAAAAGCAAGGATTTTTGCGAAGTCAGTTGGTGTGTAGCTGAAATAAAAATTTCTACCTCTCATTTACCCTTTTTATTAATTTCTCTGTAAGTAGGAAAGTCTTGTCCTACTGTACCACTCTTAAGGGTAATGGCAGAATGTGAAAAGGAGGTCTTTCAGTGTGGACTTTGAAGACAAACATTTTTAAAACTTAAATAAATTAATGCCTTCAGCTTTCATTTTCTCAGTTCTTCCCAAATTAATCCCCAAAGAAGTCTCCTTGCTTGACCAAAGCATGCTTCGGAAGTTCTTCAGTGCTGTTTCTCATAAATTAAGGTAAATTCCCAAGCGTCCCTCAAGCACTTTCCCACTATGACTTAACATGCAAAGAAAAAGCCATTCTCCACGTTCATTGACCATGTGGCCGTCCACTACCCACTCTACGAATCTTCCCATGATATGAGCTAATCAGCTTTTGAACTTCACAAAACTGAGCTAAATAGACAGAGGACCAAACACAACCCTCCAAAGAATCAATGCAGAATAGTTAGACTGCTTTCAACTCTGCAGCCAGTGCTGACAAGAAGCAGATGATCAGTAACATTTCGTTGTTGCTATTAGTTCAATACACACTTTACCAAAGCCTTACAAGTATCTCTAGAATTTGAGGTCTTCTTTCTTCCAATATTAAGATGGTATTTGATGAAAGTTTTGCAAAGGAAGATAAAACATGAAGGTAAGTGGAAACCTAATTGTCACGGGAGTAGTTGCAGGGACACACTGTGAGTTTAGCAGCAAGAAAGATGAAGGGAATTACTCTCCAAGGCTCCACTCAACCTCTTTCTCTCTTATTTAAAGATAAGCACAGCTGCCAAAAGACAGCTAAGGGTCAAAAAAATGAAGCTAAACCTCATCAAGCCAAGGAGCAAACTTTAAAGCACAGAGGTCAGCTTGAACATCATAGTACCAACAGGACAGGATAGATATAGAGATGTACTAGAGACTGGGAAGCGTCAATCAGAGATATTTTTCTCTAACACGATCGAGTGAGCAAAAATGTTACCACAACAAAATGCGAGAATTTTTCAAAGTCCTCTTCCTTAGAAAATGACTGCAAATGCATCTTTTGTAAGTGAATAATAACTGAAGCTGAATCATTTTCTTCAGCATTCTGTGAGTATTTTTGGGCACTTACCTCACCAGAGGAGCCATTTTCCACACGGAACCGTCCAGCTCTTTGAATGGCTCCGTCAGCATCACTAGATATAAGCTATAAGAGAGTTTAACATAGAGGTTTTATTTCAAAAAATAGCCATACGATCAGCAATCAAAACTTACTACCATTTCTTATTGTTCAGGCATCAGGACTCCCCAGAGAGAAGGGATCAGTCTAGCTATTACCAATTTGACTAAAGACTTTGAATGACCCGGTAAGAACTCTGAGACAAATCGAATGCTTCATGAAGCAAGAAAAGTTAAGTTTGAAACATTTAGAATTTTGAAAGGGTAACAAGAACCTTCAAACATCTGTACTCCAAAAATGATACACTTTCATAAAATGCTAGCAAAATTTTTAAGAAAAACATCCAAGAAACGAAACCATTCATGTGAACTTACTGTGAATTAATAATTATAAATAACTTTTATCTTCCAGCAAAAGACTTTAAGTACTAGGAATGAAAGAGCCTCTTATCAGAAAACCAATTACTTGCATTTTTGGATTAAAACACGCATCTTTTATGTATAACATACAATATGGAAAGAAGAGAAAGGAACCCGGTGTTCCCACAATACAACTTCCAGCAACTAGGCCACCATTTTACACCCAATTTACACACACATTAGTTAATATACTAACTTGAAAATTACAACTATATCTTGTAGAAAACTTGTGACTTCATCCCATAGTAACAGAGCTGGAGATAATTTTCTTAACTCCTCCCCACTTCTGTTATCCTACAGTAAATTTATGTAATTTCATTATGACCTTGTAATCAGAATGACACTGCTGACATATTTTCACAATGCAGAAGAAATTGATATATGAGAAAAACGTAGTGCCAACCTAATCTCCGAATTTCAAGTAAATGCACAATAGCTGACAGATTCTAGGGAACCATTTTCAAAATCCTAACTCTGACTAGGTCATTCGGTTTTCAGCCCTCTCCCACTACTATGAGTCACGTACATATAAAATTACATACACGTGTATGTACACGCATAAGCATGTACACAGTTTATAGCTTACATAATTGTTAGTACTTCATTAAATACTACCCTAATATTTTGCCATCTTCAGTTTCTAAGAGGAAAAAAGGCTCAATTTCCATCTGGAAGTAAACACAGTATTTATATAAAGCTTCCTTTTCTGTTACAATGAAAAATTAATTAATAAGGTAGTAAAAAGATGCCCCATCACAGGTCTGATATATATCTATTCAGAAGCCACTTTATATCAGCTTATAACTTTCAAGTCTAGCTGAGAATGCACATTTTCCAAACTAGATCCCATTCTTTTACTTGGAAAAGAAAAGGATTAGAGCTCTGCGTTATAAGCTGATAAACTGAAGGACAGGCTACGTATACTTACAAGCTCCACAGATCCATAATGCTTTCTGCTAAACTCTCCGCGTCTGCAACCCAGATCTTCAGATACGGAGCTGGAATAGAAACGCTTCATCTGTGTACACAAGTCAACTAGTCTTACATTTCCTGCAATGCTATACCCTGCCATTAAAAAAAATATAATTTCTGCTGAACAGGGTTCACAGAACATAAACTCATTGCTGCAGGGAACACTTCTTACAGCATGCACAATCCCTAGCAGCCATCGCAGTCTGGCTTTCACATTACACCCAAAGCAAATGTCCACGTCCTGACTGGAAGCAAAAGCTAGGATTAAATTAAATACTAAGGCATGATGCAATCAGAGTTCCAAAGCAGGTGGTGGCTCATAACCACGTTCGAAAAGTAAACTTAAAGCCTCAAAGAGGTCAACTGCACTGTACAACTCAGTAAGACCACATTTAGTAGGTTGCTACTGATTTTTTCAGTCTTTTTTCAGCCCACACACAATGAGAAAAGAAACCAGTACTTAAGAGCATGAGGAAACAACAGCATTTCAGAGGTTTCCCTCCACCACCTTGAAAAGATAGCAAACAAAAATAATCCTGGAACGCGAAGTGCAAAATCCGCCCGCAGTACCAACCTCGTACCATGATATCGCATTACTCACCACCTCTTCACAAACTACGTTCCACTAATTTGAAGACAGACTGCCTTGCCACAAACCACACCCTCATATCAAAAGCATTTTTCTGACGGCACTCTCAATAATTCATAAAACACGAGTATATCTGCACTAATGATTAAAACAAGACTGCTTAAATATCAATATTGTCATTTGTGTCCCAATTCAAACCACCTAAAACATACCTAAACTTCAAACACACTAGCAGTCCTTTTAAAAACCAGAAATATACCCAAGAGCAAATCTCTGCCTCTTCTCAACTTAACTACTTTATATCACACCTCACCTGCTTCATATCTTATAATTAAAGCAGACTCTCACATCAACATAAATGCTACAGACACAACCTCGTTAAAATTAGGCTTCAATTTAGGCACAGGTAAGATTCACGTTATCATGCAATTTGCCTAAGCGCACATGCTCCCTAAGGAATCCTCGCGCCTGCATCCCTCTTTGGCTCTCCATTCTCGCATACCACCAAGATTCGTACTCGACTCTCTAACGGATCACATCTGCTAATTTAAAAAATACACTGTGATTAAAATCAACTGTTCATATTAATTTTCTTCCTTGAATTACATCCTTCCATAGTCCTGATCTCTATAAGAAAAACGGCTGCTCCAGTTATGACACTTTCAGAGTAGTTTTCATCTTATTAAGATGAACTGCCAGCACTGAGGAGGTTAGTTCATCAGTGCTTTGCTTTACGTGGGCTTAATAATTTAAAATTTACTTACATTGCAAAGTATTTAAATACAGATGCACCTTTATTCATGTGAATATAACTAACCAGCTTACATCTACACAGTATATTCCACCTCCCTTTCCCATTTTTCTGGAAACATAGGTGCAGTTGTCTAAATGAACAGCAACAATGAAGAGGAGAGAGGACTAGCTTCTTCCCGTTTCAACAGAAGCTCCTACAAAACAGTCCTGAAAGTTGAACAACGAAGCAAAATTAAACGCATTTGCTAATCTAAACATAAGCGTTTTCTGGATCCTAGTGCCAAATCACAAGTTTTGTCTTTCAGAAGCTCGACACTGGAAAGCGTTTTACTTGGGGGTCGGGAGGGTAGGGGCAGAAGGGGGTGAGTTTGCAGACTGCACCTGTGCGATCAGCACAGAAGGATACAGCCTGCATGCTTCTTGGGCTCGCCATTCTCCTTGCCATCTATGTGTTTACTAGTCATTACCGGTCCATCTGTTTTCATTTAAGAAAGTCACAAGCACTAACGCAGTCAGCAGCCGTGTCATTCCAGCGATATCGCAGCGCTATGTGCTCGCAACGCTGAACACGCTGAGAAGCCGACTCCGAAGACGCTCGTCCGCCTCCGCCTGCAGCAGCGGCAGCAGCCCGAGGGAGACGGCTGCAGCTCGGGGGCTCCTGCGCCTCCGCCAGCCCGAGGGCAGCCACCCCACAGTGACCGCGGGAGCCCGCGCGGCCCCTGCAGCTCCCGGCCCCCGGCAGCAAAGCACCGCCTCGCCCTCCGCCATCGGCTGTCGGCAGGACGCCCCGCCCCGCCCCGCCCGAGCTGAGCCCCCGCCACCGGTACCGCTGAGTGAGGCCGAGGAACCGGGTGGACGCCCCTTCCGCGCTGCTCAGATCCATGCGGGCGGCCAGACGGAGGCTTCGCTCCTCCAGCGTCGCTGCCACAGCTCCGTCCCGCGCGGGAGAGGCGCCGGGAGCTCCCCGCGCACATCCCGCTCTCCCGGCGCACGGCCCCGCGCGTCCACCTCGGCCCGCCAACCACTCATATGCCGCGTCCGCCGTTGCGTCAGACGCTGCGCCGTCAGCAGGGCCTGCCGGGAGTTGTAGTCTCGGGCTGACAGCCACCGCTCAGTCCTCCGCCACCGGGAGCTGCGGTCCCGCCAGGGGATCAAACGGCTCCTTCGCTCCTGGGCGGGAAAGGACCTTAGGCAGCACCGCCCCTCCCGAATGCCCTTTCTTTTTCATTCCAACTCTTTTTTCTGTTTTTCACCCCCTTTTTCACTCTCACCCTTTTCCTTTTTCACTTTCTCTTTAACTCTCTTTTTTTCTCTAACCTTTTCTTTCTTTCTTCCTTTCTTTTGCTACTTGTATTTCTAACTTTGTTTTCCTTTCTAGCCTTAGACTAAAAAAGCAGCAGTAGAAACTTTCATGCTACCTGGGACTAAAAAAAAAACCCCAAACTATAATGATTTAAAGAAAACTATTTACTCCCTGGGAGCCTAAAATTATCTACTGCTGCACCAGACATACAGCTTTTATTCCTTTTAATATATACTTTATAGGGCCCCAATTACTGCTCCAGCTGTCAGTAATGAATAGCAATATCCATTAACCACATCATCAGTACTCCCATCTACATTACCAGTCAAATAATGACACAACTAAGAGGTAATTGCATCATGATTATGTAATTACATAAACCAGCAATCCATCACCACAGCTACCAGTTACCATCAAGCCCACCCCTCACAAAAACCTCACCGCCACTGCGTTGTTGTTTTGGGTTTCCTGTAACAATAAATCAACATGTAATGAAAATAGAAAAAGGTTATCATCTTGTGTTAGTATGTGTTTTGTGTTGCATTGCTCTCTATTGCTCTGTATTGCAGGGTGAGCACAGGGTGAACTCTCTCCTCCTTGCTGTGACACCTGGGCTGGGAGGGATGACACAGCGACCTCGGCCAGCCCATGCTGCCTGTGCCATCACCTGGCACTGACGTGTTTGATGAAAATCCTTTTGCTGGGATTTTTGTCCTGAGAAGCCTCAGAACAGAAATGGAACCAATAAGGATCTGCTGGCTGTGAAGTGTGGGCTGGAGGTGGTTTAGCAACAGGGGCATCTTGGATTGGTCTCGGGTGCATTGTTTCTACTTGATGACCAATCATGGTCCAGCGGTGTCGGGGCTGTGAGCAGTCCCAGGTTTTTATTATTCATTCCTTTCCAGCTTTCTGATGTCTCCTTGCTCTTTTAGTGTAGTTCTAATATCTCATTTTCTTTTAATATAATAGAGATCATAAAATAATATTTCAGCCTTCTGAAAGGGGGAGTCAAGATTCTCATCTCCTCCCTTGTCCTGAAGGACCCTCAAACACCACCACAATCAGCGGCCGAGCGGGTTTGTGCGAGCCTCTCAGTAACCCTCGGCCGGTCCCAAGTTGGCAGACACCGGGGGACAGCCCCGACACGGCCAACAGCGGGGAGACACTGTCTGTGCCCCGAGGGTGCTGAGGGCACCTGGGCTGGGGGGAGACACTCTCTGTGTGTGCCCCGAGGGTGCTGAGGGCACCTGGGCTGGGAGGAGACACTCTCTGTGCCCTGAGGGCACCTGGGCTGGCCGGGAGACACTCTCTGTGCCCCGAGGGTACTGAGGGCACCTGGCCTGGTTGCCTTTGCAGCACAAGAGACACCAGAGACAGCGGTAGAAGATAAAGGGCTGACTCTTAGCAGGGGTTAATCCAAGGTTTTATTAGGACCCCCAAAGGAGCTCCTGCACCTCAGGGGGCCTCGTGCCGAGAGCCCAGGGGAGATGTGCCAAGGTTACATTTTAAGGGAGGTGGAAACCGACAGTAGATAACACCCTACCAACCATTAAGTGACCCTAAGGGATGGATGCTGGGGGATAGACATATAGGACAGCGTATGGGGCAAGGCTTGGGGGGCTGACCCCTGGCCTCTGGCTGATCACTCGAGGACTTCGACCGAAACTTCTGCATGGGGGGGATGGGAGGCTGAGTGATTGACAGAGAGCCAGGGTGGGGGTTTGGGGATGATCTCATCCCGGGAGAGGGATAACACAGGTAAAGGGAGGGGGGTACAGTTTGGGATAAACCATTTGGGAAAAATTACTTCAAAGTATTACAAAGTATAAAAATGCACTACAGCAGGTTTGGGCAGCACCAAATAAAATGTAATAAAATGCTTTAAAAATAGAAAAATAAAAAAAAATAAAATAACAAAATTAATTAAAAATAAATAATAAAAAAAACCAAACTGTAAAGTGCTGTAAAGTGCTGTACAAGTTCCATAAAATGTAGTGCCGTAATGCAAGACCCTCAAACACCACCACAATCACCAGCTTAAATTGGTCTGGGCAGCGCCAAATAAAATAAAATAAAAAGCTTTAAAAATAGAAAAATAAAAAAAAAAATTAAATAAAAAACAAAATTAAAAAAATAAATGCTTTAAAAATAGAAAAATTAGAAATAAAAAATAAAAAGAAAATTAAAAAAATAAAATGCTTTAAAAAGAGAAAAATTAAAAATAAAAATTAAATAAAAAATAAAATTTAAAAAATGCTTTAAAAATAGAAAAATTTAAAAAAATTAAATAAATAAAATAAATGCTTTAAAAATAGAAAAATTAAAAATAAAAATTTAATACAAAACAAAATTTAAAAAATATAATAAATGCTTTAAAAATAGAAAAATTAAATATAAAAATTAAATTAAAAATTAATAAAATTAAAAGGTTTAAAAATAGAAAAATTAAAAATAGAAATAAAAAATTAAATTAAAAAATAAAAAAAAGGTTTCAAAATATAAAAATAAAAATTAAATAAAAAATAAAATTAAACAATAAAAAAGCTTTGAAAATAGAAAAATTAAAAATAAAAATTAAATAAAAAATAAAATTAAAAAAATAAATGCTTTAAAAATAAAAAAATTAAGAATAAAAATAAATAAAAAATAAAATTTAAAAATTCAAAAACTTTGAAAATAAAAAATTTAAAAAATAAAAATTAAATAAAAAACAAAATGAAAAAATAAATGCTTTAAAAATAGAAAAAATAAATATAAAAATTAGAAAAAAAATTAAAAAATAAATGCTTTAATAATACAAAAATTAAAAATAGAAAAAAAAAATAAAAAACGAAATTAAAAAAATAAATGCTTTAAAAATAGAAAACTTAAAAATAAACATTCAATAAAAAACAAAATTAAAAAATATAATAAATGCTTTAAAAATAATAAAATTAAATATAAAAATGAAATAAAAAATTATTAAAATAAAAAGCTTTTAAAATAGAAAAATTAAAAATAAAAACGAATTTAAAAAATTTTAAAAAGGCTTTAAAAATAGAAAAATTAAAAATTAAATAAAAAAAATTTACAAATCAAATAAATGCTTTTAAAATAGAAAAATAAACAATCAATAAAAAACAAAATTATAAAATATAATAAATGCTTTAAAAATAAAAAAATGAAATATAAAAATTAAATAAAAATTAAAAAATAAAAAGCTTTAAAAATAGAAAAATTAAAAATAAAAATAAAAATAAATTTAAAAAATTTTTTAAAAAGAGAAAAATTTAAAAAATTAAAAATAAAATTTTGAAAATAAAAACCTTTAATAATAGAAAAATTAAAAATAAATATAAATTTAAAAAAAATAAATGCTTTAAAAATAAAAAAATTAATAAAAAAATTTAAAAAATAAAAAGGTTTAAAAATAAAAATAAATAAAAAATAAAATTAAAAAAATACAAAGCCTTAAAAATAGAAAAATAAAAATTAAATAAAAAACAAAATTAAAAAAATAAATGCTTTAAAAAAAGAAAAATTAAATTTAAAAAATAAATTTAAAAATATTTTAAAAATAAAATAAAAAGCTTTAAAAATAGGAAAATTAAAAATAAAAACAAATAAAAAATTTAAAAAATAAAATAAAAAGCTTTAAAAATAGAAAAATTAAAAAAACCCCAAAATTAATAAAATAAAATTAATTAAAAATACATGAAAAACAAAATAAAAACTCTAAAGTGCTGTAAAGTGCCGTAAAATTTCCATAAAACGTCGCAAAACTGCCGTAAAGCGCCACTGTCGCAAAAGGTGCCGTAAAGCGCGACTGTCGTAAACGGGGCAGTAAAGCGCGACTGTCGTAAAAGGGGCCGTAAAGCGCGACTGTCGTAAAAGGTACCGTAAAGCGCGACTGTCGCAAAAGGTGCCGTAAAGCGCGATTGTCGCAAAACTGTCGTAAAAGGTGCCGTAAAGTGCGACTGTCGCAAAACCGTCGTAAAAGGTGCCGTAAAGCGCGACTGTCGCAAAAGGTGCCGTAAAGCGCGACTGTCGCAAAAGTGTCGTAAAAGGTGCCGTAAAGCGCGACTGTCGCAAAAGGTGCCGTAAAGCGCGACTGTCGCAAAAGTGTCGTAAAAGGTGCCGTAAAGCGCGACTGTCGCAAAAGGTGCCGTAAAGCGCGACTGTCGCAAAACTGTCGTAAAAGGTGCCGTAAAGCGCGACTGTCGCAAAAGGTGCCGTAAAGCGCGACTGTCGCAAAAGTGTCGTAAAAGGTGCCGTAAAGCGCGACTGTCGCAAAAGGTGCCGTAAAGCGCGACTGTCGCAAAAGTGTCGTAAAAGGTGCCGTAAAGCGCGACTGTCGCAAAAGGTGCCGTAAAGCGCGACTGTCGCAAAACTGTCGTAAAAGGTGCCGTAAAGCGCGACTGTCGCAAAAGGTGCCGTAAAGCGCGACTGTCGCAAAAGTGTCGTAAAAGGTGCCGTAAAGCGCGACTGTCGCAAAAGGTGCCGTAAAGCGCGACTGTCGCAAAACTGTCGTAAAAGGTGCCGTAAAGCGCGACTGTCGCAAAAGGTGCCGTAAAGCGCGACTGTCGCAAAACTGTCGTAAAAGGGGCCGTAAAGCGCGACTGTCGCAAAAGGTGCCGTAAAGCGCGACTGTCGCAAAACTGTCGTAAAAGGTGCCGTAAAGCGCGACTGTCGCAAAAGGTGCCGTAAAGCGCGACTGTCGTAAAACTGTCGTAAAAGGTGTCGTAAAGCGCGACTGTCGCAAAAGGTGCCGTAAAGCGCGACTGTCGCAAAAGTGTCGTAAAAGGTGCCGTAAAGCGCGACTGTCGCAAAAGTGACGTAAAGGCGACTGTCGCAAAACTGTCGTAAAAGGTGCCGTAAAGCGCGACTGCCGTAAAAGGTGCGTTTTTTCGACAGCCGTGCTTTACGACACTACCTTTTATGGAACTTTTACAGTACTTTACAGCACTTTACGGATTTTATTTTGTTTTTAAATTATTTTTAATTAATTCTATTTTTTAAATTTAATTTTGATGTAATATTTTTTAATTTTCCGATTTTTAAAGCTTTTTTTAATCTTTTTTTTAGTTTTAATTTTTCTATTTTAAAGCATTTATTTTATTTTTAAATTTTCCTTTTTATTTAATTTTTAGTTTTAATTTTTATAT
This sequence comes from Molothrus aeneus, assembly GCF_037042795.1. Lineage (NCBI taxonomy): Eukaryota > Metazoa > Chordata > Aves > Passeriformes > Icteridae > Molothrus > Molothrus aeneus. Next base: position 11,598,381 of record NC_089664.1, read on the forward strand.
TTCTAAAGCATATTTTAAATTTTTTTATTTTTATTTTTTCCTAATTTTTACTTTTGAGTTTTTGATTTTTAAAGCTTTTTTAAATTATTTTTTATTTAATTTTATTTTTGATTTATCTATTTTTAAAGCTTTTTATTTTATTTTAATTTTTTTTTAATAAAATTTTTTTGTTTTATTTTTTAAAAGCATTTATTTTTTTAAATTTATTTTTTATTTTTTAGTTTTCATTTTTATTTATAAACTATTTATTTTATATTTTAAATTTTATTTTTTATTTCATATTTATTTTTGCTTTATCTATTTTTAAAGCATATATTTGATGTTTTTGTTTTTAAAGCATTTATTTTAGTTTTTACTTTTTATTTAATTTTTATTTTTGATTTTTCTATTTTTAAAGCTTTTTATTTTATTTTTTAATTTTATTTTTTATTTAATTTTTTGTTTTAATTTTTTTATTTTTAAAGCATTTATTTTATTTTTTTAATTTTATTTTTTATTTCATTTTTATTTTTTGCTTTTTCTATTTTTAAAGCTTTTTTTATTTTTTAATTTTATTTTTATTTAATTTTTTATTTAAGTTTTTTTATTTTTAAATCATTTATTTTTTTAATTTTATTTTTTATTTCATTTTTATTTTTTGCTTTTTCTACTTTTAATGCTTTTTAAAAAAAAATTTATTATTTATTTAATTTTTAGTTTTTATTTTTTTATTTTTAAAGCTTTTTTTATTTTTTATTTAATTTTTATTTTTGATCTTTCTATTTTTAAAGCTTTTTAAAATTTTTTTATTTAATTTTTTTTTCATTTTTAGTTTTCATTTTTAATTTTTGAACTATTTATTTTATTTTTCAAACATTATATTTTATTTCATTTTTATTTTTTGCTTTTTCTATTTTTAAAGCATTTATTTTATTTTTTTACTTTTATTTTTTTATTTAATTTTTAGTTTTGATTTTTTTATTTTTAAAGCATTTTTTAATGTTTTTTTAATTGAATTTTTATTTTTGATCTTTCTATTTTTAAAGCTTTTTAATTTTTTTTAATTTTCAGTTTTAATTTTTTTAAATTTTAAACATTTATTTTATTTTTTAATTTTATTTTTTATTTCATTTTTAGTTTTAATTTTTTATTTTTGAACTATTTATTTTATTTTTATTTTTTTATTTCATTTTTATTTTTTGCTTTTTCCATTTTTAAAGCATTTATTTTATTTTTTGATTTTCTTTTTTATTTCATTTTTAGTTTTGATTTTTTTATTTTTAAAGCATTTTTTTATTATTTTTTATTTAATTTTTATTTTTGATCTTTCTATTTTTAAAGCTTTTTTTAATTTTTTATTCAATTTTTTTAAATTTTTCTATTTTTAAAGCTTTTTTTTATTTTTTAATTTTATTTTTTATTTCATTTTAATTTTTTGCTTTTTCTATTTTTAAAGCATTTATTTTATTTTTTTAATTTTCCTTTTTATTTAATTTTTAGTTTTGATTTTTTATTTTTAAAACATTTTTTTATTTTTTATTTTTTATTTAATTTTTATTTTTGATCTTTCTATTTTTAAACCTTTTTTTATTTTTTATTTAATTTTTAGTTTTAATTTTTTTATTTTTAAACATTTATTTTATTTAATTTTATTTTTTAATTTTATTTTTTATTTATTTTTAGTTTTGATTTATTTTTAAAGCATTTATTTTTTTAATTTTATTTTTTATTTAATTTTTTAGTTTTGATTTTTTATTTTTAAAGCATTTCTTTTATTTTTTTAATTTCATTTTTATTTCATTTTTAGTTTTAATTTTTCTATTTTTAAAACATTTCTTTTATTTTTTTTAATTTTTTTTTTAATTTTTAGTTTTAATTTTTCTGTTTTTAAAGCTTTTTATTTTTTTAATTTTATTTTTTTTTATTTTCCCATTTTTAAAGCATTTATTTTATTTTTTATTTAATTTTTTATTTAATTTTTAGTTTTAATTTTTCTATTTTTAAAGATTTTAATTTTATTTTATTTGCTGCTGCCCAGACCAACTCAAGCTGGAGATTGTGGTGGTGTTTGAGGGTCTTGCAGTTACCCCGATTAATAGGTAGAGATGATGTTTGGAGGCCACAGTGTTACAGGTAGGGGTTAAACTGTTTTTTAGGGTCTTTCAGGTGATTTTTCAGGGATTTTTAGGGATATTTTAGGGGTTTTTTTGCAGGAGTTTTTTAGGAATTCTCTGGAAATGTTTAGGATACCTTTAGGGCTTTTTCAGGGCTTTAAAAATAATTTTTAGGGTGTTTTAATGACTGTCTTACCGGGGTGCCCCAGCCGCCCAAGGCACCCCGTGCTGGCGCTGCGGCGCTCCAGCCCAGCCTCCCGTCAGTGCCGCCTGTGGTCGCTTCCCCTCTCCTGCCGCCGCCACTGCATGGCGGGCCGAGCCGCGCCTTCCCCACCACACCCTCCCGCTTCAGAGCTGCTGGATGGCGCGGCTCCGCCGCCTCCTGCAACCACGGGCATCCCGGCGTTTTCTTCCACGGCCGCAACCGCGGCCCCGTTCCCGTAGCTCCGCCTCCTCCCGCACGCCCCGTCCAGCCCGGCGCCATGGTGACTGCCCGCGCCGCCGTAGTGACGGAACCCACACATGCGCAGTTGCTACAACCCCAGCACCAGCGATATCACTCCGCGCCGACTCATCGAACCACAGCGCTGCTTCCGGGATCAGCCGCACGCATGCGCAGTTCTATCTCCACGGCCCCGCCGCCACCCCCCACTGCGTTTGCCGCAGCTTTGATACAGCCCGGTCCCGGTTCCGAGCCGCTGCGTGCCGCTGTCCAGCCACAGCCGGCATCCCTGTGCCCTGTCACGCCACTTCTGCCGCCACTGCGTCTATACACGGCACCACAGCAGGCGAAAACTGCAGCGCCTTGCACGTATCCTTCCGCGTCTCTCCTTCTGCCGGGCACCGAGAGATCCCTCTGCAGCGCGTAACCCTGAGCAACCGATACCTGGTGTGCCTCCGCGTTTTCGCCTTCCACACTCCTAGCCCCCAGTGGGACTACTTTGTGTCACGATTCGTCTGCACAGCCACATCCATGCACACAAACCGTGCGACGAGGAGGAGGAGGAGGAGGTTGGAATATGACAGCTGCTTTAATAAATACAGGACAGACAGAGAATTATTTTGCCCCTGCAAATGCCAGCTCTTTGATCCCAACACAAAAGAATTTTGAAAAAGAACTGTTCCCAAATAGCTCCAGAGTCCCCTCAGTGTTTGGGACAGATTTCTCGACCCACAAATAGACAGTAAACCCTGACAATTTGCCAGCATTAATGCCAAAATTAGAAAACTCACAAAAATCTTTTGATAATTTTCACCTAACAGACTGGTGTGAAAAACATCAATCACTTGCTTTTCAAATTTTTGAAAGTTTAATAGTAATAAAATGGTTATAAAAATAGTAATACAATTAGAGTAATAATAATTTGGACAATTTGAATTAGGACAATATGAGACAACAAAAACAAAGAGTTACGGACGTCCGGGTACCTTTTTCTGGGCAGCACGAGCCTGAAAAAGGACCCCTGTTAACAAAGGATTAACCCTTAAAAGCAATAGCCTGTTGCATAGTCATACACTTCGTACATGGTGCATAAATTCCATTCAAACACAGGATTCTGTCTGCTCATCATCCACTTCTTCCTTCTAATCCTAACAGCGCCTTGGAGGCAGGAAGAAGTTTGTTTCTTCTGATAAGAGGGCAATATATATAAATTCTTTTTCTCTGAAAGATCCAGGTGTCCTGTGGCCGCTATCTTGCTGCAAGTCCTTTCTTTAAAAAAAGTATCTTACATAGCATCGTTTCTATTTTAACAGTTTTTATAACCTAAAACTATATTTAACACACTACTTAAGAGAATTAATACAGCATTCCTTTCTAACACAACACATATAATATTCATTTTAATATTTCAAAAAAGCCAATCATAAAATACCTGCATTTGTCACAATCCCCACTCTTATTCTTTGTAAATCCTTTGGCTTGAGCAATATTTCTTATCTACTTGCATCTTCTGGACTATGCGGGCAAAATAAAACAGGGGATTACACAAGGAAGAAATATAAAAATAGTTGCAACACATAAAATGAAAGATCTTAATTTCTTCTAATACATTACCCTACCAGCTAGGTATTAACATTGTTTTCTAATTTTTGGACCGGTACCTCGGTTATTATATGCATATATATTTTTTCTTCTTTGATTTCTTTTGCTTTTTCTAGAATGACTTTTCTGTGCTCATCAATTTTCAACAATTTGATATATTAAACTTTCCAAAAAACACCCCCTTCTTTGGCCAATAAATAGTGTAAAGCCAACCTATTCTGATACCCTACAGTTTTTGTTTGGCTTAGCTGACTTGATATTAACTCCAATGCCTGGGCAGCTCCATTTGCTATCATTTCCATAACTGCTTGGAGTCTTGTAATACGACTCAATAGATAATTTGGGGTCAATACAGAGTTAAGTTGCTGTGCTGGTTTTACCTTTTCGTTTATTATTTGTTTTTTTACCAAATCTCAAACCGTCAAGATTAAATGTAAAACAAATCCCTCTCTCTCCTTTTGGACATTCAATTCCAAATCTATTACCACTTTTTCCTAAGTTTCTTGTAATCCAATAATTTACTCCATTTTGCCTACAGGTTCTTAATTTGGATGGGTTATAACAGTGGCTGTTGACATAGGTGTGTGTAATTAAAGAGGAACTTTGGTTTCTTTCCACGTGATGCTTTCTGCAGCATTTGTGACACGATCTTGCTGGTATCCCGAAAGGGAAAAGAGAACAAATGAGTGCCAGAAACAGGAATAACAGAGGTCCAGTATGCCTTATACTCCCACCTCCCAGGCCTGTGAGGTTGCAACCCACGGCAGGTGTATTTGATCTTCTCGGTGGCAAAAAACAGAGGCCAATCTGGTCGTGCCCTCTATTTCCTTGTCACTTTCTCTTAAATAATTTCCAGGCAAATTGGTTTGGACACCCTTTAACTGTGGTCTCTTACCGTTCTTCAGGTATCTCTCATTCACCAGGCACTAGTAATTCCCATCCACAAAACTAAGTTATTACTTTAACACTTTTTGCAATAAGAGCATAAATGTTGTGAACTACAATACTAATTATTCTCACAATTCAAGCATTTACTTATAACCCAGCTAGCATGTCCAGTCTTGGAATGAATCAAATAAAGTTTACTGATGGAAATGGTAATTCCCCTTCTCCCCTGTACAATTCTCAGGCTACGGTCAGAACACAAAAACAGTCTTGATCCTTCTATCTGGAGTATTCCTCCCCTAAGGAGATGTTTTATTCAGGCAAGACCAGAATAAAACCAGGCAGTGTTTGAAATCAGTGGTACAAGCGTTGTCTTAATTCTTAATTCTGTGTTGTTCTTTGTACATTTCTTGGATCATTTGCCTTTTTTGAAACTATTACCACTCAGTCCCCTTTGAGAAAACGCCAAGGGAAGAGCCCTTTTGCCAAGGGGCAGCATCTGAGCAGGCCAGGCAGCATGTGGGGTTCCAGGAGAGGGCTTTCAACTTTCCCCTTTTACTGTGCCAGTCCCTCCCCAGAGCCCCCAGACCCTCCACAGCACTCCCAGAAAGGAGAAGGGTTATTAGGAGAAAAAGGGTTTAGAAAAAAGGGAAAATGCTTCCTTTTCCTTTATTTTTTGTGTTCAAACTGGGAGGGACTCTGCTTCCCCTGCAATTTTAGTGGTCTCAGTTGAAAGAATCCCTGCCTTTTCTATGCTGTTCGGGGTGTTAATTGACAGGGAGTCCTCATTTTCGATTATTCCCCAGTTTAAATAGAAGGGGAAAATCTTGACAATGTTTCTTATGGGTTTGAATTAAGGGTAGCCGCCCCCTTTTTATTGTCCTGAGGCCTAAATTGAGGGAGAAGCCCAGCTGTCCCTCCATCTTAAGAGTAGAACTGAGGGAAAAATCCCTCTTTTTTCATCCCTGGAGAGATTTAAAGAGAGAAGAAAACCCTTCTTTTCCCAATAATTAAGGAGAGTAAATTAAAGGGCAGAAGCTATTTATTTGCTATTGTATTAGTTTCAGTAGAGGTAACTGCCCCATTTCCTCTGTTTAAGGGGTTCACTGGAAGGAAGCTCTGCTTTTTTCAGCATTTTAAGGGTTTAAAAATACATTTCAGGGCCCTTCTTTCTGTGCCATAGGACCAAGTATCTCAGAGCAGGGTAAGCCTGGCATGCACTTAACCCTTACACTGCCTGGGAAGCTTTTATTTTTCTTATTTTTACTTATAATGTAGATAGGCCTAATTAGAGGTCCCATGGAGACTTAGATGATTCACATCAGAAGCATTCTTTTCCACCCAGCTTAGTCACACATGAAGTACTACTTAATAGCCACTAAGGAATAATTATGTAAGTTCACAGCAAATTAGCCAGTTTATCTAGTTATGCTGCCTAAACAGAAAATTTTACTTCTTACCAGTTTCCTGCCCATTTACTCCAAGTTGTTGCTGCAAAAAAGAAAGTGCTGTTATTTTTCAGAAGAGTTTTTCTCTATAACAAGCCCTTTTCTCCCCTTGAACTTGAGTCAGAGGAGCCAAACAGCTGCAACTGCTCTGAGGGCTTTCATACCAGGTGGGATTCGCTCCCTCCCTTTTCCTGGGTGCCATGGGAACGAGAGGCAGGCACCATCAGGGGTATATTAACCCCAGCCTTGGCTCAGGGCCTTCATTCCCCCTCTGAGAGGTGCTGGGATCAGAGCTCTCCTCTCATTTCACTCTCATTTCAGGTAAGAGGCTCTTTCAGCTTATCTCAGCTTGTTTTCAGCAGGTGTTTCTGGGCATCTAAAGCAACAGAGGCTTTGAAGATACTGTGAAGAAAACAGCATAGAATACAGGGAGTATTTAAGTTCACAATTTTGGGTTTTGTGTTTAGGGGTGGTAAAGTGCATTTGTAATTTCCTGTTTTGTTCTTATTTTGTTTTGTATTTTTTTTAGGAGGAGCGCAGCTTCCAGAGGCTCCAGGTTGTGTCAACTACAACACTTTTTTCAGCAGTTTCATTGTGTCACAAGAGGGATCTGCCCAGTGTCCAAGATTATCTTTGAGATTGAGGCTTCAGGTGAGTTGAGGATTGTGACTAGGAGAGGGAGGCTGAGTGGGTATCTGGTTAGGAGTTATTGTTGGGGGGGTGGTTTTGAAGGCAGCAGGGTGAGAAAGGGTGTTTATTTGAGCCCCCCACCCCAGGCCTTTTAGAAGCCGAGCAGAGGCATTCACACGTCTTGCAGCACACAAGGTCATCCACTGCACTCACAGGAATGCCATTTAACTTTGCCTTTCTCTTACCCAGGTGCCACTCATAATAACGGGAGCAGAGGCATTCACACGTCTTGCAGCACACAAGGTCATCCACTGCACTCACAGGAATGCCATTTAACTTTGCCTTTCTCTTACCCAGGTGCCACTCATAAAAACGGCCACAGCCTTGGAATCAGGATGAAGCTGGAGTCTGAAGGAGCCAGGCACACTCAGGAGAGGGCAAGTAGCTGACTCGCTGGGATTTGGCCCACATAACTCTGTACTCATACTTTGGTTTTGGTTTTCTTTATTGTAGCTGACCGAGAGGCTAACAGGCGATCACGGGGCCCTCTGAGGCAGACTCATTTCAGGTGCAACGTGGATCCTCATCACCGATCATCCAAAAGATAAGTCAGGGCCACGGCCTGGAGATGGGACAATGGGAGAGCAGCGGGTTGGGAGTTCCTGGGACAGATTTAAAAAATAGCAGTGGGAAAAGCAATCTCCTCCAAGGGGCCTCTTAGGACAGCTAAAGGGAGAGGCTCTAATTTTGATGGCAGCTTTCAGGCGGGCAGCGCAGAACAGTTCCGGTCGACGTCGTGTTGTCCAGTGTACCGTGTTACCTAGCCTGTCTTTGGGGTCCCTTTTGCCTTTTCCCCTCGAGACCCTCACCACAAGCATAACGTGTCGTGTTTGTCGTCCCCCTGTTTGTCACGTTCCGTGTCACGGGTGTCCGCACATATTTGTGCCGGAGCTGCTCTGCCCTGCCCTGCCGCATAGCCTGCTGCAACAGGACAAGTCCCGGGGACTTGCAGTTTGTGGGGTGTTGCCAGACTCTAGATGATATTCCTAGATAGACAGAAGATGTTTGGAGGTGTGAAGTTATGCTACAGCCCTTTGACTTTTGTCCTCGCTTTCTTTCAGATGCAGAAGGATAAAATCTATCCACCCATCCCGGGTGAGGAGGTTCCCCCGAGCAGGTCAGGCACCGTTTGTCTCTGCAGGGAGAGTGTAAAGTGTGACTCTGTTACAGCACTGTTCTTTTTCTTTTTAGGAAGTAAAGCTGGATATCAGCAGTCAAGATGAGGTGGGCAAGGTGAGCATTGAGTAGGGTACAGAAGCAGTTGTTATTGCTCCAGTCTCACTTTCCAGTGCAACTCTAAGCATCCGTTCCTGTTTCTGCACTTTAGGCAATCCACTCGGAGTACGCCGAGCCCCAGTCACCGACCGGCCGACGCACCGGGCGCGCCGCTCTCCCGAGCCCTGCGGAAGAATCACGGGACTCAGCGATGGAGCTGAGCGTTCTTAGGAGCACGGTGAGTAGCAGACTTGTGGGGTTTTGGCCGAGGGGCTGCCAAGATCGGGCACTGATGTTTGGTTTTCTTTAATACAGCTGTCTGAGAGACACCAGCCCGGTGCCAGCAGGACCTTCCCAGCTGGCGAGGTGGCCTTTCTTCGCACCCGAGACCGGCATCCCCAGCTGCGCGAGAGATAAGTAGAGGGCCATGACCCACAGAGGGGGTGAAAGCAGGGGGCTGGTTTGGGAATTAGTGGGAGGGGTTTTTGAGTCCCCTTTGCAGATGGGGGGTGTCCATGAAGCGGCCCCTTAGGCCCCATAAAAGCAAAGCCTGACTTTGGATCACAGTGCTGAGGTGCGCAGGGCAGAGCAGTCCCGGTGTGTATCGTGTCACTTGTCTTTTGTGTATTATGTGTTGTTTGGATATGTCATGTCCTTTACCTTAGGCCTTGGAGGGGCCTGTCAGAAACCCTGGCATCATTGTTAGCATCTGTGATCTCTGCATTCCTCGGCCTGGCACCCAGGCCATGGAACTTTGGACTCAGGAGCTCAGACAGGCATCAGACTCTCTTGTCTCTTTAGAAGCATCCGGTCAGCTGTCTCTTCAGGTCTTGTTCTGAGCTGTATGGACAGCTCTGCCCCGCCAGGATCCATTATGGCGGACTAGGACTTGTGAGAAGGTGAGGGCAGGTAGAGGCTTCTGGCCGTAGGATTCTCGGGCATCCATCTTTGCAGTTTTTGGAATAAATCATTCGGTTAGCATCTTCTTCCTCCAGGTTTCTCTGAGCCTCATCAGCTCGCCATCCATCTTACCTCAGTCATCTAATTTTCTGTCCTTGTGCTCCTTGCAGTCATCCTTCTTGCCCAGAGATTTCTGTCCGTGTTGTGTCCCCGTTGTCTGTCACGTCCTTTCTGTCCTGTGTCACGGGTGTGTGCACACATTTGTGCCGGAGCTGCTCTGCCCTGCCGCATAGCCTGGTGTAATAGGACAAGCCCTGGGGAGTTGAAATTTGTAATGTGGGGTGCAGTTGGACTCTAGATGCCATTCCTAGATTGACCTAAGGTGTTTGCAGGTTTTGAGTTATCCTGCAGGTGTTTGACATATGTTCTAACTCTCTTTCAGGTGCAGATGCATTGCATCCATGGCAGAGCCCCCCATCCTGGGTGAGGGCGTTCCCACAAGCAGGTCAGTCACCATTTGTCTCTGCAGGGGGAGTGTCAAGGGTGAGCCTGTTACAGCTCTGTTTTTTGTCTTTCTTTTTAGGAAGTAAATCTGGATACCAGCAGTCAAGTTCAGGAGAGCAAGGTGATCAGTAGCAGTTTTTGTTGCTGAGCTCTCAATTCCTGGGGCAAGTCTAAGCTTCCATTCTCTTTTTTGTGCTTTAGGCAATCCACTTGGAGCCTGCCAAGCCCCCGTCACCAGCTGGCCGATGCACCGGGTTCCCTGCACGTGCGAGCCCTGTGGACGCGTTACAGGATCTGGTGATGAAACCCTGAACTCTTCTATATGAAGGCGTCACCAGGGTAGCCTTGGGCACCTGCCAAGGAGTTGCGGTGAGTAGGGGAAGCAGGGAGGAGGAGCGAGGGTCCGCTCAGGTTTCAGCAATGCCAAATCACCTTGTCTCCTTTAGCCCAGGCTTACCCCGTGACAATGGCATCAGCCTCGGAGCGCGGCCGAAGGGTGCGGCCCCAGGAGCCGGGCATTCTTAGCAGAACGGTGAGTGGCAGAATTGTTGGGTTTTGGCCAGTGTGCTGCAGAGATCATGCATTGATATTTGGATTTCTTTCACGTAGCTGACTAAGAAACAACAGGGAGTTGTTGAACAACAGTGCCAGCAGGAACTTCCCAGATGTTGAGGCTTCCTTCTTTTGCACCTGACACGGACCTGGATCCCCAGATGTCCCAGAGATAAGTAGAGGGCTACAACCCACAGAGGGGATGAAAGAAGGGCGCAGGGTAGGGACCCACCGGGAGGGGTTTTTGAGTCTCCTTTGGACATGGGGGTGTCCATGAAGCGGCCCCTTAGGCCCCATAAAAGCAAAGCCTGACTTTGGATCACAGTGCTGAGGTGCGCAGGGCAGAGCAGTCCCGGTGTGTAGCGTGTCACTTGTCTTTTGTGTATTATGTGTGTTTGGACATGTCATGTCCTTTACCTTAGGTCTTGGAGGGGCCTGTCAGAAACCCTGGCATCATTGTTAGCATCTGATCTCTGCATTCCTCATCCTGGCACCCAGGCCATAGAACTTTCGCCTCAGGAGCTCAGACAGGCATCAGTCTCTCTTGTCTCTTTAGAAGCATCCGGTCAGATTTCTCTTCAGGTCTTGTTCTGAGCTGTATGGGCAGCTCTGCCCCGCCAGGATCCATTATGGCGGACTAGGACATGTGAGAAGGTGAGGGCAGGTAGAGGCTTCTGGCCGTAGGATTCTCGGGCATCCATCTTTGCAGCTCTTGGACTAAATCATTCAGTTTAGCATCTTCTTCCTCCAGGTTTCTCTGAGCCTCGTCAGCTCGCCATCCATCTTATCTCAGTCATCTAATTTTCTGTCCTTGTGCTCCTTGCAGTCATCCTTCTTGCCCAGAGATTTCTGTCCGTGTTGTGTCTCTGTTGTCTGTCACGTCCTGTCTGTCCCGTGTCACGGGTGTGTGCACACATTTGTGCCGGAGCTGCTCTGCCCTGCCGCATAGCCTGGTGTAATAGGACAAGTCCCGGGAAGTTGAAATTTGTAATGTGGGGTGTAGTTGGACTCTAGATGCCATTCCTAGATTGACCTAAGGTGTTTGCAGGTTTTGAGTTATCCTGCAGGTGTTTGACATATGTTCTGACTTTCTTTCAGGTGCAGATGCATTGCACCCGTGGCAGAGCCCCCCATCCTGGGTGACGGGGTTCCCACAAGCAGGTCAGTCACCATTTGTTTCTGCAGGGGGAGTGTCAAGTGTGGCCCTGTTACAGCTTTTTTATTTTGTCTTTATTTTTAGGAAGTAAATCTGGATCCCAGCAGTCAAGTTCAGGAGAGCAAGGTGATCAGTAGCATTTCTTGTTGCTGAGCTCTCAATTCCTGGGGCATGTCTCAGTCTCCATTCTCGTTTTTGTGCCTTAGGCCATCCGCTCAGAGCACGCCAAGCTCCCATCCCCAGCGGCCGATGCACCGGGTTTGCCGCTCTCGCCAGCGCTGAGTTCCGGGTCAGGAACCGCCGAGGAGCGGCGGTGACTCGGGGAAGTAGGGAGGAGGAGCGAGGGTCCCCTCAGGTTTCAGCCATGCCAAATCACCTCATCTCCTCTTAGCCCAGGCACCCCCTGTGACGACGACCTCGGTCTCCGAGCGTGCCCGACGCGTGCGACCTGAGCAGCCGAGCATTCTTAGGAGAATGGTGAGTAGCAGACTTGTGGGGTTTTGGCCGAGGGGCTGCCAAGATCGGGCACTGATGTTTGGTTTTCTTTAATACAGCTGTCTGAGAGACACCAGCCCGGTGCCAGCAGGACCTTCCCGGCTGACGAGGTGGCCTTTCTTTGCAGCCGAGACCGGCATCCCCAGCTGCGCGAGAGATAAGTAGAGGGCCACGACCCACAGAGGGGGTGAAAGCAGGGTGCTGGTTTGGGTATTACTGGGAGGGGTTTTTGAGTCCCCTTTGCAGATGGGGCTGTCCCTGAAGCGGCCCCTTAGGCCCCATAAAAGCAAAGCCTGACTTTGGATCACAGTGCTGAGGTGCGCAGGGCAGAGCAGTCCCGGTGTGTAGCGTGTCACTTGTCTTTTGTGTATTATGTGTTGTTTGGATATGTCATGTCCTTTACCTTAGGTCTTGGAGGGGCCTGTCAGAAACCCTCGCATCATTGTTAGCATCTGTGATCTCTGCATTCCTCGGCCTGGCACCCAGGCCATGGAACTTTGGACTCAGGAGCTCAGACAGGCATCAGACTCTCTTGTCTCTTTAGAAGCATCCGGTCGGATGTCTTTTCAGGTCTTGTTCTGAGCTGTATGGACAGCTCTGCCCCGCCAGGATCCATTATGGCAGACAAGGACTTGAAAGAACGTGAGGGCAGGTAGAGGCTTCTGGCCGTAGGATTCTCGGGCATCCATCTTTGCAGTTTTTGGAATAAGTCATTCGGTTAGCATCTTCTTCCTCCAGGTTTCTCTGAGCCTCATCAGCTCACCATCGGTCTCCCCTCGGTCATCTCCTTTTGCATTCTCTCAGTCCTCACAGCCATTTTCCTTGCCAGGCGATTTCTGTCCGTGTTGTGTCCCCGTTGTCTGTCACGTCCTGTCTGTCCTGTGTCACGGGTGTCTGCACACATTTGTGCCAGAGCTGCTCTGCCCTGCTGCATAGCCCGGGGACTTGAAGTTTGTAATGTGGGGTGTAGTTGGACTCTAGGTGGGATTTGTAGATGGACACAAGATATCTGGAGCTCTTAAGTTATCTTGCAACAGCTTGACTCTTGTCCTGACATTTTTTTCAGATTCAGATGGATTAAATGTGTGCCAGAGGGCCCCATCCCGGGTGAGTGGTTTCCCCCGAGCAGGTGAGGCACCATTTGTCTCTGCAGCAGAAGTGTATGTGGTGACTCTGTTACAGCTCTTTTCTTTGTCTTTCTTTTTAGGAAGTAAATCTGGATACCAGCAGTCAAGGTGAGCAGTGGAGAGAAGTAGCTGTTATTGCTCAGGTCTCAGTTTCTGGTGCTGCTCTAAGCTTCCGTTCTCTTTTTTGTGCTTTAGGCAATCCACTCGGAGCCTGCCAAGCCCCCGTCACCAGCCGGCTGATGCACCCGGTTCCCTGCACATGCGAGCCCTGTGGATGCATTACAGGACCTGGTGATGAAGCCCTGAACTCTTCTATTTAAAGGTGCCATCCAGGTGGCCTTCAGCAGCTGCCAAGGAGTTGCGGTGAGTCGGGGAAGAAGGGAGGAGGAGCGAGGGTCCCCTCAGGTTTCAGCCATGCCAAATCACCTCATCTCCTCTTAGCCCAGGCACCCCCTGTGACGACGGCCTCGGTCTCCGAGCGTGCCCGACGCGTGCGGCCCGAGCAGCCGAGCATTCTTAGGAGAACGGTGAGTAGCAGACTTGTGGGGTTTTGGCCGAGGGGCTGCCAAGATCGGGCACTGATGTTTGGTTTTCTTTAATACAGCTGTCTGAGAGACACCAGCCCGGTGCCAGCAGGACCTTCCCGGCTGACGAGGTGGCCTTTCTTTGCAGCCGAGACCGGCATCCCCAGCTGCGCGAGAGATAAGTAGAGGGCCACGACCCACAGAGGGGGTGAAAGCAGGGTGCTGGTTTGGGTATTACTGGGAGGGGTTTTTGAGTCCCCTTTGCAGATGGGGCTGTCCCTGAAGCGGCCCCTTAGGCCCCATAAAAGCAAAGCCTGACTTTGGATCACAGTGCTGAGGTGCGCAGGGCAGAGCAGTCCCGGTGTGTAGCGTGTCACTTGTCTTTTGTGTATTATGTGTTGTTTGGATATGTCATGTCCTTTACCTTAGGTCTTGGAGGGGCCTGTCAGAAACCCTCGCATCATTGTTAGCATCTGTGATCTCTGCATTCCTCGGCCTGGCACCCAGGCCATGGAACTTTGGACTCAGGAGCTCAGACAGGCATCAGACTCTCTTGTCTCTTTAGAAGCATCCGGTCGGATGTCTTTTCAGGTCTTGTTCTGAGCTGTATGGACAGCTCTGCCCCGCCAGGATCCATTATGGCAGACAAGGACTTGAAAGAACGTGAGGGCAGGTAGAGGCTTCTGGCCGTAGGATTCTCGGGCATCCATCTTTGCAGTTTTTGGAATAAGTCATTCGGTTAGCATCTTCTTCCTCCAGGTTTCTCTGAGCCTCATCAGCTCACCATCGGTCTCCCCTCGGTCATCTCCTTTTGCATTCTCTCAGTCCTCACAGCCATTTTCCTTGCCAGGCGATTTCTGTCCGTGTTGTGTCCCCGTTGTCTGTCACGTCCTGTCTGTCCTGTGTCACGGGTGTCTGCACACATTTGTGCCGGAGCTGCTCTGCCCTGCTGCATAGCCCGGGGACTTGAAGTTTGTAATGTGGGGTGTAGTTGGACTCTAGGTGGGATTTGTAGATGGACACAAGATATCTGGAGCTCTTAAGTTATCTTGCAACAGCTTGACTCTTGTCCTGACATTTTTTTCAGATTCAGATGGATTAAATGTGTGCCAGAGGGCCCCATCCCGGGTGAGTGGTTTCCCCCGAGCAGGTGAGGCACCATTTGTCTCTGCAGCAGAAGTGTATGTGGTGACTCTGTTACAGCTCTTTTCTTTGTCTTTCTTTTTAGGAAGTAAATCTGGATACCAGCAGTCAAGGTGAGCAGTGGAGAGAAGTAGCTGTTATTGCTCAGGTCTCAGTTTCTGGTGCTGCTCTAAGCTTCCGTTCTCTTTTTTGTGCTTTAGGCAATCCACTCGGAGCCTGCCAAGCCCCCGTCACCAGCCGGCTGATGCACCCGGTTCCCTGCACATGCGAGCCCTGTGGATGCATTACAGGACCTGGTGATGAAGCCCTGAACTCTACTATTTAAAGGTGCCATCCAGGTGGCCTTCAGCAGCTGCCAAGGAGTTGCGGTGAGTCGGGGAAGAAGGGAGGAGGAGCGAGGGTCCCCTCAGGTTTCAGCCATGCCAAATCACCTCATCTCCTCTTAGCCCAGGCACCCCCTGTGACGACGGCCTCGGTCTCCGAGCGTGCCCGACGCGTGCGGCCCGAGCAGCCGAGCATTCTTAGGAGAACGGTGAGTAGCAGACTTGTGGGGTTTTGGCCGAGGGGCTGCCAAGATCGGGCACTGATGTTTGGTTTTCTTTAATACAGCTGTCTGAGAGACACCAGCCCGGTGCCAGCAGGACCTTCCCGGCTGATGAGGTGGCCTTTCTTTGCAGCCGAGACCGGCATCCCCAGCTGCGCGAGAGATAAGTAGAGGGCCACGACCCACAGAGGGGGTGAAAGCAGGGTGCTGGTTTGGGTATTACTGGGAGGGGTTTTTGAGTCCCCTTTGCAGATGGGGCTGTCCCTGAAGCGGCCCCTTAGGCCCCATAAAAGCAAAGCCTGACTTTGGATCACAGTGCTGAGGTGCGCAGGGCAGAGCAGTCCCGGTGTGTAGCGTGTCACTTGTCTTTTGTGTATTATGTGTTGTTTGGATATGTCATGTCCTTTACCTTAGGTCTTGGAGGGGCCTGTCAGAAACCCTCGCATCATTGTTAGCATCTGTGATCTCTGCATTCCTCGGCCTGGCACCCAGGCCATGGAACTTTGGACTCAGGAGCTCAGACAGGCATCAGACTCTCTTGTCTCTTTAGAAGCATCCGGTCGGATGTCTTTTCAGGTCTTGTTCTGAGCTGTATGGACAGCTGTTCCCCGCCAGGATCCATTATGGCAGACAAGGACTTGAAAGAACGTGAGGGCAGGTAGAGGCTTCTGGCCGTAGGGTTCTCGGGCATCCATCTTTGCAGTTTTTGGAATAAATCATTCGGTTAGCATCTTCTTCCTCCAGGTTTCTCTGAGCCTCATCAGCTCACCATCGGTCTCCCCTCGGTCATCTCCTTTTGCATTCTCTCAGTCCTCACAGCCATTTTCCTTGCCAGGCGATTTCTGTCCGTGTTGTGTCCCCGTTGTCTGTCACGTCCTGTCTGTCCTGTGTCACGGGTGTCTGCACACATTTGTGCCGGAGCTGCTCTGCCCTGCTGCATAGCCCGGGGACTTGAAGTTTGTAATGTGGGGTGTAGTTGGACTCTAGGTGGGATTTGTAGATGGACACAAGATATCTGGAGCTCTTAAGTTATCTTGCAACAGCTTGACTCTTGTCCTGACATTTTTTTCAGATTCAGATGGATTAAATGTGTGCCAGAGGGCCCCATCCCGGGTGAGTGGTTTCCCCCGAGCAGGTGAGGCACCATTTGTCTCTGCAGCAGAAGTGTATGTGGTGACTCTGTTACAGCTCTTTTCTTTGTCTTTCTTTTTAGGAAGTAAATCTGGATACCAGCAGTCAAGGTGAGCAGTGGAGAGAAGTAGCTGTTATTGCTCAGGTCTCAGTTTCTGGTGCTGCTCTAAGCTTCCGTTCTCTTTTTTGTGCTTTAGGCAATCCACTCGGAGCCTGCCGAGCCCCCGTCACCAGCCGGCTGATGCACCCGGTTCCCTGCACGTGCGAGCCCTGTGGATGCATTACAGGACCTGGTGATGAAGCCCTGAACTCTTCTATTTAAAGGTGCCATCCAGGTGGCCTTCAGCAGCTGCCAAGGAGTTGCGGTGAGTCGGGGAAGAAGGGAGGAGGAGCGAGGGTCCCCTCAGGTTTCAGCCATGCCAAATCACCTCATCTCCTCTTAGCCCAGGCACCCCCTGTGACGACGGCCTCGGTCTCCGAGCATGCCCGACGCGTGCGGCCCGAGCAGCCGAGCATTCTTAGGAGAACGGTGAGTAGCAGACTTGTGGGGTTTTGGCCGAGGGGCTGCCAAGATCGGGCACTGATGTTTGGTTTTCTTTAATACAGCTGTCTGAGAGACACCAGCCCGGTGCCAGCAGGACCTTCCCGGCTGATGAGGTGGCCTTTCTTTGCAGCCGAGACCGGCATCCCCAGCTGCGCGAGAGATAAGTAGAGGGCCACGACCCACAGAGGGGGTGAAAGCAGGGTGCTGGTTTGGGTATTACTGGGAGGGGTTTTTGAGTCCCCTTTGCAGATGGGGCTGTCCCTGAAGCGGCCCCTTAGGCCCCATAAAAGCAAAGCCTGACTTTGGATCACAGTGCTGAGGTGCGCAGGGCAGAGCAGTCCCGGTGTGTATCGTGTCACTTGTCTTTTGTGTATTATGTGTTGTTTGGATATGTCATGTCCTTTACCTTAGGTCTTGGAGGGGCCTGTCAGAAACCCTGGCATCATTGTTAGCATCTGTGATCTCTGCATTCCTCGGCCTGGCACCCAGGCCATGGAACTTTGGACTCAGGAGCTCAGACAGGCATCAGACTCTCTTGTCTCTTTAGAAGCATCCGGTCGGATGTCTTTTCAGGTCTTGTTCTGAGCTGTATGGACAGCTGTTCCCCGCCAGGATCCATTATGGCAGACAAGGACTTGAAAGAACGTGAGGGCAGGTAGAGGCTTCTGGCCGTAGGGTTCTCGGGCATCCATCTTTGCAGTTTTTGGAATAAATCATTCGGTTAGCATCTTCTTCCTCCAGGTTTCTCTGAGCCTCATCAGCTCACCATCGGTCTCCCCTCGGTCATCTCCTTTTGCATTCTCTCAGTCCTCACAGCCATTTTCCTTGCCAGGCGATTTCTGTCTGTGTTGTGTCCCCGTTGTCTGTCACGTCCTGTCTGTCCTGTGTCACGGGTGTCTGCACACATTTGTGCCGGAGCTGCTCTGCCCTGCTGCATAGCCCGGGGACTTGAAGTTTGTAATGTGGGGTGTAGTTGGACTCTAGGTGGGATTTGTAGATGGACACAAGATATCTGGAGCTCTTAAGTTATCTTGCAACAGCTTGACTCTTGTCCTGACATTTTTTTCAGATTCAGATGGATTAAATGTGTGCCAGAGGGCCCCATCCCGGGTGAGTGGTTTCCCCCGAGCAGGTGAGGCACCATTTGTCTCTGCAGCAGAAGTGTATGTGGTGACTCTGTTACAGCTCTTTTCTTTGTCTTTCTTTTTAGGAAGTAAATCTGGATACCAGCAGTCAAGGTGAGCAGTGGAGAGAAGTAGCTGTTATTGCTCAGGTCTCAGTTTCTGGTGCTGCTCTAAGCTTCCGTTCTCTTTTTTGTGCTTTAGGCAATCCACTCGGAGCCTGCCAAGCCCCCGTCACCAGCCGGCCGATGCACCCGGTTCCCTGCACGTGCGAGCCCTGTGGATGCATTACAGGACCTGGTGATGAAGCCCTGAACTCTTCTATTTAAAGGTGCCATCCAGGTGGCCTTCAGCAGCTGCCAAGGAGTTGCGGTGAGTCGGGGAAGAAGGGAAGGAGGAGCGAGGGTCCCCTCAGGTTTCAGCCATGCCAAATCACCACATCTCCTCTTAGCCCAGACATCCCCTGTGACGACGGCCTCGGTCTCCGAGTGTGCCCGAAGCGTGCGGCCCTAGCGGCTGAGCGTTCTTAGGAGAAGGGTGAGTAGCAGACTTGTGGGGTTTTGGCCGAGGGGCTGCCAAGATCGGGCACTGATGTTTGGTTTTCTTTAATACAGCTGTCGAAGAGACACCAGCCCGGTGCCAGCAGGACCTTCCCGGCTGACGAGGTGGCCTTTCTTCGCACCCGAGACCGGCATCCCCAGCTGCGTGAGAGATAAGTAGAGGGCCACGACCCACAGAGGGGATGAAAGCGGGGGGCTGGTTTGGGAATTACTGGGAGGGGTTTTTGAGTCCCCTTTGGAGATGGGGGGGTGTCCCTGAAGCGGCCCCTTAGGCCCCATAAAAGCAAAGCCTGACTTTGGATCACAGTGCTGAGGTGCGCAGGGCAGAGCAGTCCCGGTGTGTATCGTGTCACTTGTCTTTTGTGTATTATGTGTTGTTTGGATATGTCATGTCCTTTACCTTAGGTCTTGGAGGGGCCTGTCAGAAACCCTCGCATCATTGTTAGCATCTGTGATCTCTGCATTCCTCGGCCTGGCACCCAGACCATGGAACTTTGGACTCAGGAGCTCAGACAGGCATCAGACTCTCTTGTCGCTTTAGAAGCATCCGGTCGGATGTCTCTTCAGGTCTTGTTCTGAGCTGTATGGGCAGCTCTGCCCCGCCAGGATCCATTATGGCGGACTAGGACATGTGAGAAGGTGAGGGCAGGTAGAGGCTTCTGGCCGTAGGATTCTCGGGCATCCATCTTTGCAGCTCTTGGACTAAATCATTCAGTTTAGCATCTTCTTCCTCCAGGTTTCTCTGAGCCTCGTCAGCTCGCCATCCATCTTATCTCAGTCATCTAATTTTCTGTCCTTGTGCTCCTTGCAGTCATCCTTCTTGCCCAGAGATTTCTGTCCGTGTTGTGTCTCTGTTGTCTGTCACGTCCTGTCTGTCCCGTGTCACGGGTGTGTGCACACATTTGTGCCGGAGCTGCTCTGCCCTGCCGCATAGCCTGGTGTAATAGGACAAGTCCCGGGAAGTTGAAATTAGTAATGTGGTGTGTAGTTGGACTCTAGATGCCATTCCTAGATTGACCTAAGGTGTTTGCAGGTTTTGAGTTATCCTGCAGGTGTTTGACATATGTTCTGACTTTCTTTCAGGTGCAGATGCATTGCACCCGTGGCAGAGCCCCCCATCCTGGGTGACGGGGTTCCCACAAGCAGGTCAGTCACCATTTGTTTCTGCAGGGGGAGTGTCAAGTGTGGCCCTGTTACAGCTTTTTTATTTTGTCTTTATTTTTAGGAAGTAAATCTGGATCCCAGCAGTCAAGTTCAGGAGAGCAAGGTGATCAGTAGCATTTCTTGTTGCTGAGCTCTCAATTCCTGGGGCATGTCTCAGTCTCCATTCTCGTTTTTGTGCCTTAGGCCATCCGCTCGGAGCACGCCAAGCTCCCATCCCCAGCGGCCGATGCACCGGGTTTGCCGCTCTCGCCAGCGCTGAGTTCCGGGTCAGGAACCGCCGAGGAGCGGCGGTGACTCGGGGACATAGGGAGGAGGAGCGAGGGTCCCCTCAGGTTTCAGCCATGCCAAATCACCTCATCTCCTCTTAGCCCAGGCACCCCCTGTGACAACGGCCTCGGTCTCCGAGCATGCCCGACGCGTGCGACCTGAGCAGCCCAGCATTCTTAGGAGAACGGTGAGTAGCAGACTTGTGGGGTTTTGGCCGAGGGGCTGCCAAGATCGGGCACTGATGTTTGGTTTTCTTTAATACAGCTGTCTGAGAGACACCAGCCCGGTGCCAGCAGGACCTTCCCGGCTGATGAGGTGGCCTTTCTTTGCAGCCGAGACCGGCATCCCCAGCTGCGCGAGAGATAAGTAGAGGGCCACGACCCACAGAGGGGGTGAAAGCAGGGTGCTGGTTTGGGTATTACTGGGAGGGGTTTTTGAGTCCCCTTTGCAGATGGGGCTGTCCCTGAAGCGGCCCCTTAGGCCCCATAAAAGCAAAGCCTGACTTTGGATCACAGTGCTGAGGTGCGCAGGGCAGAGCAGTCCCGGTGTGTAGCGTGTCACTTGTCTTTTGTGTATTATGTGTTGTTTGGATATGTCATGTCCTTTACCTTAGGTCTTGGAGGGGCCTGTCAGAAACCCTCGCATCATTGTTAGCATCTGTGATCTCTGCATTCCTCGGCCTGGCACCCAGGAACTTTGGACTCAGGAGCTCAGACAGGCATCAGACTCTCTTGTCTCTTTAGAAGCATCCGGTCAGCTGTCTTTTCAGGTCTTGTTCTGAGCTGTATGGACAGCTCTGCCCCGCCAGGATCCATTATGGCAGACAAGGACTTGAAAGAACGTGAGGGCAGGTAGAGGCTTCTGGCCGTAGGATTCTCGGGCATCCATCTTTACAGTTTTTGGAATAAATCATTTGGTTAGCATCTTCTTCCTCCAGGTTTCTCTGAGCCTCATCAGCTCACCATCGGTCTCCCCTCGGTCATCTCCTTTTGCATTCTCTCAGTCCTCACAGCCATTTTCCTTGCCAGGCGATTTCTGTCCGTGTTGTGTCCCCGTTGTCTGTCACGTCCTGTCTGTCCTGTGTCACGGGTGTCTGCACACATTTGTGCCGGAGCTGCTCTGCCCTGCTGCATAGCCCGGGGACTTGAAGTTTGTAATGTGGGGTGTAGTTGGACTCTAGGTGGGATTTGTAGATGGACACAAGATATCTGGAGCTCTTAAGTTATCTTGCAACAGCTTGACTCTTGTCCTGACATTTTTTTCAGATTCAGATGGATTAAATGTGTGCCAGAGGGCCCCATCCCGGGTGAGTGGTTTCCCCCGAGCAGGTGAGGCACCATTTGTCTCTGCAGCAGAAGTGTATGTGGTGACTCTGTTACAGCTCTTTTCTTTGTCTTTCTTTTTAGGAAGTAAATCTGGATACCAGCAGTCAAGGTGAGCAGTGGAGAGAAGTAGCTGTTATTGCTCAGGTCTCAGTTTCTGGTGCTGCTCTAAGCTTCCGTTCTCTTTTTTGTGCTTTAGGCAATCCACTCGGAGCCTGCCAAGCCCCCGTCACCAGCCGGCCGATGCACCGGGTTCCCTGCACGTGCGAGCCCTGTGGACGCGTTACAGGACCTGGTGATGAAGCCCTGAACTCTTCTATTTAAAGGTGCCATCCAGGTGGCCTTCAGCAGCTGCCAAGGAGTTGCGGTGAGTCGGGGAAGAAGGGAGGAGGAGCGAGGGTCCCCTCAGGTTTCAGCCATGCCAAATCACCACATCTCCTCTTAGCCCAGACATCCCCTGTGACGACGGCCTCGGTCTCCGAGTGTGCCCGAAGCGTGCGGCCCTAGCGGCTGAGCGTTCTTAGGAGAAGGGTGAGTAGCAGACTTGTGGGGTTTTGGCCGAGGGGCTGCCAAGATCGGGCACTGATGTTTGGTTTTCTTTAATACAGCTGTCGAAGAGACACCAGCCCGGTGCCAGCAGGACCTTCCCGGCTGACGAGGTGGCCTTTCTTCGCACCCGAGACCGGCATCCCCAGCTGCGTGAGAGATAAGTAGAGGGCCACGACCCACAGAGGGGATGAAAGCGGGGGGCTGGTTTGGGAATTACTGGGAGGGGTTTTTGAGTCCCCTTTGGAGATGGGGGGGTGTCCCTGAAGCGGCCCCTTAGGCCCCATAAAAGCAAAGCCTGACTTTGGATCACAGTGCTGAGGTGCGCAGGGCAGAGCAGTCCCGGTGTGTATCGTGTCACTTGTCTTTTGTGTATTATGTGTTGTTTGGATATGTCATGTCCTTTACCTTAGGTCTTGGAGGGGCCTGTCAGAAACCCTCGCATCATTGTTAGCATCTGTGATCTCTGCATTCCTCGGCCTGGCACCCAGACCATGGAACTTTGGACTCAGGAGCTCAGACAGGCATCAGACTCTCTTGTCTCTTTAGAAGCATCCGGTCGGATGTCTCTTCAGGTCTTGTTCTGAGCTGTATGGACAGCTCTGCCCCGCCAGGATCCATTATGGCGGACTAGGACATGTGAGAAGGTGAGGGCAGGTAGAGGCTTCTGGCCGTAGGATTCTCGGGCATCCATCTTTGCAGCTCTTGGACTAAATCATTCAGTTTAGCATCTTCTTCCTCCAGGTTTCTCTGAGCCTCGTCAGCTCGCCATCCATCTTATCTCAGTCATCTAATTTTCTGTCCTTGTGCTCCTTGCAGTCATCCTTCTTGCCCAGAGATTTCTGTCCGTGTTGTGTCTCTGTTGTCTGTCACGTCCTGTCTGTCCCGTGTCACGGGTGTGTGCACACATTTGTGCCGGAGCTGCTCTGCCCTGCCGCATAGCCTGGTGTAATAGGACAAGTCCCGGGAAGTTGAAATTTGTAATGTGGGGTGTAGTTGGACTCTAGATGCCATTCCTAGATTGACCTAAGGTGTTTGCAGGTTTTGAGTTATCCTGCAGGTGTTTGACATATGTTCTGACTTTCTTTCAGGTGCAGATGCATTGCACCCGTGGCAGAGCCCCCCATCCTGGGTGACGGGGTTCCCACAAGCAGGTCAGTCACCATTTGTTTCTGCAGGGGGAGTGTCAAGTGTGGCCCTGTTACAGCTTTTTTATTTTGTCTTTATTTTTAGGAAGTAAATCTGGATCCCAGCAGTCAAGTTCAGGAGAGCAAGGTGATCAGTAGCATTTCTTGTTGCTGAGCTCTCAATTCCTGGGGCATGTCTCAGTCTCCATTCTCGTTTTTGTGCCTTAGGCCATCCGCTCGGAGCACGCCAAGCTCCCATCCCCAGCGGCCGATGCACCGGGTTTGCCGCTCTCGCCAGCGCTGAGTTCCGGGTCAGGAACCGCCGAGGAGCGGCGGTGACTCGGGGACATAGGGAGGAGGAGCGAGGGTCCCCTCAGGTTTCAGCCATGCCAAATCACCTCATCTCCTCTTAGCCCAGGCACCCCCTGTGACAACGGCCTCGGTCTCCGAGCATGCCCGACGCGTGCGACCTGAGCAGCCGAGCATTCTTAGGAGAACGGTGAGTAGCAGACTTGTGGGGTTTTGGCCGAGGGGCTGCCAAGATCGGGCACTGATGTTTGGTTTTCTTTAATACAGCTGTCTGAGAGACACCAGCCCGGTGCCAGCAGGACCTTCCCGGCTGATGAGGTGGCCTTTCTTTGCAGCCGAGACCGGCATCCCCAGCTGCGCGAGAGATAAGTAGAGGGCCACGACCCACAGAGGGGGTGAAAGCAGGGTGCTGGTTTGGGTATTACTGGGAGGGGTTTTTGAGTCCCCTTTGCAGATGGGGCTGTCCCTGAAGCGGCCCCTTAGGCCCCATAAAAGCAAAGCCTGACTTTGGATCACAGTGCTGAGGTGCGCAGGGCAGAGCAGTCCCGGTGTGTATCGTGTCACTTGTCTTTTGTGTATTATGTGTTGTTTGGATATGTCATGTCCTTTACCTTAGGTCTTGGAGGGGCCTGTCAGAAACCCTCGCATCATTGTTAGCATCTGTGATCTCTGCATTCCTCGGCCTGGCACCCAGGCCATGGAACTTTGGACTCAGGAGCTCAGACAGGCATCAGACTCTCTTGTCTCTTTAGAAGCATCCGGTCAGCTGTCTTTTCAGGTCTTGTTCTGAGCTGTATGGACAGCTCTGCCCCGCCAGGATCCATTATGGCAGACAAGGACTTGAAAGAACGTGAGGGCAGGTAGAGGCTTCTGGCCGTAGGATTCTCGGGCATCCATCTTTACAGTTTTTGGAATAAATCATTCGGTTAGCATCTTCTTCCTCCAGGTTTCTCTGAGCCTCATCAGCTCACCATCGGTCTCCCCTCGGTCATCTCCTTTTGCATTCTCTCAGTCCTCACAGCCATTTTCCTTGCCAGGCGATTTCTGTCCGTGTTGTGTCCCCGTTGTCTGTCACGTCCTGTCTGTCCTGTGTCACGGGTGTCTGCACACATTTGTGCCGGAGCTGCTCTGCCCTGCTGCATAGCCCGGGGACTTGAAGTTTGTAATGTGGGGTGTAGTTGGACTCTAGGTGGGATTTGTAGATGGACACAAGATATCTGGAGCTCTTAAGTTATCTTGCAACAGCTTGACTCTTGTCCTGACATTTTTTTCAGATTCAGATGGATTAAATGTGTGCCAGAGGGCCCCATCCCGGGTGAGTGGTTTCCCCCGAGCAGGTGAGGCACCATTTGTCTCTGCAGCAGAAGTGTATGTGGTGACTCTGTTACAGCTCTTTTCTTTGTCTTTCTTTTTAGGAAGTAAATCTGGATACCAGCAGTCAAGGTGAGCAGTGGAGAGAAGTAGCTGTTATTGCTCAGGTCTCAGTTTCTGGTGCTGCTCTAAGCTTCCGTTCTCTTTTTTGTGCTTTAGGCAATCCACTCGGAGCCTGCCAAGCCCCCGTCACCAGCCGGCCGATGCACCGGGTTCCCTGCACGTGCGAGCCCTGTGGACGCGTTACAGGACCTGGTGATGAAGCCCTGAACTCTTCTATTTAAAGGTGCCATCCAGGTGGCCTTCAGCAGCTGCCAAGGAGTTGCGGTGAGTCGGGGAAGAAGGGAGGAGGAGCGAGGGTCCCCTCAGGTTTCAGCCATGCCAAATCACCACATCTCCTCTTAGCCCAGACATCCCCTGTGACGACGGCCTCGGTCTCCGAGTGTGCCCGAAGCGTGCGGCCCTAGCGGCTGAGCGTTCTTAGGAGAAGGGTGAGTAGCAGACTTGTGGGGTTTTGGCCGAGGGGCTGCCAAGATCGGGCACTGATGTTTGGTTTTCTTTAATACAGCTGTCGAAGAGACACCAGCCCGGTGCCAGCAGGACCTTCCCGGCTGACGAGGTGGCCTTTCTTCGCACCCGAGACCGGCATCCCCAGCTGCGTGAGAGATAAGTAGAGGGCCACGACCCACAGAGGGGATGAAAGCGGGGGGCTGGTTTGGGAATTACTGGGAGGAGTTTTTGAGTCCCCTTTGGAGATGGGGGGGTGTCCCTGAAGCGGCCCCTTAGGCCCCATAAAAGCAAAGCCTGACTTTGGATCACAGTGCTGAGGTGCGCAGGGCAGAGCAGTCCCGGTGTGTATCGTGTCACTTGTCTTTTGTGTATTATGTGTTGTTTGGATATGTCATGTCCTTTACCTTAGGTCTTGGAGGGACCTGTCAGAAACCCTGGCATCATTGTTAGCATCTGCGATCTCTGCATTCCTCGGCCTGGCACCCAGGCCATGGAACTTTGGACTCAGGAGCTCAGACAGGCATCAGTCTCTCTTGTCTCTTTAGAAGCATCCGGTCGGATGTCTTTTCAGGTCTTGATCTGAGCTGTATGGACAGCTCTGCCCCGCCAGGATCCATTATGGCGGACTAGGACTTGAAAGAATGTGAGGGCAGGTAGAGGCTTCTGGCCGTAGGATTCTCGGGCATCCATCTTTGCAGTTTTTGGAATAAATCATTCGGTTAGCATCTTCTTCCTCCAGGTTTCTCTGAGTCTCATCAGCTCACCATCGGTCTCCCCTCGGTCATCTCCTTTTGCATTCTCTCAGTCCTCGCAGCCATTTTCCTTGCCAGGAGATTTCTGTCCGTGTTGTGTCCCCGTTGTCTGTCACGTCCTGTCTGTCCTGTGTCACGGGTGTCTGCACACACATTTGTGCCGGAGCTGCTCTGCCCTGCCGCATAGCCTGGTGCAATAGGAGAAGTCCCGGGGACTTGAAGTTTGTAATGTGGGGTGTAGTTGGACACAAGATATCTGGAGCTATTAAGTTACCCTGCAACAGTTTGACTTTTGTCCTCGCTTTCTTTCAGATGCAGAAGGATAAAATCCAGGGCAGAGCCCCCCATCCCGGGTGTGGGGATTGCCCTTAGCATGTGAGTCCATGTTTGTTTCTGCAGAGGAAGCATAAATGGTGGCCGTTACAGCATTGTTCGTTGTCTCTCTTTTTAGGAGGTCAAGGCCGAGAGCAGCAGTCAAGGCCGAGTGGGCAAGGTGAGCATTGAATAGCGTACAGAAGCAGTTGTTATTGCTGAGGTCTCAGTTTTGGTGCAGCTCTAAGCATCTCCTCTTGTTTTTTTATTTTAGGTGGTCCACTTGCCATCTCTCCTGGCCGAGCACGCCTATGCCAGGTGTGTGCAGCTTAAGGTATCGGTGTGGCATCCTTGTCAGATTAGGGAGGTTGTGTTTTCACAGTATCTCAGCATGCTTTTCCGATTTGTTTCTTTGCAGGTGCTGTCGCTGCCCTAGGCACGCCAAGGAACAGAGGAGGGCAGGCGAGTCGGCGTTTAGGCAGGCTGACTCCTAGGTGAGCGTTACACAGCAGCATGCTAAGCGTGTCCCTTTTCTCTTTGCAGGTGTCTTCCGGCCACCCTCCGGAGCCAAATCAAGATTTGAGGTGAGCCGGGGCAGTGGTGCAGAGGAGTCCCGGGGATTACTGTTTTTGAGGGCAATAGTCAGGTTTTCTGTTTTGCCTTAGGTACCCTGAGGAGGCTCGTAGCCCAAGCTTGGAAACGGCAGCACCGAAGCACACACGGAGAGCATCTCAACGTCCACGTCTGACTGAGGATGGATTTTGTCCTCTCATCTTCCAAAAGCTAAGTGTCGGGGCCAGTGGTTGGGAGAAGGGGAATAGCCTTTAGTATCACAGGAGGCAATCAGATGCCAGCTTAGGGGACAGGTCTGTAGCGGGGTGGGCTCTCTGGAAGTAAAGGGAGAGGGTTTCCCCTCAGCCTCGCCAGAGCCTTTGCCGGGCAGGACAGTTCCGACCCATCTCCACATTCTCGGGAACTTTGCGTCGTCCGCCTCCCTCGACTCGACGTCGTCACGGATCTTTCCCCCGAGGAGCTTGCCTTCACGTCCGGAGCTACGGCCACGGTCACCCGGCAGTCCGCTTCCTTCTCTAGGCTCGCCGCCCCTCTCGAGCATCCTCTTAACTGCTTCGGCACTAACTTCTTTTGACGAGTTACATTTCATCATCACGTGCTCTCGTCCTAGGGCTTCCTTTCCTTTGGCATCATCAGCCTCTGGCTCACCTTGCACTAGGAATCTCGGGTCCCTACGGGGACAGTGCCAGGCAGTTGTCACTCGTCTCTGTGTTATGTCGTCCGTGTCCGTGTTATGTCGTCCGTGTCCATCGTCTTACGTGTCACAGGCCTTTGTTACGTCTCAACGCTTTATCGGCACTATTCCGTGCCACGTAGGCCATATTCTACTCACGTTCCTTTCCGGATATCCCTTATTCCGTCATCTTTACATTTTTACTCTTTGAGACAGGAATGTCTCAAAGGGACAAGATGTTCTCATCCATCTTCCTTTTCACTACCAGCTTTGGTAGTGCCTTTTTTTCCACGCCATTCTCTTGGACTTCCCGAGGGAGCGTCTTACACCCTCCTCACGTGACTGCAGGAGTTCCATAGGTTCCATCTTCTCAAAGGGTACAGGGCTCAAGAATTAATCTTCCAGAGAGCTATCTCAAGTCCTGGCTTATACTGTATGTACTTACATTGTTTGTACCTATGCTGGTTTATACTGTATGTACTTATACTGTATGTACTTACATTGCGTTTACCTATGTTGGCTTACACTGTATGTACTTACATTGTGTGTACCTATGCTGGCTTATATTGTATGGACTTACACTCCATGCACACTTGCACTGTATGCGTCTGCTTTTATTGTGTGTACTCATGTTGTACCACTTATGGTCGGAGCTGCCCTGCCCTGGCATGTAGTCACAGTTAGGTAGCAGAGTTATAAAAACTTTACTGTTCATCTGTCTTTAGTGGGGTTTAGGGTAGAAAATTTATCGGTCAGAGCGGGGACAAGTCCTAGCTGTCAGCCACTCGTTGACCGCTTCCTGTCGTCTCACAGGTCCCTGAGGCTACTGATTTCCCCAGAATCTACCATTTGATGTTGAGGAGCGGCAGCCAGAAGAAGCGTGGAAGCACGTTCTTCAGCATCTCGAGTAAGAGCCACAGGGAACGTTTAAATGGGAGGAGTGCGTGAGCGTGTGTGAGAGCACGTGTCTGTCTGTCGGCGTCTGCTCATCTCTGCGTGTGTGAGCGCATGCTGTGACTGGATTTAACCTTGTGTGTGTGACTTTTGCTTTTCAGGTTTTTCAACTCATTTGTAAATTTAGAGTAAAAAATCCCCAGCCGGGTTTAGCCCCCCCACCCCCCCCGGCTGTTTTTTTTTTCTTTTTTTTTTTCCCCCCGGCTGGGTTTTTTTCCCGGGTCCCGGTCGGTCTGCGAGGCGACGTTCATCGCCAAAGTTTGGGCACAGACCCTCCAGGGACCGGGTATTTCTTCAGGCAGGAGGAATTTTTGGAGGCTCCAGGGAACCACGTTCCCGAGGACCAATGATTGCTGGGGTGTAATTTAGCAGTTGTGATCAGAGGGATGGTGAGTTTGTGTGTCATTTGAAGGGGGTGTTAATGGTAGATGAGTGCTGTATTTTGTGTGCTTTTGTTGTTTTGGGTGTCCTGTAACAATAAATCCACAAGTAATGAAAATAGAAAAAGGTTATAATCTTGTGTTAATGTGTGTGTTGTGTTGTATTGCTCTGTATTGCAGTGTGAGCACAGGGTGAACTCTCTCCTCCTTGCTGTGACACCTGGGCTGGCAGGGATGACACAGTGACCTCTGCCAGCTGATGCTGCCTGTGCCATCACCTGGCACTGACGTGTTTGATGAAAATCCTTTTGCTGGGTTTTTTCTCCTGAGAAGCCTCAGAACAGAAATGGAACCAATAAGGATCAGCTGGCTGTGGAGTGTGGGCTGGAGATGGTTTAGCAACAGGGGCATCTTGGATTGGTCTCGGGTGCATTGTTTCTACTTGATGACCAATCATGGTCCAGCGGTGTCGGGGCTGTGAGCAGTCCCAGGTTTTTATTATTCATTCCTTTCCAGCTTTCTGATGTCTCCTTGCTCTTTTAGTGTAGTTCTAATATCTCATTTTCTTTTAATATAATAGAGATCATAAAATAATATTTCAGCCTTCTGAAAGGGGGAGTCAAGATTCTCATCTCCTCCCTTGTCCTGGGGACCCTCAAACACCACCACAATCAGCGGCCAAGCGGGTTTGTGCGAGCCTCTCAGTAACCCTCGGCCGGTCCCAAGTTGGCAGACACCGGGGGGGCAGCCCCGACACGGCCAACAGCGGGGAGACACTGTCTGTGCCCCGAGGGTGCTGAGGGCACCTGGGCTGGGGGCAGACACTCTCTGTGTGTGCCCCGAGGGTGCTGAGGGCACCTGGGCTGGGGGCAGACACTCTCTGTGTGTGCCCCGAGGGTACTGAGGGCACCTGGGCTGGGGGAAGACACTCTCTGTGTGTGCCCCGAGGGTGCTGAGGGCACCTGGCCTGGTCGCCTTTGCAGCACAAGAGACACCAGAGACAGCGGTAGATGATAAAGGGCTGACTCTTAGCAGGGGTTAATCCAAGGTTTTATTAGGACCCCCAAAGGAGCTCCTGCACCTCAGGGGGCCTCGTGCCGAGAGCCCAGGGGAGATGTGCCAAGGTTACATTTTAAGGGAGGTGGAAACCGAAAGTAGATAACATCCTACCAACCATTAAGTGACCCTAAGGGATGGATGCTGGGGGATAGACATATAGGACAGCGTATGGGGCAAGGCTTGGGGGGCTGACCCCTGGCCTCTGGCTAATCACTGGACAACTTGGATTGAAACTTCTGCATGGGGGGGATGGGAGGCTGAGTGATTGACAGAGAGCCAGGGTGGGGGTTTGGGGATGATCTCATCCCGGGAGAGGGATAACACAGGTAAAGGGAGGGGGGTACAGTTTGGGATAAACCATTTGGGAAAAATTACTTCAAAGTATTACAAAGTATAAAAATGCACTACAGCAGGTTTGGGCAGCACCAAATAAAATGTAATAAAATGCTTTAAAAATAGAAAAATAAAAAAAAATAAATAAAATAACAAAATTAATTAAAAATAAATAATAAAAAAACCCAAACTGTAAAGTGCTGTAAAGTGCTGTACAAGTTCCATAAAATGTAGTGCCGTAATGCAAGACCCTCAAACACCACCACAATCACCAGCTTAAATTGGTCTGGGCAGCGCCAAATAAAATAAAATAAAAAGCTTTAAAAATGGAAAAATAAAAAAAAAAAATTAAATAAAAAACAAAATTAAAAAAATAAATGCTTTAAAAATAGAAAAATTAGAAATAAAAAATAAAAAGAAAATTAAAAAAATAAAATGCTTTAAAAAGAGAAAAATTAAAAATAAAAATTAAATAAAAAATAAAATTTAAAAAATGCTTTAAAAATAGAAAAATTAAAAATAACAATTAAATAAAAATAAAATAAAATAAATGCTTTAAAAATAGAAAAATTAAAAATAAAAATTTAATACAAAACAAAATTTAAAAAATATAATAAATGCTTTAAAAATAGAAAAATTAAATATAAAAATTAAATTAAAAATTAATAAAATTAAAAGGTTTAAAAATAGAAAAATTAAAAATAGAAATAAAAAATTAAATTAAAAAATTAAAAAAAGGTTTCAAAATATAAGAATAAAAATTAAATAACAAATAAAATTAAAAAAATAAATGCTTTAAAAATAAAAAAATAAGAATAAAAATAAATAAAAAATAAAATTTAAAAATTCAAAAACTTTGAAAATAAAAAATTTAAAAAATAAAAATTAAATAAAAAACAAAATGAAAAAATAAATGCTTTAAAAATAGAAAAAATAAATATAAAAATTAGAAAAAAACAAAATTAAAAAATAAATGCTTTAATAATACAAAAATTAAAAATAGAAAAAAATAAAAAACGAAATTTAAAAAATAAATGCTTTAAAAATAGAAAACTTAAAAATAAACATTCAATAAAAAACAAAATTAAAAAATATAATAAATGCTTTAAAAATAATAAAATTAAATAAAAAATTAAATAAAAAATTAATAAAATAAAAAGCTTTAAAATAGAAAAATTAAAAATAAAAACGAATTTAAAAAATTTTAAAAAGGCTTTAAAAATAGAAAAATTAAAAATTAAATAAAAAAAATTTACAAATCAAATAAATGCTTTTAAAATAGAAAAATAAACAATCAATAAAAAACAAAATTATAAAATATAATAAATGCTTTAAAAATAAAAAATGAAATATAAAAATTAAATAAAAATTAAAAAATAAAAAGCTTTAAAAATAGAAAAATTAAAAATAAAAATAAAAATAAATTTAAAAAATTTTTTAAAAAGAGAAAAATTTAAAAAATTAAAAATAAAATTTTAAAAATAAAAACCTTTAATAATAGAAAAATTAAAAATAAATATAAATTTTTTAACGAAAAATAAATGCTTTAAAAATAAAAAAATTAATAAAAAAATGAAAAAAAAAGGTTTTAAAATAAAAATAAATAAAAAATAAAATTAAAAAAATACAAAGCCTTAAAAATAGAAAAATAAAAATTAAATAAAAAACAAAATTAAAAAAATAAATGCTTTAAAAAAAGAAAAATTAAATTTAAAAATTAAATTTAAAAATATTTTAAAAATAAATTAAAAAGCTTTAAAAATAGGAAAATTAAAAATAAAAACAAATAAAAAAATTTAAAAAATAAAACAAAAAGCTTTAAAAATAGAAAAATTAAAAAAACCCCAAAATTAATAAAATAAAATTAATTAAAAATACATGAAAAACAAAATAAAAACTCTAAAGTGCTGTAAAGTGCCGTAAAATTTCCATAAAACGTCGCAAAACTGCCGTAAAGCGCGACTGTCGTAAAACTGTCGTAAAAGGTGCCGTAAAGTGCGACTGTCGTAAAACTGTCGTAAAAGGTGCCGTAAAGCGCGACTGTCGCAAAAAGTGCCGTAAAGCGCGACTGTCGTAAAAGGTGCCGTAAAGCGCGACTGTCGCAAAAGTTGCCGTAAAGCGCGACTGTCGTAAAACTGTCGTAAAAGGTGCCGTAAAGCGCGACTGTCGCAAAAGGTGCCGTAAAGCGCGACTGTCGCAAAACTGTCGTAAAAGGTGCCGTAAAGAGCGACTGTCGCAAAAGTGTCGTAAAGGGGGCCGTAAAGCGCGACTGTCGCAAAACTGTCGTAAAAGGTGCCGTAAAGCGCGACTGTCGCAAAAGGTGTCGTAAAGCGCGACTGTCGCAAAAGTGTCGTAAAAAGGGGTCGTAAAGCGCGACTGTCGCAAAAGGTGCCGTAAAGCGCGACTGCCGTAAAACTGTCGTAAAAGGTGCCGTAAAGCGCGACTGCCGTAAAAGGTGCTTTTTTTCGACAGCCGTGCTTTACGACACTACCTTTTATGGAACTTTTACAGTACTTTACAGCACTTTACGGATTTTATTTTGTTTTTAAATTATTTTTAATTAATTCTATTTTTTAAATTTAATTTTGATGTAATATTTTTTAATTTTCCGATTTTTAAAGCTTTTTTTAATCTTTTTTTTAGTTTTAATTTTTCTATTTTAAAGCATTTATTTTATTTTTAAATTTTCCTTTTTATTTAATTTTTAGTTTTAATTTTTATATTTCTAAAGCATATTTTAAATTTTTTTATTTTTATTTTTTTCCTAATTTTTACTTTTGAGTTTTTGATTTTTAAAGCTTTTTTAAATTATTTTTTATTTGATTTTATTTTTGATTTATCTATTTTTAAAGCTTTTTATTTTATTTTAATTTTTTTTAATTTAATTTTTTTGTTTTATTTTTTTAAAGCATTTATTTTTTTTAATTTATTTTTTATTTTTTAGTTTTCATTTTTTATTTATAAACTATTTATTTTATATTTTAAATTTTATTTTTTATTTCATATTTATTTTTGCTTTATCTATTTTTAAAACATTTATTTGATTTTTTTGTTTTTAAAGCATTTATTTTATTTTTTAATTTTTATTTAATTTTTATTTTTGATTTTTCTATTTTTAATGCTTTTTATTTTATTTTTTAATTTTATTTTTTATTTAATTTTTTGTTTTAATTTTTTTATTTTTAGATCATTTAGTTTTTAATTTTATTTTTTATTTCATTTTTATTTTTTGCTTTTTCTATTTTTAATGCTTTTTAAAAAAAATTTATTATTTATTTAATTTTTAGTTTTTATTTTTTTATTTTTAAAGCTTTTTTTATTTTTTATTTAATTTTTATTTTTGATCTTTCTATTTTTAAAGCTTTTTAAAATTTTTTTATTTAATTTTTTTTCATTTTTAGTTTTAATTTTTAATTTTTGAACTATTTATTTTATTTTAATTTTTTTTATTTCATTTTTATTTTTTGCTTTTTCCATTTTTAAAGCATTTATTTTATTTTTTAATTTTCTTTTTTATTTAATTTTTAGTTTGGATTTTTTTATTTTTAAAGCATTTTTTTATTATTTTTTATTTAATTTTTATTTTTGATCTTTCTATTTTTAAAGCTTTTTAATTTTTTTTAATTTTCAGTTTTAATTTTTTTAAATTTTAAACATTTATTTTATTTTGTAATTTTATTTTTATTTCATTTTTAGTTTTAGTTTTTTATTTTTGAACTATTTATTTTATTTTAATTTTTTTTATTTCATTTTTATTTTTTCCTTTTCCATTTTTAAAGCATTTATTTTATTTTTTAATTTTCTTTTTTATTTAATTTTTAGTTTGGATTTTTTTATTTTTAAAGCATTTTTTAATTATTTTTTATTTAATTTTTATTTTTGATCTTTCTATTTTTAAAGCTTTTTTTAATTTTTTATTCAATTTTTTTAAATTTTTCTATTTTTAAAGCTTTTTTTTATTTTTTAATTTTATTTTTTATTTCATTTTAATTTTTTGCTTTTCCTATTTTTAAAGCATTTATTTTATTTTTTTAATTTTCCTTTTTATTTAATTTTTAGTTTTGATTTTTTTATTTTTAAAGCATTTTTTTATTATTTTTTATTTAATTTTTATTTTTGATCTTTCTATTTTTAAACCTTTTTTTATTTTTTATTTAATTTTTAGTTTTAATTTTTTATTTTTAAACATTTATTTTATTTAATTTTATTTTTTTATTTTATTTTTTATTTATTTTTAGTTTTGATTTATTTTTAAAGCATTTATTTTTTTAATTTTATTTTTTATTTAATTTTTTAGTTTTGATTTTTTTATTTTTAAAGCATTTCTTTTATTTTTTAAATTTCATTTTTATTTCATTTTTAGTTTTAATTTTTCTATTTTTAAAGCATTTCTTTTATTTTTAAAATTTTTTTTAATTTTTAGTTTTAATTTTTCTGTTTTTAAAGCTTTTTATTTTTTTAATTTTCTTTTTTTTTATTTTCCCATTTTTAAAGCATTTATTTTATTTTTTTATTTTATTTTTTATTTAATTTTTAGTTTTAATTTTTCTATTTTTAAAGCTTTTAATTTTATTTTATTTGCTGCTGCCCAGACCAACTCAAGCTGGAGATTGTGGTGGTGTTTGAGGGTCTTGCAGTTACCCCGATTAATAGGTAGAGATGATGTTTGGAGGCCACAGTGTTACAGGTAGGGGTTAAACTGTTTTTTAGGGTCTTTCAGGTGATTTTTCAGGGATTTTTAGGGATATTTTAGGGGTTTTTTTGCAGGAGTTTTTTAGGAATTCTCTGGAAATGTTTAGGATACCTTTAGGGCTTTTTCAGGGCTTTAAAAATAATTTTTAGGGTGTTTTAATGACTGTCTTACCGGGGCGCCCCAGCCGCCCAAGGCACCCCGCGCTGGCGCTGCGGCGCTCCAGCCCAGCCTCCCGTCAGTGCCGCCCGTGGTCGCTTCCCCTCTCCTGCCGCCGCCGCTGCATGGCGGGCCGAGCCGCGCCTTCCCCACCACAGCCTCCTGCTTCAGAGCTGCTGGATGGCGCGGCTCCGCCGCCTCCTGCAACCACAGACGTCCCGGTGTTCCCTTCCACGGCTGCAGCCGCAGCCCCGTTCCCGTTCCTGCAGCTCCGCCTCCTCCCGCAACCCCCGGCCCGCCCGCTGCCATGGTGACTGCCCGCGCCGCCCTAGTGACGGAACCCACGCATGCGCAGTTGCTACAACCCCAGCACCAGCGATATCACTCCGCGCCAACTCATCGAACCACAGCGCTGCTTCCGGGATCAGCCGCACGCATGCGCAGTTCTATCTCCACGGCCCCGCCGCCACCTCCCGCTGCGTTTGCCGCAGCTTTGGTACAGCCCGGTCCCGGTTCCGAGTCGCTGCGTGCCGCTGTCCAGCCACAGCCGGCATCCCTGTGCCCTGTCACGCCACTTCTGCCGCCACTGCGTCTATACACGGCACCACAGCAGGCGAAAACTGCAGCGCCTTGCACGTATCCTTCTGCGTCTCTCCTTCTGCCGGGCACCGAGAGATCCCTCTGCAGCGCGTAATCCTGAGCAACCGATACCTGGTGTGCCTCCGCGTTTTCGCCTTCCACACTCCTAGCCCCCAGTGGGACTACTTTGTGTCACGATTCGTCTGCACAGCCACATCCATGCACACAAACCGTGCGACGAGGAGGAGGAGGAGGAGGTTGGAATATGACAGCTGCTTTAATAAATACAGGACAGACAGAGAATTATTTTGCCCCTGCAAATGCCAGCTCTTTGATCCCAACACAAAAGAATTTTGAAAAAGAACTGTTCCCAAATAGCTCCAGAGTCCCCTCAGTGTTTGGGACAGATTTCTCAACCCACAAATAGACAGTAAACCCTGACAATTTGCCAGCATTAATGCCAAAATTAGAAAACTCACAAAAATCTTTTGATAATTTTCACCTAACAGACTGGTGTGAAAAACATCAATCACTTGCTTTTCAAATTTTTGAAAGTTTAATAGTAATAAAATGGTTATAAAAATAGTAATACAATTAGAGTAATAATAATTTGGACAATTTGAATTAGGACAATATGAGACAACAAAAACAAAGAGTTACGGACGCCCGGGTACCTTTTTCTGGGCAGCACGAGCCTGAAAAAGGACCCCTGTTAACAAAGGATTAACCCTTAAAAGCAATAGCCTGTTGCAGAGTCATACACTTCGTACATGGTGCATAAATTCCATTCAAACACAGGATTCTGTCTGCTCATCATCCACTTCTTCCTTCTAATCCTAACAGCGCCTTGGAGGCAGGAAGAAGTTTGTTTCTTCTGATAAGAGGGCAATATATATAAATTCTTTTTCTCTGAAAGATCCAGGTGTCCTGTGGCCGCTATCTTGCTGCAAGTCCTTTCTTTAAAAAAAGTATCTTACATAGCATCGTTTCTATTTTAACAGTTTTTATAACCTAAAACTATATTTAACACACTACTTAAGAGAATTAATACAGCATTCTTTTCTAACACAACACATATAATATTCATTTTAATATTTCAAAAAAGCCAATCATAAAATACCTGCATTTGCCACAATCCCCACTCTTATTCTTTGTAAATCCTTTGGCTTGAGCAATATTTCTTATCTACTTGCATCTTCTGGACTATGCGGGCAAAATAAAACAGGGGATTACACAAGGAAGAAATATAAAAATAGTTGCAACACATAAAATGAAAGATCTTAATTTCTTCTAATACATTACCCTACCAGCTAGGTATTAACATTGTTTTCTAATTTTTGGACTGGTACCTCGGTTATTATATGCATATATATTTTTTTCTTCTTTGATTTCTTTTGCTTTTTCTAGAATGACTTTTCTGTGCTCATCAATTTTCAACAATTTGATATATTAAACTTTCCAAAAAACACCCCCTTCTTTGGCCAATAAATAGTGTAAAGCCAACCTATTCTGATACCCTACAGTTTTTGTTTGGCTTAGCTGACTTGATATTAACTCCAATGCCTGGGCAGCTCCATTTGCTAGCATTTCCATAACTGCTTGGAGTCTTGTAATACGACTCAATAGATAATTTGGGGTCAATACAGAGTTAAGTTGCTGTGCTGGTTTTACCTTTTCGTTTATTATTTGTTTTTTTACCAAATCTCAAACCGTCAAGATTAAATGTAAAACAAATCCCTCTCTCTCCTTTTGGACATTCAATTCCAAATCTATTACCACTTTTTCCTAAGTTTCTTGTAATCCAATAATTTACTCCATTTTGCCTACAGGTTCTTAATTTGGATGGGTTATAACAGTGGCTGTTGACATAGGTGTGTGTAATTAAAGAGGAACTTTGGTTTCTTTCCACGTGATGCTTTCTGCAGCATTTGTGACACGATCTTGCTGGTATCCCGAAAGGGAAAAGAGAACAAATGAGTGCCAGAAACAGGAATAACAGAGGTCCAGTATGCCTTATACTCCCACCTCCCAGGCCTGTGAGGTTGCAACCCACGGCAGGTGTATTTGATCTTCTCGGTGGCAAAAAACAGAGGCCAATCTGGTCGTGCCCTCTATTTCCTTGTCACTTTCTCTTAAATAATTTCCAGGCAAATTGGTTTGGACACCCTTTAACTGTGGTCTCTTACCGTTCTTCAGGTATCTCTCATTCACCAGGCACTAGTAATTCCCATCCACAAAACTAAGTTATTACTTTAACACTTTTTGCAATAAGAGCATAAATGTTGTGAACTACAATACTAATTATTCTCACAATTCAAGCATTTACTTATAACCCAGCTAGCATGTCCAGTCTTGGAATGAATCAAATAAAGTTTACTGATGGAAATGGTAATTCCCCTTCTCCCCTGTACAATTCTCAGGCTACGGTCAGAACACAAAAACAGTCTTGATCCTTCTATCTGGAGTATTCCTCCCCTAAGGAGATGTTTTATTCAGGCAAGACCAGAATAAAACCAGGCAGTGTTTGAAATCAGTGGTACAAGCGTTGTCTTAATTCTTAATTCTGTGTTGTTCTTTGTACATTTCTTGGATCATTTGCCTTTTTTGAAACTATTACCACTCAGTCCCCTTTGAGAAAACGCCAAGGGAAGAGCCCTTTTGCCAAGGGGCAGCATCTGAGCAGGCCAGGCAGCATGTGGGGTTCCAGGAGAGGGCTTTCAACTTTCCCCTTTTACTGTGCCAGTCCCTCCCCAGAGCCCCCAGACCCTCCACAGCACTCCCAGAAAGGAGAAGGGTTATTAGGAGAAAAAGGGTTTAGAAAAAAGGGAAAATGCTTCCTTTTCCTTTATTTTTTGTGTTCAAACTGGGAGGGACTCTGCTTCCCCTGCAATTTTAGTGGTCTCAGTTGAAAGAATCCCTGCCTTTTCTATGCTGTTCGGGGTGTTAATTGACAGGGAGTCCTCATTTTCGATTATTCCCCAGTTTAAATAGAAGGGGAAAATCTTGACAATGTTTCTTATGGGTTTGAATTAAGGGTAGCCGCCCCCTTTTTATTGTCCTGAGGCCTAAATTGAGGGAGAAGCCCAGCTGTCCCTCCATCTTAAGAGTAGAACTGAGGGAAAAATCCCTCTTTTTTCATCCCTGGAGAGATTTAAAGAGAGAAGAAAACCCTTCTTTTCCCAATAATTAAGGAGAGTAAATTAAAGGGCAGAAGCTATTTATTTGCTATTGTATTAGTTTCAGTAGAGGTAACTGCCCCATTTCCTCTGTTTAAGGGGTTCACTGGAAGGAAGCTCTGCTTTTTTCAGCATTTTAAGGGTTTAAAAATACATTTCAGGGCCCTTCTTTCTGTGCCATAGGACCAAGTATCTCAGAGCAGGGTAAGCCTGGCATGCACTTAACCCTTACACTGCCTGGGAAGCTTTTATTTATCTTATTTTTACTTATAATGTAGATAGGCCTAATTAGAGGTCCCATGGAGACTTAGATGATTCACATCAGAAGCATTCTTTTCCACCCAGCTTAGTCACACATGAAGTACTACTTAATAGCCACTAAGGAATAATTATGTAAGTTCACAGTAAATTAGCCAGTTTATCTAGTTATGCTGCCTAAACAGAAAGTTTTATTTCTTACCAGTTTCCTGCCCATTTACTCCAAGTTGTTGCTGCAAAAAAGAAAGTGCTGTTATTTTTCAGAAGAGTTTTTCTCTATAACAAGCCCTTTTCTCCCTTTGAACTTGAGTCAGTGGAGCCAAACAGCTGCAACTGCTCTGAGGGCTTTCATACCGGGTGGGATTCGCTCCCTCCCTTTTCCTGGGTGCCATGGGAACGAGAGGCGGGCACCATCAGGGGTATATTAACCCCAGCCTTGGCTCAGGGCCTTCATTCCCCCTCTGGGAGGTGCTGGGATCAGAGCTCTCCTCTCATTTCACTCTCATTTCAGGTAAGAGGCTCTTTCAGCTTATCTCAGCTTGTTTTCAGCAGGTGTTTCTGGGCATCTAAAGCAACAGAGGCTTTGAAGATACTGTGAAGAAAACAGCATAGAATACAGGGCGTATTTAAGTTCACAGTTTTGGGTTTTGTGTTTAGGGGTGGTAAAGTGCATTTGTAATTTCCTGTTTTGTTCTTATTTTGTTTTGTATTTTTTTTAGGAGGAGCGCAGCTTCCAGAGGCTCTAGGTTGTGTCAACTACAACACTTTTTTCAGCAGTTTCATTGTGTCACAAGAGGGATCTGCCCAGTGTCCAAGATTATCTTTGAGATTGAGGCTTCAGGTGAGTTGAGGATTGTGACTAGGAGAGGGAGGCTGAGTGGGTATCTGGTTAGGAGTTATTGTTGGGGGGGTGGTTTTGAAGGCAGCAGGGTGAGAAAGGGTGTTTATTTGAGCCCCCCACCCCAGGCCTTTTAGAAGCCGAGCAGAGGCATTCACACGTCTTGCAGCACACAAGGTCATCCACTGCACTCACAGGAATGCCATTTAACTTTGCCTTTCTCTTACCCAGGTGCCACTCATAATAACGGGAGCAGAGGCATTCACACGTCTTGCAGCACACAAGGTCATCCACTGCACTCACAGGAATGCCATTTAACTTTGCCTTTCTCTTACCCAGGTGCCACTCATAATAACGGCCACAGCCTTGGAATCAGGATGAAGCTGGAGTCTGAAGGAGCCAGGCACACTCAGGAGAGGGCAAGTAGCTGACTCGCTGGGATTTGGCCCACATAAATCTGTGCTCATACTTTGGTTTTGGTTTTCTTTATTGTAGCTGACCGAGAGGCTAACAGGCCATCACGGGGCCCTCTGAGGCAGACTCATTTCAGGTGCCATGTGGATCCACATCACCGATCATCCAAAAGATAAGTCAGGGCCACGGCCTGGAGATGGGACAATGGGAGAGCAGCGGGTTGGGAGTTCCTGGGACAGATTTAAAAATTAGCAGAGGGAAAAGCAATCTCCTCCAAGGGGCCTCTTAGGACAGCTGAAGGGAGCGGCTCTACTTTTGATGGCAGCTTTCAGGCGGGCAGCGCAGAACAGTTCCGGTCGACGTCGTGTTGTCCAGTGTACCGTGTTACCTAGCGTGTCTTTGGGGTCCCTTTTGCCTTTTCCCCTCGAGACCCTCACCACAAGCATGATGTGTTGTGTTTGTCGTCCCCCTGTTTGTCACGTTCCGTGTCACAGGTGTCCGCACATATTTGTGCCGGAGCCGCTCTGCCCTGCCCTGCCGCATAGCCTGCTGCAACAGGACAAGTCCCGGGGACTTGCAGTTTGTGGGGTGTTGCCAGACTCTAGATGATATTCCTAGATAGACAGAAGATGTTTGGAGCTGTGAAGTCATCCTGCAGCCCTTTGACTTTTGTCCTCACTTTCTTTCAGATGCAGAAGGATAAAATCCAGGGCAAAATCCATCCACCCATCCCGGGTGAGGAGGTTCCCCCGAGCAGGTCAGGCACCGTTTGTCTCTGAAGGGGGAGTGTAAAGTATGACTCTGTTATAGCACTGTTATTTTTCTTTTTAGGAAGTAAAGCTGGATATCAGCAGTCAAGATGAGGTGGGCAAGGTGAGTATTGAGTAGCGTCCAGAAGCAGTTGTTATTGCTCCAGTCTCACTTTCCAGTGCAACTCTAAGCATCTGTTCCTGTTTCTGCGTTTTAGGTAATCCACTCGGAGTACGCCGAGCCCCAGTCACCAACCGGCCGATGCACCGGGTGTGCCGCTCTCTCGAGCCCTGCGGAAGAATCACGGGACTCGTTGATGAAGCTGAATGTTCTTAGGAGCACGGTGAGTAGCAGACTTGTGGGGTTTTGGCCCATGGGCTGCCAAGATCGGGCACTGATGTTTGGTTTTCTTTAATACAGCTGTCTGAGAGACACCAGCCCGGTGCCAGCAGGACCTTCCCGGCTGACGAGGTGGCCTTTCTTCGCACCCGAGACCGGCATCCCCAGCTGTGCGAGAGATAAGTAGAGGGCCACGACCCACAGAGGGGATGAAAGAGGGTGCTGGTTTGGGAATTACTGGGAGGGGTTTTTGTTTCCCCTTTGGAGGTGGGGGTGTCCATGAAGCGGCCCCTTAGGCCCCATAAAAGCAAAGCCTGGCTTTGGATCACAGTGCTGAGGTGCGCAGGGCAGAGCAGTCCCGGTGTGTATCGTGTCACTTGTCTTTTGTGCATTATGTGTTGTTTGCATATGTCATGTCTTTTGCCTGAGCCCTTGGAGGGGCCTGTCAGAAACCCTGGCATCATTGTTAGCATCTGTGCTCTCTGCATTCCTCATCCTGGCAGCCAGGCCATAGAACTTTTGACTTGGGATCTCAGACAGGCATCAGACTCTCTTGTCTCTTTAGAAGCATCCGGTCAGCTGTCTCTTCAGGTCTTGTTCTGAGCTGTATGGACAGCTCTGTCCCGCCAGGATCCATTATGGCGGACTAGGACTTGAAAGGATGTGAGGGCAGGTAGTGGCTTCTGGCTGTAGGATTCTCAGGCATCCATCTTTGCAGTTCTTGGAATAAATCATTCAGTTAGCATCTTCTTCCTCCAGGTTTCTCTGAGCCTCGTCAGCTCACCATCGGTCTCCCCTCGGTCATCTCCTTTTGCATTCTCTCAGTCCTCGCAGCCATTTTCCTTGCCAGGAGATTTCTGTCTGTGTTGTGTCCCCGTTGTCTGTCACGTCTTGTCTGTCCCGTGTCACGGGTGTCTGCACACACATTTGTGCCGGAGCTGCTCTGCCCTGCCGCATAGCCTGGTGCAATAGGAGAAGTCCCGGGGACTTGAAGTTTGTAATGTGGGGTGTAGTTGGACTCTAGGTGGGATTTGTAGATGGACACAGGATATCTGGAGCTCTTAAGTTATCCAGCAACAGTTTGACTCTTGTCCTAACTTTTTTTTCAGATTCAGATGGATTAAATGTGTGCCAGAGGGCCCCATCCCGGGTGAGGGGTTTCCCCCAAGCAGGTGAGGCACCATTTGTCTCTGCAGCAGGAGTGTATGTGGTGACTCTGTTACAGCTCTTTTCTTTGTCTTTCTTTTTAGGAAGTAAATCTGGATACCAGCAGTCAAGGTGAGCAGTGGAGAGAAGTAGCTGTTATTGCTCCAGTCTCAGTTTCTGGTGCAGCTCTAAGCTTCCATTCTCTTTTTTGTGGTTTAGGCAATCCACTTGGAGCCTGCCAAGCCCCCGTCACCAGCCGGCCGATGCACCGGGTTCCCTGCACGTGCGAGCCCTGCGGATGCGTTACAGGACCTGGTGATGAAGCCCAGAACTTTTCTATTTAAAGGTGCCATCCGGGTGGCCTTGGGCACCTGCCAAGGAGTTGCGGTGAGTAGGGGAAGCAGGGAGGAGGAGCGAGGGTCCGCTCAGGTTTCAGCAATGCCACATGACCTCGTCTCCTTTTAACCCAGGCTTACCCCGTGACAATGGCATCAGCCTCGGAGCGTGGCCGAAGGGTGCGGCCCCAGGAGCCGGGCATTCTTAGCAGAATGGTGAGTGGCAGAATTGTTGGGTTTTGGCCAGTGTGCTGCAGAGATCGGGCACTGATATTTGGATTTCTTTCACGTAGCTGACTGAGAAACAGCAGGGAGTTGTTGAACAACAGTGCCAGCAGGA
Source organism: Molothrus aeneus (assembly GCF_037042795.1). NCBI lineage: Eukaryota > Metazoa > Chordata > Aves > Passeriformes > Icteridae > Molothrus > Molothrus aeneus. The sequence goes on from NC_089664.1 coordinate 11,641,733, forward strand.
ACTTCCCAGATGTTGAGGCTTCCTTCTGTTGCACCTGACACGGACCTGCATCCCCAGATGTCTGAGAGATAAGTAGAGGGCTACAACCCACAGAGGGGATGAAAGAAGGGCGCAGGGTAGGGACCCACCGGGAGGGATTTTTGAGTCTCCTTTGGACATGGGGGTGTCCATGAAGTGCACACCCTTAGGCCCCATAAAAGCAAAGCCTGACTTTTGATCACAGTGCTGAGGTGAGCAGGGCAGAGCAGTCCCGGTGTGTATCGTGTCACTTGTCTTTTGTGTATTATGTGTGTTTGGATATGTCATGTCCTTTACCTTAGGTCTTGGAGGGGCCTGTCAGAAACCCTGGCATCATTGTTAGCATCTGTGATCTCTGCATTCCTTGGCCTGGCACCAATGCCATAGAACTTTCACCTCAGGAGCTCAGACAGGCATCAGACTCTCTTGTCTCTTTAGAAGCATCCGGTCAGATGTCTTTTCAGGTCTTGTTCTGAGCTGTATGGACAGCTATGTCCCGCCAGGATCCATTATGGCGGACTAGGACTTGAAAGAACGTGAGGGCAGGTAGAGGCTTCTGGCCGTAGGATTCTCAGGCATCCATCTTTGCAGTTCTTGGAATAAATCATTCAGTTAGCATCTTGTTCCTCCAGGTTTCTCTGAGCCTCATCAGCTCACCATCGGTCTCCCCTCGGTCATCTCCTTTTGCATTCTCTCAGTCCTCGCAGCCATTTTCCTTGCGAGGAGCTTTCTGTCCGTGTTGTGTCCCCGTTGTCTGTCGCGTCCTGTCTGTCCCGTGTCACGGGTGTGCGCACACACATTTGTGCCGGAGCTGCTCTGCCCTGCCGCATAGCCTGGTGCAATAGGAGAAGTCCCGGGGACTTGAAGTTTGTAATGTGGGGTGTAGTTGGACACAAGATATCTGGAGCTATTAAGTTACCCTGCAACAGTTTGACTTTTGTCCTGACTTTCTTTCAGATGCAGAAGGATAAAATCCAGGGCAGAGCCCCCCATCCCGGGTGTGGGGATTGCCCTTAGCATGTGAGTCCATGTTTGTTTCTGCAGAGGAAGCATAAATGGTGGCCGTTACAGCATTGTTCGTTGTCTCTCTTTTTAGGAGGTCAAGGCCGAGAGCAGCAGTCAAGGCCGAGTGGGCAAGGTGAGCATTGAATAGCGTACAGAAGCAGTTGTTATTGCTGAGGTCTCAGTTTTGGTGCAGCTCTAAGCATCTCCTCTTGTTTTTTTATTTTAGGTGGTCCACTTGCCATCTCTCCTGGCCGAGCACGCCTATGCCAGGTGTGTGCAGCTTAAGGTATCGGTGTGGCATCCTTGTCAGATTAGGGAGGTTGTGTTTTCACAGTATCTCAGCATGCTTTTCCGATTTGTTTCTTTGCAGGTGCTGTCGCTGCCCTAGGCACGCCCTGGATCAGAGGAGGGCAGGTGAGTCAGCGTTTAGGCAGGCTGACTCCTAGGTGAGCGTTACACAGCAGCATGCTAAGCGTGTCCCTTTTCTCTTTGCAGGTATCTTCCGGGCACCCTCCGGAGCCAAATCGAGATTTGAGGTGGGCCAGGGCAGTGGTGCGGAGGAGTCCCGGGGATTACTGTTTTTGAGGGCAATAGTCAGGTTTTCTGTTTTGCCTTCGGTACCCTGAGGAGGCTCGTAGCCCAAGCTTGGAAACGGCAGCACCGAAGCACACACGGAGAGCATCTCAACGTCCACGTCTGACTGAGGATGGATTTTGTCCTCTCATCTTCCAAAAGCTAAGTGTCGGGGCCAGTGGCTGGGAGAAGGGGAATAGCCTTTACTATCACAGGAGGCAATCAGATGTCAGCTTAGCGGAGAGGTCTGTAGCGGGGCAGGCTCTCTGGAAGTAAAGGGAGAGGGTTTCCCCTCAGCCTCGCCAGAGCCTTTGCCGGGCAGGACAGTTCCGACCCATCTCCACATTCTCGGGAACTTTGCGTCGTCCGCCTCCCTCGACTCGACGTCGTCACGGATCTTTCCCCCGAGGAGCTTGCCTTCACGTCCGGAGCTACGGCCACGGTCACCCGGCAGTCGGCTTCCTTCTCTAGGCTCGCCGCCCCTCTCGAGCATCCTCTTAACTGCTTCAGCACTAACTTCTTTTGACGAGTTACATTTCATCATCACGTGCTCTCGTCATAGGGCTTCCTTTCCTTTGGCATCATCAGCCTCTGGCTCACCTTGCACTAGGAATCTCGGGTCCCTACGGGGACAGTGCCAGGCAGTTGTCACTCGTCTCTGTGTTATGTCGTCCGTGTCCGTGTTATGTCGTCCGTGTCCATCGTCTTACGTGTCACAGGCCTTTGTTACGTCTCAACGCTTTATCGGCACTATTCCGCGCCACGTAGGCCATATTCTACTCACGTTCCTTTCCGGATATCCCTTATTCCGGCATCTTTACATTTTTACTCTTTGAGACAGGAATGTCTCAAAGGGACAAGATGTTCTCATCCATCTTCCTTTTCACTACCAGCTTTGGTAGTGCCTTTTTTTCCACGCCATTCTCTTGGACTTCCCGAGGGAGCGTCTTACACCCTCCTCACGTGACTGCAGGAGTTCCATAGGTTCCATCTTCTCAAAGGGTACAGGGCTCAAGAATTAATCTTCCAGAGAGCTATCTCAAGTCCTGGCTTATACTGTATGTACTTACATTGTTTGTACCTATGCTGGTTTATACTGTATGTACTTATACTGTATGTACTTACATTGCGTTTACCTATGTTGGCTTACACTGTATGTACTTACATTGTGTGTACCTATGCTGGCTTATATTGTATGGACTTACACTCCATGCACACTTGCACTGTATGCGTCTGCTTTTATTGTGTGTACTCATGTTGTACCACTTATGGTCGGAGCTGCCCTGCCCTGGCATGTAGTCACAGTTAGGTAGCAGAGTTATAAAAACTTTACTGTTCATCTGTCTTTAGTGGGGTTTAGGGTAGAAAATTTATCGGTCAGAGCGGGGACAAGTCCTAGCTGTCAGCCACTCGTTGACCGCTTCCTGTCGTCTCACAGGTCCCTGAGGCTACTGATTTCCCCAGAATCTACCATTTGACGTTGAGGAGCGGCAGCCAGAAGAAGCGTGGAAGCACGTTCTTCAGCGTCTCGAGTAAGAGCCGCAGGGAACGTTTAAATGGGAGGAGTGCGTGAGCGTGTGTGAGAGCACGTGTCTGTCTGTCGGCGTCTGCTCATCTCTGCGTGTGTGAGCGCATGCTGTGACTGGATTTAACCTTGTGTGTGTGACTTGCTTTTCAGGTTTTTCAACTCATTTGTAAATTTAGAGTAAAAAATCCCCAGCCGGGTTTAGCCCCCCCACCCCCCCCGGCTGTTTTTTTTTCTTTTTTTTTTTCCCCCCGGCTGGGTTTTTTTTCCCGGGTCCCGGTCGGTCTGCGAGGCGACGTTCATCGCCAAAGTTTGGGCACAGACCCTCCAGGGACCGGGTATTTCTTCAGGCAGGAGGAATTTTTGGAGGCTCCAGGGAACCACGTTCCCGAGGACCAATGATTGCTGGGGTGTAATTTAGCAGTTGTGATCAGAGGGATGGTGAGTTTGTGTGTCATTTGAAGGGGGTGTTAATGGTAGATGAGTGCTGTATTTTGTGTGCTTTTGTTGTTTTGGGTGTCCTGTAACAATAAATCCACAAGTAATGAAAATAGAAAAAGGTTATAATCTTGTGTTAATGTGTGTGTTGTGTTGTATTGCTCTGTATTGCAGTGTGAGCACAGGGTGAACTCTCTCCTCCTTGCTGTGACACCCGGGCTGGCAGGGATGACACAGTGACCTCTGCCAGCTGATGCTGCCTGTGCCATCACCTGGCACTGATGTGTTTGATGAAAATCCTTTTGCTGGGTTTTTTCTCCTGAGAAGCCTCAGAACCTATTGGTTCCATTCCCAGAAATGGAACCAATAAGAATCAGCTGGCTGTGGAGTGTGGGCTGGAGATGGTTTAGCAACAGGGGCATCTTGGATTGGTCTCGGGTGCATTGTTTCTACTTGATGACCAATCATGGTCCAGCGGTGTCGGGGCTGTGAGCAGTCCCAGGTTTTTATTATTCATTCCTTTCCAGCTTTCTGATGTCTCCTTGCTCTTTTAGTGTAGTTCTAATATCTCATTTTCTTTTAATATAATAGAGATCATAAAATAATATTTCAGCCTTCTGAAAGGGGGAGTCAAGATTCTCATCTCCTCCCTTGTCCTGGGGACCCTCAAACACCACCACAATCAGCGGCCAAGCGGGTTTGTGCGAGCCTCTCAGTAACCCTCGGCCGGTCCTGAGTCGGCAGCCCCGGCACGGCCGAGAGCGGGGAGACACTCTCTGTGCCCCGAGGGTACTGAGGGCACCTGGGCTGGGGGGAGACACTCTCTGTGTGTGCCCCGAGGGTGCTGAGGGCACCTGGGCTGGGGGCAGACACTCTCTGTGTGTGCCCCGAGGGTACTGAGGGCACCTGGGCTGGGGGAAGACACTCTCTGTGTGAGAAACCCTGGTACTGAGGCCACCTGGCCTGGTCGCCTTTGCAGCACAAGAGACACCAGAGACAGCGGTAGAAGATAAAGGGCTGACTCTTAGCAGGGGTTAATCCAAGGTTTTATTAGGACCCCCAAAGGAGCTCCTGCACCTCAGGGGGCCTCGTGCCGAGAGCCCAGGGAGATGTGCCAAGGTTACATTTTAAGGGAGGTGGAAACCGAAAGTAGATAACATCCTACCAACCATTAAGTGACCCTAAGGGATGGATGCTGGGGGATAGACATATAGGACAGCATATGGGGCAAGGCTTGGGGGGCTGGCCCCTAGCCTCTGGCTGATCACTCGAGGACTTGGACTGAAACTTCTGCATGGGGGGGATGGGAGGCTGAGTGATTGACAGAGAGCCAGGGTGGGGGTTTGTGGATGATCTCATCCCGGGAGAGGGATAACACAGGTAAAGGGAGGGGGATACAGTTTGGGATAAACCATTTGGGAAAAATTACTTCAAAGTATTACAAAGTATAAAAATGCACTACAGCAGGTTTGGGCAGCACCAAATAAAATGTAATAAAATGCTTTAAAAATAGAAAAATAAAAAAAATAAATAAAATAACAAAATTAATTAAAAATAAATAATAAAAAAAACCAAACTGTAAAGTGCTGTAAAGTGCTGTACAAGTTCCATAAAATGTAGTGCCGTAATGCAAGACCCTCAAACACCACTACAATCACCAGCTTAAATTGGTCTGGGCAGCGCCAAATAAAATAAAATAAAAAGCTTTAAAAATGGAAAAATTAAAAAAAAAAATTAAATAAAAAACAAAATTAAAAAAATAAATGCTTTAAAAATAGAAAAATTAGAAATAAAAAATAAAAAGAAAATTAAAAAAATAAAATGCTTTAAAAAGAGAAAAATTAAAAATAAAAATTAAATAAAAAATAAAATTTAAAAAATGCTTTAAAAATAGAAAAATTAAAAAAAATTAAATAAATTAAATAAATGCTTTAAAAATAGAAAAATTAAAAAAAATTAATACAAAACAAAATTTAAAAAATATAATAAATGCTTTAAAAATAGAAAAATTAAATATAGAAATTAAATTAAAAATTAATAAAATTAAAAGGTTTAAAAATAGAAAAATTAAAAATAGAAATAAAAAATTAAATTAAAAAATAAAAAAAGTTTCAAAATATAAAATTAAAAATAAAAATTAAATAAAAAATAAAATTAAACAATAAAAAAGCTTTGAAAATAGAAAAATTAAAAATAAAAATTAAATAAAAAATAAAATTAAAAAAATAAATGCTTTAAAAATAAAAAAATTAAGAATTAAAATAAATAAAAAATAAAATTTAAAAATTCAAAAAATTTGAAAATAAAAAATTTAAAAAATAAAAATTAAATAAAAAACAAAATTAAAACATAAATGCTTTAAAAATAAAAAAATATAAAAATTAGAAAAAAACAAAATTAAAAAATAAATGCTTTAATAATACAAAAATTAAAAATAGAAAAATAAATAAAAAAAATTAAAAAAATAAATGCTTTAGAAATAGAAAACTTAAAAATAAAAAAATTAAGAATAAAAATAAATAAAAAATAAAATTTAAAAATTCAAAAACTTTGAAAATAGAAAATTTAAAAAATAAAAATTAAATAAAAAACAAAATTAAAAAATAAATGCTTTAATAGTACAAAAATTGAAAATAGAAAAATAAAAAACAAAATTAAAAAAATAAATGCTTTAAAAATAGAAAACTTAAAAATAAAAAAATTAAAAATAAAATTAAAAAAATAAAAAGCTTTAAAAATAGAAAAATTAAAAATAAACATTCAATAAAAAACAAGATTAAAAATATAATAACTGCTTTAAAAATAATAAAATTAAATATAAAAATGAAATAAAAAATTAATAAAATAAAAAGCTTTTAAAATAGAAAAATTAAAAATAAAAACGAATTTAAAAAATTTTAAAAAGGCTTTAAAAATAGAAAAATTAAAAATTAAATAAAAAAATTTACAAATCAAATAAATGCTTTTAAAATAGAAAAATAAACAATCAATAAAAAACAAAATTATAAAATATAATAAATGCTTTAAAAATAAACAAATGAAATATAAAAATTAAATAAAAATTAAAAAATAAAAAGCTTTAAAAATAGAAAAATTAAAAATAAAAATAAAAAAATTTTTAAAAATTAGTTTAAAAAGAGAAAAATTTAAAAAATTAAAAATAAAATTTAAAAAATAAATACCTTTAATAATAGAAAAATTAAAAATAAATATAAATATTTAAAAAATAAAATAAATGCTTTAAAAATAAAAAAATAATAAAAAAAATTTTAAAAAATAAAAAGGTTTAAAAATAAAAATAAATAAAAAATAAAATTAAAAAAATACAAAGCCTTAAAAATAGAAAAATAAAAATTAAATAAAAAACAAAATTAAAAAAATAAATGCTTTAAAAAAAGAAAAATTAAATTTAAAAATTAAATTTAAAAATATTTTAAAAATAAAATAAAAAGCTTTAAAAATAGGAAAATTAAAAATAAAAACAAATAAAAAAATTTAAAAAAACAAATAAAAAGCTTTAAAAATAGAAAAATTTTAAAAACCCCACAATTAATAAAATAAAATTAATTAAAAATACATGAAAAACAAAATAAAAACTCTAAAGTGCTGTAAAGTGCCGTAAAATTTCCATAAAACGTCGTAAAAGGTGCCGGAAAGCGCGACTGACGTAAAACTGTCGTAAAAGGTGCCGGAAAGCGCGACTGTCGTAAAAGGTGTCGTAAAGCGCGACTGTCGTAAAACTGTCGTAAAAGGTGCCGTAAAGCGCGACTGTCGTAAAAGTGCCGAAAAGCGCGACTGTCGCAGAACTGTCGTAAAAGGTGCCGTAAAGCGCGACTGTCGTAAAACTGTCGCAAAGCGCGACTGTCGTAAACGGTGCGTTTTTTCGACAGTCGCGCTTTACGACACGGCCTTTTATGGAACTTTTTGCAGTACTTTACAGCACTTTACGGATTTTATTTTGTTTTTTATTATTTTTAATTAATTCTATTTTTTAAATTTAATTTTTATTTATTTTTTTTAATTTTCTGATTTTTAAAGCTTTTTTATCTTTTTTTTAGTTTTAATTTTTCTATTTTAAAGCATTTATTTTATTTTTAAATTTTCCTTTTTCTTTAATTTTTAGTTTTATTTTTTATATTTCTAAAGCATATTTTAAATTTTTTTTTCTTAATTTTTACTTTTGAGTTTTTGATTTTTAAAGCTTTTTTTATTGTTTTTATTTAATTTTATTTTTGATTTATCTATTTTTAAAGCTTTTTATTTTATTTTAAATTTATTTTTTATTTAATTTTTTTGTTTTATTTTTTTTAAAGCATTTTTTTTTTAAATTTATTTTTTTATTTTTTAGTTTTCATTTTTTATTTATAAACTATTTATTTTATATTTTAAATTTTATTTTTTATTTCATATTTATTTTTGCTTTATCTATTTTTAAAGCATTTATTTTATTTTTTTAGTTTTTATTTAATTTTTAGTTTTGATTTTTTTATTTTTAAAGCATTTATTTTATTTTTTACTTTTTATTTAATTTTTATTTTTGATTTTTCTATTTTTAAAGCTTTTTATTTTATTTTTTAATTTTATTTTTTAATTAATTTTTTGTTTTAATGTTTTGTATTTTTAAAGCATTTATTTTATTTTTTAAATTTTATTTTTTATTTCATTTTTATTTTTTGCTTTTTCTATTTTTAAAGCTTTTTTATTTTTTAATTTTATTTTTATTTAATTTTTTGTTTTAATTTTTTTATTTTTAAATCATTTATTTTATTTTTTTAATTTTATTTTTTATTTCATTTTTATTTTTTGCTTTTTCGATTTTTAATGCTTTTTAAAAAAATTTATTATTTATTTAATTTTTAGTTTTTATTTTTTTATTTTTAAAGCTTTTTTTTAATTTTTTATTTAATTTTTATTTTTGATCTTTCTATTTTTAAAGCTTTTTAAAATTTTTTTATTTAATTTTTTATCTTTGAACTATTTATTTTATTTTTCAAATATTATATTTTATTTCATTTTTATTTTTGCTTTTTCTATTTTTAAAGCATTTATTTTATTTTTTTACTTTTATTTTTTATTTAATTTTTAGTTTTGATTTTTTAATTTTTAAAGCATTTTTTAATGTTGTTTTAATTTAATTTTTATTTTTGATCTTCCTATTTTTAAAGCTTTTTAAATTTTTTTTAATTTTCAGTTTTAATTTTTTTTATTTTTAAACATTTATTTTATTTTTTAATTTTATTTTTTATTTCATTTTTAGTTTTAATTTTTTATTTTTGAACTATTTATTCTATTTTCATTTTTTATTTCATTTTTATTTTTTGCTTTTTCTATTTTTAAAGCACTTATTTTATTTTTTAATTTTCTTTTTTATTTAATTTTTAGTTTTGATTTTTTTATTTTTAATGCATTTTTAAAATTATTTTTTATTTAATTTTTATTTTTGATCTTTCTATTTTTAAAGCTTTTTTTTATTTTTATTTAATTTTTAGTTTTAATTTTTTTTATTTTTAAACATTTATTTTATTTAATTTTATTTTTTAATTTTATTTTTTATTTATTTTTAGTTTTGATTTATTTTTAAAGCATTTATTTTTTTAATTTTATTTTTTATTTAATTTTTTAGTTTTGATTTTTTTATTTTTAAAGCATTTCTTTTATTTTTTAAATTTCATTTTTATTTCATTTTTAGTTTTAATTTTTCTATTTTTAAAGCATTTCTTTTATTTTTAAAATTTTTTTTAATTTTTAGTTTTAATTTTTCTGTTTTTAAAGCTTTTTATTTTTTTAATTTTCTTTTTTTTTATTTTCCCATTTTTAAAGCATTTATTTTATTTTTTTATTTTATTTTTTATTTCATTTTTATTTTTAATTTCTCTATTTATAAAGCTTTTTATTTTATTTTATTTGGTGCTGCCCAGACCAACTCAAGCTGGTGATTGTGGTGGTGTTTGAGGGTCTTGCAGTTACCCCGATTAATAGGTAGAGATGATGTTTGGAGGCCACAGTGTTACAGGTAGGGGTTAAACTGTTTTTTAGGGTCTTTCAGGTGATTTTTCAGGGATTTTTAGGGATATTTTAGGGGTTTTTTTGCAGGAGTTTTTTAGGAATTCTCTGGAAATGTTTAGGATACCTTTAGGGCTTTTTCAGGGCTTTAAAAATAATTTTTAGGGTGTTTTAATGACTGTCTTACCGGGGCGCCCCAGCCGCCCAAGGCACCCCGCGCTGGCGCTGCAGCGCTCCAGCCCAGCCTCCCGTCAGTGCCGCCCGTGGTCGCTTCCCCTCTCCTGCCGCCGCCGCTGCATGGCGGGCCGAGCCGCGCCTTCCCCACCACACCCTCCTGCTTCAGAGCTGCTGGATGGCGCGGCTCCGCCGCCTCCTGCAACCACGGACGTCCCGGCGTTCCCTTCCACGGCCGCAGCCGCAGCCCCGTTCCTGTTCCCGCAGCTCCGCCGCCTCCCGCACGCCCCGGCCCGCCCGGCGCCATGATGACTGCCCGCGCCGCCGTAGTGATGGAACCCACACATGCGCAGTTGCTACAACCCCCGCACCAGCGATATCACTCCGCGCCGACTCATCGAACCACAGCGCTGCTTCTGGGATCAGCCGCACGCATGCGCAGTTCTATCTCCACGGCCCTGCCGCCACCCCCCACTGCGTTTGCCGCAGCTTTGATACAGCCCGGTCCCGGTTCCGAGCCGCTGCGTGCCGCTGTCCAGCCACAGCCGGCATTCCTGTGCCCTGTCACGCCACTTCTGCCGCCACTGCGTCTATACACGGCACCACAGCAGGCGAAAACTGCAGCGCCTTGCGTGTATCGTTCCGCGTCTCTCCCTCTGCCGGGCACCGAGAGATCCCTCTGCAGCGCGTAACCCTGAGCAACCGATACCTGGTGTGCCTCCGCGTTTTCGCCTTCCACACTCCTAGCCCCCAGTGGGACTACTTTGTGTCACGATTCGTCTGCACAGCCACATCCATGCACACAAACCGTGCGACGAGGAGGAGGAGGAGGAGGTTGGAATATGACAGCTGCTTTAATAAATACAGGACAGACAGAGAATTATTTTGCCCCTGCAAATGCCAGCTCTTTGATCCCAACACAAAAGAATTTTGAAAAAGAACTGTTCCCAAATAGCTCCAGAGTCCCCTCAGTGTTTGGGACAGATTTCTCGACCCACAAATAGACAGTAAACCCTGACAATTTGCCAGCATTAATGCCAAAATTAGAAAACTCACAAAAATCTTTTGATAATTTTCACCTAACAGACTGGTGTGAAAAACATCAATCACTTGCTTTTCAAATTTTTGAAAGTTTAATAGTAATAAAATGGTTATAAAAATAGTAATACAATTAGAGTAATAATAATTTGGACAATTTGAATTAGGACAATATGAGACAACAAAAACAAAGAGTTACGGACGCCCGGGTACCTTTTTCTGGGCAGCACGAGCCTGAAAAAGGACCCCTGTTAACAAAGGATTAACCCTTAAAAGCAATAGCCTGTTGCAGAGTCATACACTTCGTACATGGTGCATAAATTCCATTCAAACACAGGATTCTGTCTGCTCATCATCCACTTCTTCCTTCTAATCCTAACAGCGCCTTGGAGGCAGGAAGAAGTTTGTTTCTTCTGATAAGAGGGCAATATATATAAATTCTTTTTCTCTGAAAGATCCAGGTGTCCTGTGGCCGCTATCTTGCTGCAAGTCCTTTCTTTAAAAAAAGTATCTTACATAGCATCGTTTCTATTTTAACAGTTTTTATAACCTAAAACTATATTTAACACACTACTTAAGAGAATTAATACAGCATTCTTTTCTAACACAACACATATAATATTCATTTTAATATTTCAAAAAAGCCAATCATAAAATACCTGCATTTGCCACAATCCCCACTCTTATTCTTTGTAAATCCTTTGGCTTGAGCAATATTTCTTATCTACTTGCATCTTCTGGACTATGCGGGCAAAATAAAACAGGGGATTACACAAGGAAGAAATATAAAAATAGTTGCAACACATAAAATGAAAGATCTTAATTTCTTCTAATACATTACCCTACCAGCTAGGTATTAACATTGTTTTCTAATTTTTGGACTGGTACCTCGGTTATTATATGCATATGTATTTTTTTCTTCTTTGATTTCTTTTGCTTTTTCTAGAATGACTTTTCTGTGCTCATCAATTTTCAACAATTTGATATATTAAACTTTCCAAAAAACACCCCCTTCTTTGGCCAATAAATAGTGTAAAGCCAACCTATTCTGATACCCTACAGTTTTTGTTTGGCTTAGCTGACTTGATATTAACTCCAATGCCTGGGCAGCTCCATTTGCTAGCATTTCCATAACTGCTTGGAGTCTTGTAATACGACTCAATAGATAATTTGGGGTCAATACAGAGTTAAGTTGCTGTGCTGGTTTTACCTTTTCGTTTATTATTTGTTTTTTTACCAAATCTCAAACCGTCAAGATTAAATGTAAAACAAATCCCTCTCTCTCCTTTTGGACATTCAATTCCAAATCTATTACCACTTTTTCCTAAGTTTCTTGTAATCCAATAATTTATTCCGTTTTGCCTACAGGTTCTTAATTTGGATGGGTTATAACAGTGGCTGTTGACATAGGTGTGTGTAATTAAAGAGGAACTTTGGTTTCTTTCCACGTGATGCTTTCTGCAGCATTTGTGACACAATCTTGCTGGTATCCCGAAAGGGAAAAGAGAACAAATGAGTGCCAGAAACAGGAATAACAGAGGTCCAGTATGCCTTATACTCCCACCTCCCAGGCCTGTGAGGTTGCAACCCACAGCAGGTGTATTTGATCTTCTCGGTGGCAAAAAACAGAGGCCAATCTGGTCGTGCCCTCTATTTCCTTGTCACTTTCTCTTAAATAATTTCCAGGCAAATTGGTTTGGACACCCTTTAACTGTGGTCTCTTACCGTTCTTCAGGTATCTCTCATTCACCAGGCACTAGTAATTCCCATCCACAAAACTAAGTTATTACTTTAACACTTTTTGCAATAAGAGCATAAATGTTGTGAACTACAATACTAATTATTCTCACAATTCAAGCATTTACTTATAACCCAGCTAGCATGTCCAGTCTTGGAATGAATCAAATAAAGTTTACTGATGGAAATGGTAATTCCCCTTCTCCCCTGTACAATTCTCAGGCTATGGTCAGAACACAAAAACAGTCTTGATCCTTCTATCTGGAGTATTCCTCCCCTAAGGAGATGTTTTATTCAGGCAAGACCAGAATAAAACCAGGCAGTGTTTGAAATCAGTGGTACAAGCGTTGTCTTAATTCTTAATTCTGTGTTGTTCTTTGTACATTTCTTGGATCATTTGCCTTTTTTGAAACTATTACCACTCAGTCCCCTTTGAGAAAACGCCAAGGGAAGAGCCCTTTTGCCAAGGGGCAGCATCTGAGCAGGCCAGGCAGCATGTGGGGTTCCAGGAGAGGGCTTTCAACTTTCCCCTTTTACTGTGCCAGTCCCTCCCCAGAGCCCCCAGACCCTCCACAGCACTCCCAGAAAGGAGAAGGGTTATTAGGAGAAAAAGGGTTTAGAAAAAAGGGAAAATGCTTCCTTTTCCTTTATTTTTTGTGTTCAAACTGGGAGGGACTCTGCTTCCCCTGCAATTTTAGTGGTCTCAGTTGAAAGAATCCCTGCCTTTTCTATGCTGTTCGGGGTGTTAATTGACAGGGAGTCCTCATTTTCGATTATTCCCCAGTATAAATAGAAGGGGAAAATCTTGACAATGTTTCTTAGGGGTTTGAATTAAGGGTAGCCGCCCCCTTTTTATTGTCCTGAGGCCTAAATTGAGGGAGAAGCCCAGCTATACCCTCCATAAGAATTTGAACTGAGGGAAAAATCCCTCTTTTTTCATCCCTGGAGAGATTTAAAGAGAGAAGAAAACCCTTCTTTTCCCAATAATTAAGGAGAGTAAATTAAAGGGCAGAAGCTATTTATTTGCTATTGTATTAGTTTCAGTAGAGGTAACTGCCCCATTTCCTCTTTTTAAGGGGTTCACTGGAAGGAAGCTCTGCTTTTTTCAGCATTTTAAGGGTCTAAAAATACATTTCAGGGCCCTTCTTTCTGTGCCATAGGACCAAGTATCTCAGAGCAGGGTAAGCCTGGCATGCACTTAACCCTTACACTGCCTGGGAAGCTTTTATTTTTCTTATTTTTACTTATAATGTAGATAGGCCTAATTAGAGGTCCCAAGGAGACTTAGACGATTCATATCATAAGCATTCTTCTCCACCGGGCTCAGTCACACATGAAGTACTACTTAATAGCCACTAAGGAATAATTATGTAAGGTCACAGCAAATTAGCCAATTTATCTAGTTATGCTGCCTAAACAGAAACTTTTATTTCTTACCAGTTTCCTGCCCATTTACTCCAAGTAGTTGTTGCAAAAAACAAAGCACTGTCATTTTTCAGAAGAGTTTTCTTCTATAACAAGCCCTTTGCTCCCCTTGAATTTGAGTCAGAGGAGCCAAACAGCTGCAACTGCTCTGAGGGCTTTCATACCGGGTGGGATTCGCTCCCTCCCTTTTCCTGGGTGCCATGGGAACGAGAGGCGGGCACCATCAGGGGTATATTAACCCCAGCCTTGGCTCAGGGCCTTCATTCCCCCTCTGGGAGGTGCTGGGATCAGAGCTCTCCTCTCATTTCACTCTCATTTCAGGTAAGAGGCTCTTTCAGCTTATCTCAGCTTGTTTTCAGCAGGTGTTTCTGGGCATCTAAAGCAACAGAGGCTTTGAAGATACTGTGAAGAAAACAGCATAGAATACAGGGCGTATTTAAGTTCACAGTTTTGGGTTTTGTGTTTAGGGGTGGTAAAGTGCATTTGTAATTTCCTGTTTTGTTCTTATTTTGTTTTGTATTTTTTTTAGGAGGAGCGCAGCTTCCAGAGGCTCCAGGTTGTGTCAACTACAATGCTTTTTTCAGCAGATTCATCATGTCACAAGAGGAATCTGGGAATCAGCCCAGTGTCCAAGATGATGTTTGAGATTAAGGCTTCAGGTGAGTTGAGGATTGTGACTAGGAGAGGGAGGCTGAGCAGGTATCCAGTTAGGAGTTATTGTTGGGGGGGTGGTTTTGAAGGCAGCAGGGTGAGAAAGGGTGTTTATTTGAGGCCCCCCCACCCCAAGGCTTTTCAGAAGCATGGCAGAGGCATTCACACGTCTTACAGCACACAAGGTCATCCACTGCACTCACAGGAATGCCATTTAACTTTGCCTTTCTCTTACCCAGGTGTCACTCACAATAACGGCCGCAGCCTTGGAATCAGGATGAAGCTGGAGCCTGAAGGAGCCAGGCACACTCAGGAGAGGGCAAGTAGCTGACTCGCTGGGATTTGGCCCACATAACTCTGTACTCATACTTTGGTTTTGGTTTTCTTTATTGTAGCTGACTGAGAGGCTAACAGGCCATCACGGGGCCCTCTGAGGCAGACTCATTTCAGGTGCAACGTGGATCCTCATCACCGATCATCCAAAAGATAAGTCAGGGCCACGGCCTGGAGATGGGACAATGGGAGAGCAGCGGGTTGGGAGTTCCTGGGACAGATTTAAAAATTAGCAGTGGGAAAAGCAATCTCCTCCAAGGGGCCTCTTAGGACAGCTGAAGGTAGAGGCTCTGATTTTGACGGCAGCTTTCAGGCGGTCAGCGCAGAGCAGTTCCGGTCGACGTCGTGTTGTCCAGTGTACCGTGTTACCTAGCCTGTCTTTGGGGTCCCTTTTGCCTTTTCCCCTCGAGACCCTCACCACAAGCATAACGTGTCGTGTTTGTCGTCCCCCTGTTTGTCACGTTCCGTGTCACGGGTGTCCGCACATATTTGTGCTGGAGCTGCTCTGCCCTGCCCTGCCGCATAGCCTGCTGCAACAGGACAAGTCCCAGGGAGTTGCAGTTTGTGGGGTGTTGCCAGACTCTAGATGATATTCCTAGATAGACAGAAGATGTTTGGAGCTGTGAAGTCATCCTGCAGCCCTTTGACTTTTGTCCTCGCTTTCTTTCAGATGCAGAAGGATAAAATCCAGGGCAAAATCCATCCACCCATCCCGAGTGAGGAGGTTCCCCCGGGCAGGTCAGTCACCGTTTGTCTCTGCAGGGAGAGTGTAAAGTGTGACTCTGTTACAGCACTGTTCTTTTTCTTTTTAGGAAGTAAAGCTGGATATCGGCAGTCAAGATGAGGTGGGCAAGGTGAGCATTGAGTAGGGTACAGAAGCAGTTGTTAATGCTCCAGTCTCACTTTCCAGTGCAACTCTAAGCATCCGTTCCTGTTTCTGCACTTTAGGCAATCCACTCGGAGTACGCCGAGCCCCAGTCACCGACCGGCCGACACGCCGGGCGCGCCGCTCTCCCGAGCCCTGCGGAAGAATCACGGGACTCGGCGATGGAGCTGAGCGTCCTTAGGAGCACGGTGAGTAGCAGACTTGTGGGGTTTTGGCCGAGGGGCTGCCAAGATCAGGCACTGATGTTTGGTTTTCTTTAATACAGCTGTCTGAGAGACACTAGCTCGGTGCCAGCAGGACCTTCCCGGCTGACGAGGTGGCCTTTCTTCGCACCCGAGACCGGCATCCCCAGCTGTGCGAGAGATAAGTAGAGGGCCATGACCCACAGAGGGGATGAAAGCGGGGGGCTGGTTTGGGAATTACTGGGAGGGGTTTTTGAGTCCCCTTTGGAGATGGGGGGTGTCCATGAAGCGGCCCCTTAGGCCCCATAAAAGCAAAGCCTGGCTTTGGATCACAGTGCTGAGGTGCGCAGGGCAGAGCAGTCCCGGTGTTTATCGTGTCACTTGTCTTTTGTGTATTATGTGTGTTTGGATATGTCATGTCCTTTACCTTAGGCCTTGGAGGGGCCTGTCAGAAACCCTGGCATCATTGTTAGCATCTGTGATCTCTGCATTCCTCGTCCTGGCAGCCAGGCCATAGAACTTTTGACTTGGGGTCTCAGACAGGCATCAGACTCTCTTGTCTCTTTAGAAGCATCCGGTCAGCTGTCTTTTCAGGTCTTGTTCTGAGCTGTATGGACAGCTCTGCCTGCCAGGATCCATTATGGTGGACTAGGACTTGTGAGAATGTGAGGGCAGGTAGAGGCTTCTGGCCGTAGGATTCTCGGGCATCCATCTTTGCAGCTCTTGGACTAAATCATTCAGTTTAGCATCTTCTTCCTCCAGGTTTCTCTGAGCCTCGTCAGCTAGCCATCCATCTTACCTCAGTCATCTAATTTTCTGTCCTTGTGCTCCTTGCAGTCATCCTTCTTGCCCAGAGATTTCTGTCCGTGTTGTGTCTCTGTTGTCTGTCACGTCCTGTCTGTCCCGTGTCACGGGTGTCTGCACATATTTGTGCCGGAGCTGCTCTGCCCTGCCGCATAGCCTGGTGTAATAGGACAAGTCCCGGGAAGTTGAAATTTGTAATGTGGGGTGTAGTTGGACTCTAGATGCCATTCCTAGATTGACCTAAGGTGTTTGCAGGTTTTGAGTTATCCTGCAGGTGTTTGACATATGTTCTGACTTTCTTTCAGGTGCAGATGCATTGCACCTGTGGCAGAGCCCCCCATCCTGGGTGAGGGCGTTCCCACAAGCAGGTCAGTCACCATTTGTTTCTGCAGGGGGAGTGTCAAGTGTGGCCCTGTTACAGCTTTTTTTTTTTTTGTCTTTATTTTTAGGAAGTATAGCTGGATCCCAGAAATCAAGTTCAGGAGAGCAAGGTGATCAGTAGCATTTCTTGTTGCTGAGCTCTCAATTCCTGGGGCACGTCTCAGTCTCCATTCTCATTTTTGTGCCTTAGGCCATCCGCTCGGAGCACGCCAAGCTCCCATCCCCAGCAGCCGATGGACCGGGTTTGCCGCTCTCGCCAGCGCTGAATTCTGGGTCAGGAACCGCCGAGGAGCTGCGGTGAGTCGGGGAAGTAGGGAGGAGGAGCGAGGGTCCCCTCAGGTTTCAGCCATGCCAAATCACCTCATCTCCTCTTAGCCCAGGCACCCCCTGTGACGACGGCCTCGGTCTCCGAGCGTGCCCAACGCGTGCGACCCGAGCAGCTGAGCATTCTTAGGAGCACGGTGAGTCGCAGACTTGTGGGGTTTTGGCCCATGGGCTGCCAAGATCGGGCACTGATGTTTGGTTTTCTTTAATACAGCTGTCGAAGAGACACCAGCCCGGTGCCAGCAGGACCTTCCCGGCTGGCGAGGTGGCCTTTCTTTGCAGCCGAGACCGGCATCCCCAGCTGTGCGAGAGATAAGTAGAGGGCAACGACCCAGAGAGGGGATGCAAGCAGGGTGCTGGTTTGGGAATTACTGGGAGGGGTTTTTGAGTCCCCTTTGGAGATGGGGGGGTGTCCCTGAAGCGGCCCCTTAGGCCCCATAAAAGCAAAGCCTGACTTTGGATCACAGTGCTGAGGTGCGCAGGGCAGAGCAGTCCCGGTGTTTATCGTGTCACTTGTCTTTTGTGTATTATGTGTGTTTGGATATGTCATGTCTTTTACCTTAGGTCGTTGTGGGGCCTGTCAGAAACCCTGGCATCATTGTTAGCATCTGTGATCGCTGCATTCCTCGTCCTGGCAGCCAGGCCATAGAACTTTCGCCTCAGGAGCTCAGACAGGCATCAGACTCTCTTGTCTCTTTAGAAGCATCCGGTCGGATGTCTCTTCAGGTCTTGTTCTGAGCTGTATGGACAGCTATGTCCCGCCAGGATCCATTATGGCGGACTAGGACTTGAAAGAACGTGAGGGCAGGTAGAGGCTTCTGGCCGTAGGATTCTCGGGCATCCATCTTTGCAGTTTTTGGAATAAATCATTCAGTTAGCATCTTCTTCCTCCAGGTTTCTCTGAGCCTCATCAGCTCACCATCAGTCTCTCCTCGGTCATCTCCTTTTGCATTCTCTCAGTCCTCGCAGCCATTTTCCTTGCCAGGAGACTTCTGTCCGTGTTGTGTCCCCGTTGTCTGTCACGTCCTGTCTGTCCCGTGTCACGGGTGTCTGCACACACATTTGTGCCGGAGCTGCTCTGCCCTGCCGCATAGCCTGGTGCATTAGGAGAAGTCCCGGGGACTTGAAGTTTGTAATGTGGGGTGTAGTTGGACACAAGATATCTGGAGCTATTAAGTTACCCTGCAACAGTTTGACTTTTGTCCTGACTTTCTTTCAGATGCAGAAGGATAAAATCCAGGGCAGAGCCCCCCATCCCGGGTGTGGGGATTGCCCTTAGCATGTGAGTCCATGTTTGTTTCTGCAGAGGAAGCATAAATGGTGGCCGTTACAGCATTGTTCGTTGTCTCTCTTTTTAGGAGGTCAAGGCCGAGAGCAGCAGTCAAGGCCGAGTGGGCAAGGTGAGCATTGAATAGCGTACAGAAGCAGTTGTTATTGCTGAGGTCTCAGTTTTGGTGCAGCTCTAAGCATCTCCTCTTGTTTTTTTATTTTAGGTGGTCCACTTGCCATCTCTCCTGGCTGAGCACGCCTATGCCAGGTATGTGCAGCTTAAGGTATTGGTGTGGCATCCTTGTCAGATTAGGTTGTGTTTTCACAGTATCTCAGCATGCTTTTCCGATTTGTTTCTTTGCAGGTGCTGTCGCTGCCCTAGGCACGCCCTGGATCAGAGGAGGGCAGGTGAGTCGGAGTTTAGGCAGGCTGACTCATAGGTGAGCGTTACACAGCAGCATGCTAAGCGTGTCCCTTTTCTCTTTGCAGGTATCTTCCGGGCACCCTCCGGAGCCAAATCAAGATTTGAGGTGAGCCGGGGCAGTGGTGCAGAGGAGTCCCGGGGATTACTGTTTTTGAGGGCAATAGTCAGGTTTTCTGTTTTGCCTTAGGTACCCTGAGGAGGCTCGTAGCCCAAGCTTGGAAACGGCAGCACCGAAGCACACACGGAGAGCATCTCAACGTCCACGTCTGACCGAGGATGGATTTTGTCCTCTCATCTTCCAAAAGCTAAGTGTCGGGGCCAGTGGCTGGGAGAAGGGGAATAGCCTTTACTATCACAGGAGGCAATCAGATGTCAGCTTAGGGGACAGGTCTGTAGGGGCGGGGTGGGCTCTCTGGAAGTAAAGGGAGAGGGTTTCCCCTCAGCCTCGCCAGAGCCTTTGCCGGGCAGGGCAGTTCCGACCCATCTCCACATTCTCGGGAACTTTGCGTCGTCCGCCTCCCTCGACTCGATGTCGTCACGGATCTTTCCCCCGAGGAGCTCGCCTTCAGGTCCGGAGCTACGGCCACGGTCACCCGGCAGTCCGCTTCCTTCTCTAGGCTCGCCGCCCCTCTCGAGCATCCTCTTAACTGCTTCGGCACTAACTTCTTTTGACGAGTTACATTTCATCATCACGTGCTCTCGTCCTAGGGCTTCCTTTCCTTTGGCATCATCAGCCTCTGGCTCACCTTGCACTAGGAATCTCGGGTCCCTACGGGGACAGTGCCAGGCAGTTGTCACTCGTCTCTGTGTTATGTCGTCCGTGTCCGTGTTATGTTGTCCGTGTCCATCGTCTTACGTGTCACAGGCCTTTGTTACGTCTCAACGCTTTATCGGCACTATTCCGTGCCACGTAGGCCATATTCTACTCACGTTCCTTTCCGGATATCCCTTATTCCAGCATCTTTACATTTTTACTCTTTGAGACAGGAATGTCTCAAAGGGACAAGATGTTCTCATCCGTCTTCCTTCTCACTACCGGCTTTGGTAGTGCCTTTTTTTCCATGCCATTCTCTTGGACTTCCCGAGGGAGCGTCTTACACCCTCCTCACGTGACTGCAGGAGTTCCATAGGTTCCATCTTCTCAAAGGGTACAGGGCTCAAGAATTAATCTTCCAGAGAGCTATCTCAAGTCCTGGCTTATACTGTATGTACTTACATTGTTTGTACCTATGCTGGTTTATACTGTATGTACTTATACTGTATGTACTTACATTGCGTTTACCTATGTTGGCTTACACTGTATGTACTTACATTGTGTGTACCTATGCTGGCTTATATTGTATGGACTTACACTCCATGCACACTTGCACTGTATGCGTCTGCTTTTATTGTGTGTACGCATGTTGTACCACTTATGGTCGGAGCTGCCCTGCCCTGGCATGTAGTCACAGTTAGGTAGCAGAGTTATAAAAACTTTACTGTTCATCTGTCTTTAGTGGGGTTTAGGGTAGAAAATTTATCGGTCAGAGCGGGGACAAGTCCTAGCTGTCAGCCACTCGTTGACCGCTTCCTGTCGTCTCACAGGTCCCTGAGGCTACTGATTTCCCCAGAATCTACCATTTGATGTCGAGGAGCGGCAGCCAGAAGAAGCGTTGAAGCACGTTCTTCAGCGTCTCGAGTAAGAGCCGCAGGGAACGCTTAAATGGGAGGAGTGCATGAGCGTGTGTGAGAGCACGTGTCTGTCTGTCGGCGTCTGCTCATCTCTGCGTGTGTGAGCGCATGCTGTGACTGGATTTAACCTTGTGTGTGTGACTTGCTTTTCAGGTTTTTCAACTCATTTGTAAATTTAGAGTAAAAAATCCCCAGCCGGGTTTAGCCCCCCCACCCCCCCCGGCTGTTTTTTTTTTCTTTTTTTTTTTCCCCCCGGCTGGGTTTTTTTTCCCGGGTCCCGGTCGGTCTGCGAGGCGACGTTCATCGCCAAAGTTTGGGCACAGACCCTCCAGGGACCGGGTATTTCTTCAGGCAGGAGGAATTTTTGGAGGCTCCAGGGAACCACGTTCCCGAGGACCAATGATTGCTGGGGTGTAATTTAGCAGTTGTGATCAGAGGGATGGTGAGTTTGTGTGTCATTTGAAGGGGGTGTTAATGGTAGATGAGTGCTGTATTTTGTGTGCTTTTGTTGTTTTGGGTGTCCTGTAACAATAAATCCACAAGTAATGAAAATAGAAAAAGGTTATAATCTTGTGTTAATGTGTGTGTTGTGTTGTATTGCTCTGTATTGCAGTGTGAGCACAGGGTGAACTCTCTCCTCCTTGCTGTGACACCTGGGCTGGCAGGGATGACACAGTGACCTCTGCCAGCTGATGCTGCCTGTGCCATCACCTGGCACTGACGTGTTTGATGAAAATCCTTTTGCTGGGTTTTTTCTCCTGAGAAGCCTCAGAACAGAAATGGAACCAATAAGGATCTGCTGGCTGTGGAGTGTGGGCTGGAGATGGTTTAGCAACAGGGGCATCTTGGATTGGTCTCGGGTGCATTGTTTCTACTTGATGACCAATCATGGTCCAGCGGTGTCGGGGCTGTGAGCAGTCCCAGGTTTTTATTATTCATTCCTTTCCAGCTTTCTGATGTCTCCTTGCTCTTTTAGTGTAGTTCTAATATCTCATTTTCTTTTAATATAATAGAGATCATAAAATAATATTTCAGCCTTCTGAAAGGGGGAGTCAAGATTCTCATCTCCTCCCTTGTCCTGGGGACCCTCAAACACCACCACAATCAGCGGCCAAGCGGGTTTGTGCGAGCCTCTCAGTAACCCTCGGCCGGTCCCAAGTTGGCAGACACCGGGGGGGCAGCCCCGACACGGCCAACAGCGGGGAGACACTGTCTGTGCCCCGAGGGTGCTGAGGGCACCTGGGCTGGGGGGAGACGCTCTCTGTGTGTGCCTGAGGGTGCTGAGGGCACCTGGGCTGGGGGCAGACACTCTCTGTGTGTGCCCCGAGGGTACTGAGGGCACCTGGGCTGGGGGAAGACACTCTCTGTGTGTGCCCCGAGGGTGCTGAGGGCACCTGGCCTGGTCGCCTTTGCAGCACAAGAGACACCAGAGACAGCGGTAGAAGATAAAGGGCCGACTCTTAGCAGGGGTTAATGCAAGGTTTTATTAGGAGTCCCATAGGAGCTCCTGCACCTCAGGGGGCTCCTGCTGAGAGCCCCGGGAGATGTGCCAAGGTTACATTTTAAAGAAGGTGGAAACCGAAAGTAGATAACACCCTACCAACCATTAAGTGACCCTAAGGGATGGATGCTGGGGGATAGACATATAGGACAGTGTATGGGGCAAGGCTTGGGGGGCTGACCCCTAGCCTCTGGCTGATCACTCGAGGACTTCGACCGAAACTTCTGCATGGGGGGGATGGGAGGCTGAGTGATTGACAGAGAGCCAGGGTGGGGGTTTGGGGATGATCTCATCCCGGGAGAGGGATAACACAGGTAAAGGGAGGGGGGTACAGTTTGGGATAAACCATTTGGGAAAAATATGAGGATACAAAACAAAATTACTTCAAAGTATTACAAAGTATAAAAATGCACTACAGCAGGTTTGGGCAGCACCAAATAAAATGTAATAAAATGCTTTAAAAATAGAAAAATTAAAAATGAAAATAAATAAAATAACAAAATTAATTAAAAATAAATAATAAAAAAAACCAAACTGTAAAGTGCTGTAAAGTGCCGTACAAGTTCTATAAAATGTAGTGCCATAATGCAAGACCCTCAAACACCACCACAATCACCAGCTTAAATTGGTCTGGGCAGCACCAAATAAAATAAAAGAAAAATCTTTAAAAATAGAAAAATTAAAAATAAAAATTAAATAAAAAAAAAATTGAAAAAATAAATGCTTTAAAAATAGAAAAATTAGTAATAAAAATAAAAATAAAATTAAAAAAATAAAATGCTTTAAAAAGAGAAAAATTGAAAATAAAAATTAAATAAAAAATAAAATAAAATAAATAAAATAAATGCTTTAAAAATAGAAAAATTAAAAATAAAAATTTAATACAAACAAAATTTAAAAAATATAATAAATGCTTTAAAAGTAGAAAAATTAAATATAAAAATTAAATTAAAATTAATAAAATTAAAAGGTTTAAAAATAGAAAAATTAAAAATAGAAATAAAAAATAAAAATAAAAAATAAAAAAAGGTTTTAAAATATAAAATTAAAAATAAAAATTAAATTAAAAATAAAATTAAGCAATAAAAAAGCTTTGAAAATAGAAAAATTAAAAATAAAAATTAAATAAAAAATAAAATTAAAAAATAAATGCTTTAAAAATAAAAAATTAAGACTAAAAATAAATAAAAAATAAAATTTAAAAATTCAAAAACTTTGAAAATAGAAAATAAAAAAAAAATTAAATAAAAAACAAAATTAAAAAATAAATGCTTTAAAAATAGAAAAAATAAATATAAAAATTAAAAAAACCCCAAAATTAAAAAATAAATGCTTTAAAATACAAAAATTAAAAATAGAAAAATAAATAAAAAACGAAATTAAAAAAATAAATGCTTTAAAAATAGAAAACTTAAAAATAAAAAAATTAAAAATAAAATTAAAAAAATTAAAAGCTTTAAAAATAGAAAAATTGAAAACAAAAACAAATAAAAAAAATTTTAAAAAGGTTAAAAAATAGAAAAATTAAAAATTAAATAAAAAAATTTTAAAAATCAAATAAATGCTTTTAAAATAGAAAAATTAAAAAGAAACATTCAATAAAAATCAAAATTAAAAAATATAATAAATGCTTTAAAAATAAAAGAATTAAATATAAAAATAAATAATAAATTAATAAAATAAAAACTTTTCAAATAGAAAAATTAAAAATAAAGACGAATTTAAAAAATTTTAAACAGGCTTTAAAAATTGAAAATATAAAACTTAAATTAAAAAAATAGAAAAATCAAATAAATGCTTTAAAAATAAAAAAATTAAATATAAGAATTAAATAAAAATTAGCAAAATAAAAATCTTTAAAAATAGAAAAATGAAAAATAAAAATTAAAAAAAAATTAAAACAATAGTTTAAAAAGAGAAAAATTAAAAAAATTAAAAATAAAATTAAAAAACCCCTTTAATAATAGAAAATTAAAAATTAAATATAAATATTTAAAAAATAAAATAAGTGCTTTAAAAATCAAAAAAATTAAATAAAAGAAATTTAAAAAATAAAAAGGTTTAAAAATAAAAATAAATAAAAAATAAAATATACAAAGCCTTAAAAATAGAAAAATAAAAATTAAATAAAAAACAAAATTAAAAAAATAAATGCTTTAAAAAACGAAAAATTAAATTTAAAAATTAAATTTAAAAAAATTTTAAAAATTAAAAAAAGCTTTAAAAATAGGAAAATTAAAAATAAAAACAAATAAAAAAATTTAAAAAATAAAATAAAAAGCTTTAAAAATAGAAAAATTTAAAAAACCCCAAAATTAATAAAATAAAATTAATTAAAAATACATGAAAAAAAAAATAAAAACTCTAAAGTGCTGTAAAGTGCCGGAAAATTTCCATAAACGTCGTAAAACTGCCGTAAAGCGCGACTGTCGCAAAAGTGTCGCAAAAGGGGCCGTAAAGCGCGACTGTCGCGAAAGTGTCGTAAAAGGGACCGTAAAGCGCGACTGTCGCAAAAGTGTCGTAAAAGGTGTCGTAAAGCGCGACTGTCGTAAAAGGTGCCGTAAAGCGCGACTGTCGTAAAAATGTCGTAAAAGGTGTCGTAAAGCGCGACTGTCGCAAAAGTGTCGTAAAAGGTGCCGTAAAGAGCGACTGTCGCGAAAGTGTCGTAAAAGGGGCCGTAAAGCGCGACGGTCGTAAAAGGTGCCGTAAAGCGCGACTGTCGTAAAACCGTCGCAAGAGGTGCCGTAAAGCGCGACTGTCGTAAAAGGTGCCGTAAAGCGCGACTGTCGCAAAAGGTGTCGTAAAGGGGGCCGTAAAGCGCGACTGTCGTAAAAGGGGCCGTAAAGCGCGACTGTCGCAAAAGTGTCGTAAAAGGTGTCGTAAAGCGCGACTGTCGTAAAAGGTGCCGTAAAGCGCGACTGTCGAAAAAGTGTCGTAAAAGGGGCAGTAAAGCGCGACTGTCGTAAAATGTCGTAAAAAGTGCCGTAAAGCGCGACTGTCGTAAAAGGTGCGTTTTTTCGACAGTCGCGCTTTACGACACTACCTTTTATGGAACTTTTACGTTACTTTACAGTACTTTTAGGATTTTATTTAGTTTTTAAATTATTTTTAATTAATTCTTTTTTAATTTAATTTTTATTTATTTTTTAAAATTTTCCTATTTTTAAAGCTTTTTTTAATCTTTTTTTTAGTTTTAATTTCCCTATTTTAAAGCATTTATTTTATTTTTTAATTTTCCTTTTTATTTAATTTTTAGTTTAAATTTTTATATTTTTAAAGCATTAAAAAAATTTTTTTATTTTTATTTTTTTCTTAATTTTTAGTTTTGAGTTTTTTATTTTTAAAGCTTTTTTTCTTATTTTTGATTTAATTTTTATTTTTGATTTATCTATTTTTAAAGCTTTTTATTTTATTTTTTAATTTCTTTTATTTAATTTTTGTTTTATTTTTTTAAAGCATTTATTTTTTTAATTATATTTTTTAGTTTTTAGTTTTCATTTTTTATTTATAAACCATTTATTTTATTTTTTAATTTTATTTTTTATTTCATATTTATTTTTGCTTTATCTATTTTTAAAGCATTTATTTTATTTTTTTAGTTTTTTTTTATTTTTAGATTTGATTTTTTTATTTTTAAAACATTTATTTTATTTTTTATTTTTTATTTAATTTTTATTTTTGATTTTTCTATTTTTAAAGCTTTTTATTTTATCTTTTAATTTTATTTTTTATTTAATTTTTTGTTTTAAATTTTTTATTTTTAAAGCATTTATTTTATTTTTTAATTTTATTTTTTATTTCATTTTTATTTTTTGCTTTTTCTATTTTTAAAGCTTTTTTTATTTTTAATTTTATTTTTTATTTAATTTTTTGTTTTAATTTTTTTATTTTTAAAGCATTTATTTTATTTTTTTAATTTTATTTTTATTTCCTTTCTATTTTTTGCTTTTTCTATTTTTAAAGCTTTTTTTATTTTTAATTTTATTTTTTATTTAATTTTTTGTTTTAATTTTTTTTAATCATTTATTTTTTTTAATTTTATTTTTAATTTTATTTTTATTTTTTGCTTTTTCTATTTTTAAAGCTTTTTTCTATTTTTAATTTTATTTTTTATTTAATTTTTTGTTTTAATTTTTTTTTTTTATCATTTATTTTTTTAATTTTATTTTTTATTTTTTTTATTTTTTGCTTTTTCTATTTTTAAAGCTTTACAAAAAAATTTTATTATTTATTTAATTTTTAGTTTTGACTTTTTTATTTTTAAAGCTTTTTGAAATTTTTTAGTTAATTTTTATTTTTGATCTTTCTATTTTTAAAGCTTTTTTAAATTTTTTATTTAATTTTTTATTTCATTTTTAGTTTTAATTTTTTATTTTTATACTATTTATTTTATTTTTTTAATTTTACATTTTCTTTCAATTTATGTTTTGCTTTTTCTATTTTTAAAGCATTTATTTTATTTTTTTAATTTTATTTTTTATTTAATTTTTAGTTTTGATTTTTTTATTTTTAAAGCATTTTTTTAAATTTAATTTTTATTTTTGATCTATTTTTAAAGCTTTTTAAATTTTTTTTTAATTTTTAGTTTTTATTTTTTATTTTTAAACTATTTATTTTATCTTTTTAATTTTATTTTTTATTTAATTTTTAATTTTCGCTTTTTCTATTTTTAAAGCTTTTATTTTATTTTTTTAATTTTCCTTTTTATTTAATTTTTAGCTTTGATTTTTTTATTTTTAAAACATTTTTTTATTTTTTATTTTTTATTTAATTTTTATTTTTGATCTTTCTATTTTTAATTTTTTTTTTATTTTTTATTTAATGTTTAGTTTTAATTTTTGATTTTTAAACATTTATTTTATTTTTCAATTTTATTTTTTATTTCATTTTTAGTTTTAATTTTTTATTTTTAAACTGTTTATTTTATTTTTCAATTTTATTTTTTATTTCATTTTTAGTTTTAATCTTTTATTTTTAAACTATTGATTTTATTTTTTAAATTTTCCTTTTTATTTAATTTTTATTTTTGATTTATTTATTTTTAAAACATTTTTTATTTTTTATTTTTTATTTAATTTTTATTTTTGATCTTTCTATTTTTAAAGCTCTTTTTATTTTTTATTTAATTTTTAGTTTTAATTTTTTTATTTTTAAACTTTTTTTTTTTTTTAATTTTATTTATTTATTTTTAGTTTTGATTTTTCTATTTTTAAAGCATTTCTTTTATTTTTTAATTTTATTTTTATTTAATTTTTTAGTTTTGATTTTTTTATTTTTAAAGCATTTCTTTTATTTTTTTAATTTCATTTTTATTTCATTTTTAGTTTTAATTTTTCTATTTTTAAAGCATTTCTTTTATTTTTTAAAATTTTTTTTAATTTTTAGTTTTAATTTTTCTGTTTTTAAAGCTTTTTATTTTTTAAATTTTCTATTTTTTTTATTTTCCCAGTTTTAAAGCATTTATTTTATTTTTTTTTAATTTTTTATTTAATTTTTATTTTTAATTTTTCTATTTTTAAAGATTTTTTTTTCTTTTATTTGGTGCTGCCCAGACCAACTCAAGCTGGTGATTGTGGTGGTGTTTGAGGGTCTTGCAGTTACCCCGATTAATAGGTAGAGGTGATGTTCGGAGGCCACAGTGTTACAGGTAGGGGTTAAACTGTTTTTTAGGGTCTTTCAGGTGATTTTTCAGGGATTTTTAGGGATATTTCAGGGGTTTTTTTGCAGGAGTTTTTTAGGAATTCTCTGGAAATGTTTAGGATACCTTTAGGGCATTTTCAATAATTTTTAGGGTGTTTTAATGACTGTTTTACCCGGGTGCCCCAGCCACCCAAGGCACCCCATGCCCGGGCGGCGGCGCTCCGGCCCAGCCTCCCGTCAGCGCCCCCCGTGGTCGCTTCCCCTCTCCTGCCGCCGCCGCTGCATGGCGGGCTGAGCCACGCCTTCCCCACCGCACCCTCCCGCTTCAGAGCTGCTGGATGGCGCGGCTCCGCCGCCTCCTGCAACCACGGACGTCCCGGCGTTCCCTTCCACGGCTGCAGCCGCAGCCCCGTTCCCGTAGCTCCGCTGCCTCCCGCACGCCCCGTCCAGCCCGCTGCCATGATGACTGCCCGCACTGCGGTAGTGACAGAACCCACGCATGCACAGTTGCTACAACCCCAGCACCAGCGATATCACTCCGCGCCGACTCATCGAACCACAGCGCTGCTTCCGGGATCAGCCGCACGCATGCGCAGTTCTATCTCCACGGCCCCACCGCCAACCCCCACTGCGTTCACCACAGCTTTGGTACAGCCCGGTCCCGGTTCTGAGTCGCTGCGTGCCGCTGTCCGGCCACAGCCGGCATCCCTGTGCCCTGTCACGCCACTTCTGCCACCGCTGCATCTATACACGGCACCACAGCAGGCGAAAACTGCAGCGCCTTGCACGTATCCTTCTGCGTCTCTACTTCTGCCGGGCACCGAGAGATCCCTCTGCAGCGCGTAACCCTGAGCAACCGATACCTGGTGTGCCTCCGCGTTTTCGCCTTCCACACTCCTAGCACCCAGTGGGACTACTTTGTGTCACGATTCGTCTGCACAGCCACATCCATGCACACAAACTGTGCGACGAGGAGGAGGAGGAGGAGGAGGAGGCTGGAATATGACAGCTGCTTTAATAAATACAGGACAGAGAATTATTTTGCCCCTGCAAATGCCAGCCCTTTGATCCCAACACAAAAGAATTTTGAAAAAGAACTGTTCCCAAATAGCTCCAGAGTCCCCTCAGTGTTTGGGACAGATTTCTCGACCCACAAATAGACAGTAAACCCTGACAATTTGCCAGCATTAATGCCAAAATTAGAAAACTCACAAAAATCTTTTGATAATTTTCACCTGACTGGTGTGAAAAACGCCAATCACTTGCTTTTAAAATTTTTGAAAGTTTAATAGTAATAAAATGGTTATAAAAATAGTAATACAATTAGAGTAATAATAATTTGGACAATTTGAATTAGGACAATATGAGACAACAAAAACAAAGAGTTATGGACATCGGGGTACCTTTTTCTGGGCAGCATGAGCCTGAAAAAGGACCCCTGTTAACAAAGGATTAACCCTTAAAAGCAATAGCCTGTTGCATAGTCATACACTTCATACATGGTGCATAAATTCCATTCAAACACAGGATTCTGTCTGCTCATCATCCACTTCTTCCTTCTAATCCTAACAGCGCTTTGGAGGCGGGAACAAGTTCGTTTCTTCTGATAAGAGGGCAATAAATTCTTTTTCTCTGAAAGATCCAGGTGTCCGGTGGCCGCTATCTCGCTGCAAGTCCTTTCTTTAAAAAAAGTATCTTACATAGCATAGTTTCTATTTTAACAGTTTTTGTAACCTATACTTAACACACTACTTAAGAGAATTAATACAGCATTACTTTCTAACACAACACATATAATATTCATTTTAATATTTCCAAAAAGCCAATCATAAAATACCTGCATTTTTCACAATCCCCACTCTTATTCTTTGTAAATCCTTTGGCTTGAGCAATATTTCTTATCTACTTGCATCTTCTGGACTATGCGGGCAAAATAAAACAGGGGATTACACAAGGAAGAAATATAAAAATAGTTGCAACACATAAAATGAAAGATCTTAATTTCTTCTAATACATTACCCTACCAGCTAGGTTTTAACATTGTTTTCTAATTTTTGGACCGGTACCTCGGTTATTATATACATATGTATTTTTTTCTTCTTTGATTTCTTTTGCTTTTTCTAGAATGACTTTTCTGTGGTCATCAATTTTCAACAATTTGATATATTAAACTTTCCAAAAAACACCCCCTTCTTTGGCCAATAAATAGTGTAAAGCCAACCTAATCTGATACACTACAGTTTTTGTTTGGCTTAGCTGACTTGATATTAACTCCATTGCCTGGGCAGCTCCATTTGCTATCATTTCTATAACTGCTTGGAGTCTTGTAATACGACTCAATAGATAATTTGGGGTCAATACAGAGTTAAGTTGCTGTGCTGGTTTTACCTTTTCCTTTATTATTTGTTTTTTGACCAAATCTCGAACCGTATCTTCAAGATTAAATGTAAAACAAATCCATCTCTCTCCTTTTGGACATTCAATTCCAAATCTATTACCGCTTTTTCCTAAGTTTCTTGTAATCCAATAATTTACTCCATTTTGCTTACAGGTTCTTAATTTGGATGGGTTATAACAGTGGCTGTTGACATAGGTGTGTGTAATTAAAGAGGAACTTTGGTTTCTTTCCACGTGATGCCTTCTGCAGCATTTGTGACACAATCTTGCTGGTATCCCGAAAGGGAAAAGAGAACAAATGAGTGCCAGAAACAGGAATAACAGAGGTCCAGTATGCCTTATACTCCCACCTCCCAGGCCTGTGAGGTTGCAACCCACAGCAGGTGTATTTGATCTTCTCGGTGGCAAAAAACAGAGGCCAATCTGGTCGTGCCCTCTATTTCCTTGTCACTTTCTCTTAAATAATTTCCAGGCAAATTGGTTTGGACACCCTTTAACTGTGGTCTCTTACGGTTCTTCAGGTATCTCTCATTCACCAGGCACTAATAATTCCCATCCACAAAACTAAGTTATTACTTTAACACTTTTTGCAATAAAAGCATAAATTTTGTGAACTACAATACTAATTATTCTCACAATTCAAGCATTTACTTATAACCCAGCTAGCATGTCCAGTCTTGGAATGAATCAAATAAAGTTTACTGATGGAAATGGTAATTCCCCTTCTCCCCTGTAGAATTCTCAGGCTACGGTCAGAACACAAAAACAGTCTTGATCCTTCTATCTGGAGTATTCCTCCCCTAAGGAGATGTTTTATTCAGGCAGTGCTTGAAACCAGTGGTATAAGCATTGTCTTACTTCTGAATTCAGTGTTATTCTTTGTACATTTCTTGGATCATTTGGCTTTTCCCAAACTATTACCACTCAGTCCCCATTGGAAAGTCAGTTTGGTATCACCCGGTTTAAATGTGATAGTCCTTTGATTCTGCTGGCATGAATTCACCCTCTTTCCGTGATTCTGATTGTTGCTTCGGTAATACCTGGATAGGACTTCTTAATAGCATAGTAATAAAAGAAAGATAATACTGCATTAACTTTTACCATTCACTTTTCTTCCAAACTTTCTGGGTTTAGCTAAAAGCTTTTTCCACAGCAGCCTCCTCTTCTTCTATCCAGCTGTGCTAATAGCTGCAGAGGCAAATTCTTCTTTTTGTGAGTTACAGTTAGTTAAATAAGAAAAGCTAGACCAATTTTAACACGAGATGTATCACATCTATTGCTTTTTACATTTTGGGCAGCATTTAATTGTTTTAGCCTTACAAACCCATTCTTTGGGAAAAAAACCAAAAAAATTCTTTTTACCAGCAAACAAAACACACAAAAGAAAAGACCAAAAACTTTTTGGGCAGCATTTAATTGTTTTAGCCTTACAAACCCATTCTTCAGGAAAAAAAACCAAAAAACAAAAAAATTCTTTTTAACAGCAATCAAAACACACAAAAGAAAAGACCAAAAACCTTCTTACTTAAGAAAAACAAACCACTTTGTGAGGTTTGGAGAGTCAGCAATCTCTGCTTTGATTTTATCTTTTAGTGCTAGCCCCCCTCCCGCTCTTTTCACGGCCTTGCTGTCAATGCCGTGCTGCCACTTGGCTGCAGGGCCGGAGCAGGGGAGAGCAGCCAGGGGCATGGGGACCCTGGGGGCAGCCTTGGGTCCCTTTTGCCCTCTCTCTCTCTTTCTCTTTCCTTCTCTCTCTCGGCCCACTTACTGGGGCCGATGCTGCCATCCTCGACTCGGGACCCCGGCAGCCTGGGAGCCACCCCGGCAGTTCCGCCACGGAGCCAGCCCGCTCCTGCCCGGCAAACCCGTGTCCTCTGCTGCCAGCACCGCCACCGGGTCACCTCCATGGATCGGTGCCTGCCGCAGCCTCCGAGACCCCGCCGCTCCTAGGGAGCGGTCAGACACCTCCCAACCTTGACAACCCCAAACCTGGCGTCCCCAGGTGCTCCTGACATTCTTTTCCTTTCTCTAGTCAACTTCTCCTCTTTTCCCTTCAAGGAGGGCCCGTTCTGCTAAACCCTTTCTGGACCTCAGTTCAGCATTGAATAACCTCCTAACAACCGTGTGTTGAGACACTTCCCTGCCTTTCATGCAAAAAACCCGCATTCACACTTCTGCTCTCTTCTAGCACCAAGATGTCATCACTTCACATTCTAACATCTCCGAGTTTGCTAACCACCTCCCTACTTCAACTTCTCTTTCTTCTCTTCTTACCTGTTTTTTTTTTTTTTTTTTTAATTCAACACACCTCAGATGGTACGAGGTGAACCTAACTAAATTACTTCCAAAAGTAGGCTTACAACTTTCTTTTACTAGGATTGCAGTAGCTGTTAAATACCTACTGGCTAGCTGTGGCTTACTGAGTCTAACATCTTTGATATATAAGCTACTAGATATTTTTTTACTCTTCCTTACTCTTGAATTAAAATTTTATGAGCTACTCCATTTTCTGTATTTATGTATAAATGATAAAGGATTTTTCTAACAAAGGTAAGCTTAAAGCTGGTACTTAGGCTAGTTTTAACTTAAGTCTTTTAATTTAACAATATCTTCTTTGGTCTATTTTATATCATCTCCTTCTGTCAATTTTTTTCATACACGAATTTTGCTACTTGTGCGTACCCCTCAATCTGTAATATTTCAATAATCTAGGTAATTTTCTGATCTCTCTCTTTGAAGAGGGAGGGAGAAGGAATAAAATTCTTGCAATTTTCTCATGGTTGGTTTTCTAGCTACTTTTATTTATTAAGTGTCTAAGATATTTTACCACTGGGTAGTGAGTCTGAGTTATTTTATTAACCTCCCTTAAATCTTGTACTAGTCTATAACTCCCATCAGACTTTACTGGGGGAATAGGGGTATTATGAGGAGACATACAAGGTTCTAATGCCCCATCCTTTATTAGTCCTTCTATTACTGGCTTCAAACCTTCCCGTCCTTCTAAAGATCCAGGATACTGACGTACACATATGGGACAATCTTCTCTCTCAATTGTAACCCTTATGGGGTTGATATTTAATCTTCCCCTATTTCCTTCCCCACTTCAAACTTTTTTTGTTGTTTTTTTTTTTTCTTCATCCTCTCTTAAATAATTTTAAAACTCTAGCTGTCATTTTCCCATTTTCTGATATAACTCCTATTCTTAATTGCACTTGTAAGACTCTTCCCAATAAATTGCTACCTGCCGCTGGGACCAATAAGACATCTCCCATCCAAACTTTAGTTTCTTCCCTCAATTACTACATCTTTAATGAGCAGAAATGTAAAACTTTCCCTCTTTGCCCCTGTTACTTTCACTATATGTTTGCTCACACTATAACTTTTTGGAATATTTAACAGGCAGGTTCTCTCTGCCCCTGTGTCTATTACAAATTCCAATTCTTCTTCTTGGGGATCCACTTTTAAAGTTATCACAGGCTCCAGATGGTATTTGTTCCCCCCAGAAAATTAGAGCTTATGACCTCCCTATTCCTCCTCTGTGCCCATCTTTTTAAAGATTTTCAGATCTTCTGCTTACTTAGGACCATTTTCCTATTTATCTTAAGTTTGTTTATCTATTTAGTTGCAGTTTCTTCTTTCCCTTCGAAAAGCTGTCCCTTAAAAACCTTTTTTTTTTTTGCATTTCGCCTTTGATATGCTGTCACATTTATTCCTTTGATTATGTAATTACAATAGTTATTCATGTGTTTACTCCCCTCCTCGTTATTTTTACCCCACTCAGGAGGTACAGTTGGCATTTTTTCTTCTCTGGGGGTCTCCGTAGATTATCTTTTTTTCTAAGCTTTTATTTCAGCTGCTGTGATTAATTGCCTTTCTTCCTGAGAAAAATATTATTTTCATTACAGACCACATCTCTTCTGAAGTATAAATGTTTGGCCCTAAAAATTGGTCTAATTCTTCAGCTATGCCTATGGGATCCTCCAAGTATCCCTTTTATTTATTTCTTAAAATTTCAGACCTCAGACGAAGTCAAAGGAGCATTTACAAACCCTGGTCCGCCCCCTCCTATGGGAGCCTCTTTTAATGGAAATAGACTAATCCCTTTATCCCATTCTTTTTGGAGTTTTATCTTCTATAGCTTTTCTCCCGTATTTTTAGGAAGAATCAGGAGAGGGCTTTCTTTTACCTGAACTTTTAGTGTTTTGATAAGGTGATTCCTTTAGAGAGTTCCGCTGAGCAGCCGGTAGCTGTGGTTACCAAGGGAACGGAGCTCAGGGCAGGACGGGGAAACTCGGCACAGCTCAGGGTCTGGGTGCTCCAGAGGCGGGGTCTGCAGCCGGGATCGCCCGAGGGGATCGGCACAGCTCAGGGTCTCGGTCCTCCAAAGGCGGGGTCTGCAGCCGGGACCGCCCCAGGGGCTGTTCCGGTGCAGACCGAGCTGCAGCGTGGATCGGCCCCACGTGGCTCACGGCGGCTGATCCGGCAGAGACAAAGCCGGGACTGACCCCGGCTGCAGCGGCGGGAGCCGAGCAGAGTCAGGGCAGCCGGGGATGGGACAGACGGGACCCCCCCTCGGTGCGGTCAGCGCGGTACCCACGGTGCACACGGCAGGACGGACCCCCCGCCCCTTCCGCCGGCACGGCCAGCGGAGCGGCCGCGGGCCAGGCGGCCGGGACCGGGACAGACGGACCGGGACAGACGGACCGGGACAGACGGACCGGGACAGACGGACCGTGCCGGAGCCGGCACAGGGGCTGGGGCAACCGCGAACGAGTCGGGGAACAAACGGGAATGGATGAGGTAATATTTCGTTCCCAGCCTTATACTTTCACCGTTTTTCTTTTATTGCCTTTAGAAACTCACTCACTAGCTGGAAAAATCCTTCCAATGCATTTTTTCTATTTTTATCCTCTGAGTGTCCAACTTCTTTTGCTAAATTTCTACAGATTTGAGCTCAAATTACCATTTCTGACCAGTGCAGAGACAAATGATGAAACATTCCTGAGTTATTCTTACTCTTCATCTTATGGAAGTAGCAGCCAGCACTAAAAAGGGTTTAGAAAAAAGGGAAAAAGCTTCCTTTTCCTTTGTTTTTTGTGTTCAAACTGGGAGGGACTCTGCTTCCCCTGCAATTTTAGTGGTCTCAGTTGAAAGAATCCCTGCCTTTTCTATGCTGTTCGGGGTATTAATTGACAGAGAGTCCTCATTTTTGATTATTTTCCAGTTTAAGTAGAAGGGGAAAACCTTGACAATGTTTCTTATGGATTTGAATTAAGGGCAGCCACCCCCTTTTTGTTGTCCTGAGGCCTAAATTGAGGGAGAAGCCCAGCTATACCCTCCATCTTAAGAGTTTGAACTGAGGGAAAAAATCCCTCTTTTTTCATCACTGGAAAGATATAAAGTGAGGAAAATCCCTCTTTTCCCAGTATTAAGGAGAATAAATTAAAGGGCAGAAGCTATTTATTTGCTATTGTATTCATTTCAGTAGAGGTAACTGCCCCATTGCCTCTGTTTAAGGGGTTCACTGGAAGGAAGCTCTGCCTTTTTCAGCATTTTAAGGGTTTAAAACTGCATTTCACGGCCCTCCTTTCTGTGCCATAGGACCAAGTATCTCAGAGCAGGGTGAGCCTGGCACCTGGCATGCACTTAACCCTTACACTGCCTGGGAAACTTTTATTTATCTTATTTTTACTTATAATGTTGATAGACCTAATTAGAGGTCCCAAGGAGACTTAGACTATTCATATCATAAGCATTCTTTTCCACCCAGCATAGTCACACATGAAGTACTACTTAATAGCCACTAAGGAATAATTATGTAAGTTAACAGCAAATCACCCAATTTATCTAGATATGCTGCCTAAACAGAAACTTTTATTTCTTACCAGTTTTCTGCCCATTAACTCCAAGTAGTTGTTGCAAAAAAAGAAAGTGCTGTTATTTTTCAGAAGAGTTTTCTTCTATAACAAGCCCTTTACTCCCCTTGAACTCGAGTCAGAGGAGCCAAACAGCAGCAGCTGCTCTGAGGGTTTTTATACCCGGTGGGATTCGCCCCCTCCCTTTTCCCGGGTGCCACGGGAACGAGAGGCGGGCACCATCAGGGGTATATTAACCCCAGCCTTTGCTCAGGGCCTTCATTCCCCCTCTGGGAGGTGCTGGGATCAGAGCTCTCCTCTCATTTCAGTGAAGAAGCTCTTTCAGCTTATCACAGCTTGTTTTCCGCAGGTGTTTCTGGGCATCTAAAGCAACAGAGGCTTTGAAGATACTGTGAAGAAAACAGCATAGAATACAGGGCGTATTTAAGTTCACAATTTTGGGTTTTGTGTTTAGGGGCGGTAAAGTGCATTTGTAATTTCTGGTTTTGTTCTGGTTTTTTTTTTTTTTTAGGAGGAGCGCAGCTTCCAGAGGCTCCAGGTTGTGTCCGCTACGACACTTTTTTCAGCAGATTCATTGTGTCACAAGAGGTATCTGCCCAGTGTCCAAGATGATGTTTGAGACTGAGGCTTCAGGTGAGTTGAGGATTGTGACTAGGAGAGGGAGGGTGAGCAGGTATCCAGTTAGGAGTTATTGTTGGGGGGGTGATTTTGAAGGCAGCAGGGTGAGGAAGGGTGTTTATTTGAGGCCCCCCCACCCCAAGGCTTTTCAGAAGCATGGCAGAGGCATTCACACGTCTTGCAGCACACAAGGTCATCCACTGCACTCACAGGAATGCCATTTAACTTTGCCTTTCTCTAACCCAGGTGCCACTCAGAATAATGGCCACAGCCTTGGAATCAGGATGAAGCTGGAGCCTGAAGGAGCCAGGCACACTCAGGAGAGGGCAAGTAGCTGACTCGCTGGGATTTGGCCCACATAACTCTGTACTCATACTTTGGTTTTGGTTTTCTTTATTGTAGCTGACCGAGAGGCTAACAGGCGGTCATGGGGCCCTCTGAGGCAGACTCATTTCAGGTGCAACGTGGATCCTCATCACCGATCATCCAAAAGATAAGTCAGAGTCACAGCCTGGAGATGGGACAATGGGAGAGCAGCGGGTTGGGAGTTCCTGGGACAGATTTAAAAAATAGCAGAGGGAAAAGCAATCTCCTCCAAGGGGCCTCTTAGGACAGCTGAAGGGAGAGGTTCTACTTTTGATGGCAGCTTTCAGGCGGGCAGTGCAGAACAGTTCCGGTCCACGTCGTGTTGTCCAGTGTACCGTGTTACCTAGTGTGTCTTTGGGGTCCCTTTTGCCTTTTCCCCTCAAGACCCTCACCACAAGCATAATGTGTTGTGTTTATCGTCCCCCTGTTTGTCACGTTCCGTGTCACGGGTGTCCGCACATATTTGTGCCGGAGCTGCTCTGCCCTGCCCTGCTACATAGCCTGCTGCAAGAGGACAAGTCCCAGGGACTTGCAGTTTGTGGGGTGTTGCCAGACTCTAGATGATATTCCTAGATAGACAGAAGATGTTTGGAGCTGTGAAGTCATCCTGCAGCCCTTTGACTTTTGTCCTCACTTTCTTTCAGATGCAGAAGGATAAAATCCAGGGCAAAATCCATCCACCCATCCCGAGTGAGGAGGTTCCCCCGAGCAGGTCAGTCACCGTTTGTCTCTGCAGAGGGAGTGTAAAGTGTGACTCTGTTACAGCACTGTTCTTTTTCTTTTTAGGAGGTAAAGCTGGATATCAGCAGTCAAGATGAGGTGGGCAAGGTGAGCATTGAGTAGCTCACCTTGTTGTTAATGCTCCAGTCTCACTTTCCAGTGCAACTCTAAGTATCCATTCCTGTTTCTGTGCTTTAGGCAATCAACTCGGAGTATGCCGAGCCCCCGTCACCCACCGGCCTACGCACCGGGTGTGCCGCTCTCCCGAGCCCTGCGGAAGAATCACGGGACTCGTCGATGAAGCCTCTGCCTTTTCTATTTAAAAGTGTCACCAGGGTAGCCTTGGGCACTGGATGAGGAGTCGCGGTGAGTCGGGGAAGTAGGGAGGCGGAGCTAGGGTCTGCTCAGGTTTCAGCAATTCCACATCACCTCGTCTCCTTTTACCCCAGGCTTACCCCGTGACAATGGCATCAGCCTCCGAGGGCGGCTGAAGGGTGCGGCCCCAGGAGCCGGGCATTCTTAGGAGAACGGTGAGTCGCAGAATTGTTGGGTTTTGGCCAGTGTGCTGCATTGATCATGCATTAATATTTGCATTTCTTTCATGTAGCTGACTAAGAAACAACAGGAAGTTGTTGAACAACAGTGCCAGCAGGAACTTCCCAGATGTTGAGGCAGCCTTCTGTTGCACCTGACACAGACCTGCATCCCCAGATGTCTGAGAGATAAGTAGAGGGGTACAACCCACAGATGGGATGAAAGCGGGGTGCAGGGTAGGGACCCACCGGGAGGGATTTTTGAGTCTCCTTTGGAGATGGGGGTGTCCACAAAGTGGCCCCTTGGGCCCCATAAATGCAAAGCCTGACTTTTCATCACAGTGCTGAGGTGCGCAGGGCAGAGGAGTCCTGGTGTGTATCGTGTCACTTGTCTTTTGTGTATTATGTGTGTTTGGATATGTCATGTCCTTTACCTTAGGCCTTGGAGGGGCCTGTCAGAAACCCTGGCATCATTGTTAGCATCTGTGATCTCTGCATTCCTTGGCCTGGCACCAATGCCATAGACCTTTTGGACTCAGGAGCTCAGACAGGCATCAGACTCTCTTGTCTCTTTAGAAGCATCCGGTCAGATGTCTTTTCAGGTCTTGTTCTGAGCTGTATGGACAGCTCTGCCCCGCCAGGATCCATTATGGTGGACTAGGACTTGAAAGAATATGAGGGCAGGTAGAGGCTTCTGGCCATAGGATTCTCGGGCATCCATCTTTGCAGTTCTTGGACTAAATCATTCAGTTAGCATCTTGTTCCTCCAGGTTTCTCTGAGCCTCATCAGCTCACCATCGGTCTCCCCTCGGTCATCTCCTTTTGCATTCTCTCAGTCCTCGCAGCCATTTTCCTTGCGAGGAGCTTTCTGTCCGTGTTGTGTCCCCGTTGGCTGTCACGTCCCGTCCCGTGTCACGGGTGTCTGCACACATTTGTGCCGGAGCTGCTCTGCCCTGCTGCATAGCCCGGGGACTTGAAGTTTGTAATGTGGGGTGTAGTTGGACTCTAGGTGGGATTTGTAGATGGACACAGGATATCTGGAGATCTTAAGTTATCCTGCAACAGTTTGACTCTTCTCCTAACTTTTTTTTCAGATTCAGATGGATTAAATGTGTGCCAGAGGGCCCCATCCCGGGTGAGGGGTTTCCCCCGAGCAGGTGAGGCACCATTTGTCTCTGCAGCAGAAGTGTATGTGGTGACTCTGTTACAGCTCTGTTCTTTGTCTTTCTTTTTAGGAAGTAAGTCTGGATACCAGCAGTCAAGGTGAGCAGTGGAGAGAAGTAGCTGTTATTGCTCAGGTCTCAGTTTCTCGTGTGCTCTAAGCTTCCGTTCTCTTTTTTGTGGTTTAGGCAATCCACTGGGAGCCTGTCAAGCCCCCGTCACCAGCCTGCCGATGCACCGGGTTCCCTGCACGTGTGAGCCCTGTGGATGCATTACAGGACCTGGTGATGAAGCCCTGAACTCTTCTATTTAAAGGTGCCGTCCAGGTGGCCTTCAGCAGCTGCCAAGGAGTTGCGGTGAGTCGGGGATGTAGGGAGGAGGAGCGAGGGTCCCCTCAGGCTTTAGCCATGCCCAATCACCTCATCTCCTCTTAACCCAGGCACCCCCTGTGACGACGGCCTTGGTCTCCGAGTGTGCCCGAAGCATGCGGCCCGAGCAGCTGAGCGTTCTTAGGAGCATGGTGAGTAGCAGACTTGTGGGGTTTTGGCCCATGGGCTGCCAAGATCAGGCACTGATGTTTGGTTTTCTGTAATACAGTTCTGAGAGACACCAGCCCGGTGCCAGCAGGACCTTCCCAGCTGACGAAGCGGCCTTTCTTCGCACCCGAGACCGGCATCCCCAGCTGTGCGAGAGATAAGTAGAGGGCCACGATCCACAGAGGGGATGAAAGCAGGGGGCTGGTTTGGGAATTACTGGGAGGGGTTTTTCAGTCCACTTTGGAGGTGGGGGTGTCCACGAAGTGGCCCCTTAGGCCCCATAAAAGCAAAGCCTGACTTTGGATCACAGTGCTGATGTGCGCAGGGCAGAGCAGTCCCGGTGTGTATTGTGTCACTTTTCTTTTGTGTATTATGTGTTGTTTGGATATGTCATGTCTTTTACCTTAGGCCTTTGAGGGGCCTGTCAGAAACCCTGGCATCATTGTTAGCATCTGCGATCTCTGCATTCCTTGACCTGGCAGCCAAGCCATGGAACTTTGGCTCGGGAGCTCAGGCATCAGACTCTTGTCTCTTTAGAAGCATCCGGTCAGATGTCCTTTCAGGTCTTGTTCTGAGCTGTGTGGACAGCTCTGCCCCGCCAGGATCCATTATGGCGGACTAGGACTTGAAAGAACGTGAGGGCAGGTAGAGGCTTCTGGCCGTAGGATTCTCGGGCATCCATCTTTGCAGTTCTTGGACTAAATCATTCAGTTAGCATCTTGTTCCTCCAGGTTTCTCTGAGCCTCATCAGCTCACCATCGGTCTCCCCTCGGTCATCTCCTTTTGCATTCTCTCAGTCCTCGCAGCCATTTTCCTTGCGAGGAGCTTTCTGTCCGTGTTGTGTCCCCGTTGTCAGTCACGTCCTGTCCTGTGTCACGGGTGTCAGCACACATTTGTGCCGGGGCTGCTCTGCCCTGCCGCATAGCCTGGTGCAATAGGAGAAGTCCCGGGGACTTGAAGTTTGTAATGTGGGGTGTAGTTGGACTCTAGGTGGGATTTGTAGATGGACACAGGATATCTGGAGCTCTTAAGTTATCCTGCAACAGTTTGACTCTTCTCCTAACTTTTTTTTCAGATTCAGATGGATTAAATGTGTGCCAGAGGG
Source organism: Molothrus aeneus (assembly GCF_037042795.1). Lineage (NCBI taxonomy): Eukaryota > Metazoa > Chordata > Aves > Passeriformes > Icteridae > Molothrus > Molothrus aeneus. Next base: position 11,683,047 of record NC_089664.1, read on the forward strand.
CCCCATCCCGGGTGAGGGGTTTTCCCCCGAGCAGGTGAGGCACCATTTGTCTCTGCAGCAGAAGTGTATGTGGTGACTCTGTTACAGCTCTGTTCTTTGTCTTTCTTTTTAGGAAGTAAGTCTGGATACCAGCAGTCAAGGTGAGCAGTGGAGAGAAGTAGCTGTTATTGCTCAGGTCTCAGTTTCTGGTGCTGCTCTAAGCTTCCATTCTCTTTTTTGTGCTTTAGGCAATCCACTGGGAGCCTGCCAAGCCCCCGTCACCAGCCGGCCGATGCACCGGGTTCCCTGCACATGTGAGCCCTGTGGATGCGTTACAGGACCTGGTGATGAAGCCCTGAACTCTTCTATTTCAAGGTGCCATCCAGGTGGCCTTCAGCAGCTGCCAAGGAGTTGCGGTGAGTCGGGGATGTAGGGAGGAGGAGCGAGGGTCCCCTCAGTTTTCAGCCATGCCAAATCACCTCATCTCCTCTTAACCCAGGCACCCCCTGTGACGACGGCCTCGGTCTCCGAGTGTGCCCGAAGCGTGCAGCACGAGGAGCTGAGCGTTCTTAGGAGCACGGTGAGTCGCAGACTTGTGGGGTTTTGGCCCATGGGCTGCCAAGATCGGGCACTGATGTTTGGTTTTCTTTAATACAGCTGTCTGAGAGACGCCAGCCTGGTGCCAGCAGGACCTTCCCAGCTGACGAGGTGGCCTTTCTTCACACCGGAGACCGGCATCCCCAGCTGTGCGAGAGATAAGTAGAGGGCCACGATCCACAGAGGGGATGAAAGCAGGGGGCTGGTTTGGGAATTACTGGGAGGGGTTTTTCAGTCCACTTTGGAGGTGGGGGTGTCCACGAAGCGGCCCCTTAGGCCCCATAAAAGCAAAGCCTGACTTTTGATCACAGTGCTGATGTGCGCAGGGCAGAGCAGTCCCGGTGTGTATCGTGTCACTTGTCTTTTGTGTGTTATGTGTTGTTTGGATATGTTGTGTCCTTTACCTTAGGCCTTTGAGGGGCCTGTCAGACACCCTGGCATCATTGTTAGCATCTGCAATCTCTGCATTTCTTGGCCTGGAATCCAGGCCATAGAACTTTTGCCTCAGGAGCTCAGACAGGCATCAGACTCTCTTGTCTCTTTAGAAGCATCCGGTCGGATGTCTCTTCAGGTCTTGTTCTGAGCTGTATGGACAGCTCTGCCCCGCCAGGATCCATTATGGCGGACTAGGACTCGAAAGAATGTGAGGGCAGGTAGAGGCTTCTGGCCGTAGGATTCTCGGGCATCCATCTTTGCAGTTTTTGGACTAAATCATTCAGTTTAGCATCCTCTTCCTCCAGGTTTCTCTGAGCCTCATCAACTCGCCATCGGTCTTACCTCAGTCATCTAATTTTCTGTCCTTGTGCTCCTTGCAGTCATGGTTCTTGTCTCGAGATTTCTGTCTGTGTTGTGTCCCCGTTGTCTGTCACGTCCTGTCCTGTGTCACGGGTGTGTGCACACATTTGTGCCGGAGCTGCTCTGCCCTGCCGCATAGCCTGGTGCAATAGGAGAAGTCCCGGGGACTTGAAGTTTGTAATGTGGGGTGTAGTTGGACTCTAGGTGGGATTTGTAGATGGACACAGGATATCTGGAGCTCTTAAGTTATCCTGCAACAGTTTGACTCTTGTCCTAACTTTCTTTCAGATGCAGAAGGATAAAATCCAGGGCAGAGCCCCCCATCCCAGGTGCGGGGATTGCCCCGAGCAGGTCAGTCACTGTTTGTCTCTGCAGAGGAAGCATAAATGGTGGCTGTTACAGCATTGTTCTTTGTCTCTCTTTTTAGGAAGTCAAGGCCGAGAGCAGCAGTCAAGGCTGAGTGGGCGAGGTGAGCATTGAATAGCATACAGAAGCAGTTGTTATTGCTGATGTCTCAGTTTTAGTGCAGCTCTAAGCATCTCCTCTTGTTTTTTTATTTTAGGTGGTCCACTTGCCATCTCTCCTGGCTGAGCACGCCTATGCCAGGTGGGTGAGAGCTTAAGGTATCGGTGTGGCATCCTTGTCAGATTAGGGAGGTTGTGTTTTCACAGTATCTCAGCATCCTTTTCCGCTTTGTTTCTTTGCAGGTGCTGTTGCTGCCCTAGGCACGCCCTGGATCAGAGGAGGGCAGGTGAGTCGGAGTTTAGGCAGGCTGACTCCTAGGTGAGCGTTACACAGCAGCCTGCTAAGCGTGTCCCTTTTCTCTTTGCAGGTATCTTCCGGGCACCCTCCGGAGCCAAATCAAGATTTGAGGTGAGCCGTGGCAGCGGTGCGGAGGAGTCCCGGGAATTACTGTTTTTGAGGGCAATAGTCAGGTTTTCTGTTTTGTCTTAGGTACCCTGAGGAGGCTCGTAGCCCAAGCTTGGAAACGGCAGCACCGAAGCACATACGGAGAGCATCTCAACGTCCATGTCTGACCCAGGATGGATTTTGCCCGCTCCTCTTCTAAAAGCTAAGTGTCGGGGGCCAGTGGCTGGGAGAAGGGGAATAGCCTTTACTCTCACAGGAGGCAATTTGATGTCAGCTTAGTGGAGAGGTCTGTAGTGGGGTGGGCTCTCTGGAAGCAAAGGGAGAGGGTTTCCCCTCAGCGTTGCCAGAGCCTTTTCTGGGCAGGGCAGTTCCGACCCATCTCCACATCTTCGTGTACTTCGCGTCGTCCGCCTCCCTCAACTCGACGTCGTCAGGGATCTTTCCCCCGAGGAGCTTGCCTTCACGTCCGGAGCTACGGCCACGGTCACCCGGCAGTCGGCTTCCTTCTCTAGGCTCACCGCCCCTCTCGAGCATCCTCTTAAGTGCTTCGGCACTAACTTGTTTTGACGAGTTACATTTCATCATCACTTGCCATTGTCATAGGGCTTCCTTTCCTTTGGCATCATCAGCCTCTGGCTCACCTTGGGCTACACATCTCGGGTCCCTAAGGGGACAGTGCCAGGCAGTTGCCACTCGTCTCTGTGTTATGTCATTTGTGTCTATGTTATGTTGTCCATGTCTGTGTTATGTAGTCTGTGTCCGTCATCTTCCACGTCACAGGTCCTTGTTACGTCTTGACGCTTTATCGGCACTATTCCGTGCCACGTAGGCCATATTCTACTCACGTTCCTTTCCGGATATCCCTTATTCCAGCATCTTTACATTTTTACTCTTTGAGACAGGAAGGGACAAGATCCTCAAAGGGACAAAATGTTCTCATCTGTCTTCCTTCTCACTACCGGCTTTGGTAGTGCCTTTTTTTCCATGCCATTCTCTTGGACTTCCCGAGGGAGCATCTTACACCCTCCTCACGTGACCGCAGGAGTTCGATAGGTTCCATCCTCCCAAGGGGTATAGGGCTCAAAAATTAATCTTCCAGAGAGCTATCTCAAGTCCTGGCTTACATTGCATGTACCTATGTTGGCTTATACTGTATGTACTTACATTGTGTGTACCTATGCTGGCTTATACTGTATGTACTTACACTGTGCGTACCTATGCTGGCTTATATTGTATGTACTTACACTGTGTGTACCTATGCTGGCTTATACTGTATGTACTTACACTGTGTGTACCTATGCTGGCTTATACTGTATGTACTTGTACTGTATGTACTTACACTGTGTGTACCTATGCTGGCTTATACTGTATGTACTTATATTGCGTGTGCCTATGCTGGTTTATACTGTATGTACTTACACTGTACCACTTATGCTCGGAGCTGCCCTGCCCTGGCATGTAGTCACAGTTAGGTAGAAGAGTTTTAAAAACTTTACTGTTCATCTGTCTTTAATGGGGTTTTGGGTAGAAAATTTATCGGTCAGAGCAGGGACAAGTCCTAGCTGTCAGATAGCCACTCATTGACCGCTTCCTGTTGTCTCACAGGTCCCTGAGGCTACCGATTTCCCCCGAATCTACCATTTGACGTCGAGGAGCGGCAGCCAGAAGAAGCGTGGAAGCGTGTTCTTCAGCGTCTCCAGTAAGGGCCACACCAAGCATGTAAACGGGAAGAGCGTGAGTGACAGCATATGTCTGTCTGCGTGTGTGAGTGCATGCTGACTGGATTTAACCTTGTGTGTGTGACTTTTGCCTTTCAGGTTTTTCAACTCATTTTTAAATTTAGAATAAAAAATCCCCAGCCGGGGGGTTTTTTTTTTTTTCCCCCCCGGCTGGGTTTTTTTTTCCCCGGTCCCGGTCGGTCTGCGAGGCGATGTTCATCGCCGAAGTTTGGGCGCGGACCCTCCAGGGACCGGGGTTTTCGTCAGGCAGGAGGATATTTTTGGAGGCTCCCAGGAACCATGTTCCCAAGGAGGGGTGTGAGTGTGTGCCGAGGGTTAGCAGAGCAGTCGAGGTGTGATTTAGTGTGGGTTTGTGTGTAAGCTGAAGGAAGTGTGTGTGTGTTGAAGGGTTCTAGGGTTGTAACCTTGTATGACTTTTGCTTTTCAGGTTTTTCAACTCATTTTTAAATTTAGAATAAAAAATCCCCAGCCGGGGGGTTTTTTTTTTTTCCCCCCCGGCTGGGTTTTTTTTTCCCCGGTCCCGGTCGGTCTGCGAGGCGACGTTCATCGCCAAAGTTTGGGCGCGGACCCTCCAGGGACCGGGGTTTTTGTCAGGCAGGAGGATATTTTTGGAGGCTCCCGGGAACCATGTTCCCGAGGAGGGGTGTGAGTGTGTGCCGAGGGTTAGCAGAGCAGTCGAGGTGTGATTTAGTGTGGGTTTGTGTGTAAGCTGAAGGAAGTGTGTGTGTGTTGAAGGGTTCTAGGGTTGTAACCTTGTATGACTTTTGCTTTTCAGGTTTTTCAACTCATTTTTAAATTTAGAATAAAAAATCCCCAGCCGGGGGGTTTTTTTTTTTTCCCCCCTGGCTGGGTTTTTTTTTCCCCGGTCCCGGTCGGTCTGCGAGGCGACGTTCATCGCCAAAGTTTGGGCGCGGACCCTCCAGGGACCGGGGTTTTTGTCAGGCAGGAGGATATTTTTGGAGGCTCCCGGGAACCATGTTCCCGAGGAGGGGTGTGAGTGTGTGCCGAGGGTTAGCAGAGCAGTCGAGGTGTGATTTAGTGTGGGTTTGTGTGTAAGCTGAAGGAAGTGTGTGTGTGTTGAAGGGTTCTAGGGTTGTAACCTTGTATGACTTTTGCTTTTCAGGTTTTTCAACTCATTTTTAAATTTAGAATAAAAAATCCCCAGCCGGGGGGTTTTTTTTTTTTCCCCCCGGCTGGGTTTTTTTTTCCCTGGTCCCGGTCGGTCTGCGAGGCGACGTTCATCGCCAAAGTTTGGGTGTGGATCCTCCAGGGACCGGGGTTTTCGTCAGGCAGGAGGATATTTTTGGAGGCTCCCGGGAACCACGGTCCCGAGGAGCAATGATTGCTGGGGTGTAATTTAGCAGTTGTGATGGCAGCGATGTGAGTTTGTGTGTAATGTGATCGGGGTGTTAATGGTAGATGAGTGTTGTTTTCTGTGTGCTTTTGTTGCTTTGGGTGTCCTGTAACAATGAATCAACCTGTAATGAAAATAGAAAAAGGTTATCATCCTGTGTTAGTATGTGTTATATTGCTCTGTATTGCATTTGCATTAACTGCTGTATTATTTTGCTGTATATTTTGCTGTATTTTTTGCTGTATTTTGCTGTATTGCATTTGTTGTAGCTGCTGCATTGCCCTGTATTGCTCTGTATGTAAACTAGACTTTTACCAGTGTGTCTTTGGATTGTATCTGCACTTGCATTTGTATATACTGTTTCCATGTATTTTGCTGATGTATAAATAAAAACATTCTTTTAATAAAGTTGAGTCACCCCTAATAAAGATACCCCCTGCCCTTCCTTCCCCCACTGTGGCTCCTGTCCTTTTTTTGGTGTGGTTTTGTCATTTCTTTCCACTGTATTTCTTCCTTTTGATCCTCACTATACTGTTCTATTTCTAACTTAACTTCCATCTATCTCTAACCATTTGTTTCTGTTTTGTTTGTAACTGCTAATGTCAGTCTTCTCGCTTCTCTTTCTCTCCGTGTTCTCCTTTTCCTGAGTTTGTGTTTTTTGCTCTTAGTCTTTTCCTTTTTCACCCCACTCCTCAGTTTTCACTTTCACTCTACTCCTAACCACTTTCTTTTCCCTCTAACTCCTGTCCTTCTTCAGTTTTACCACCCTCCTTTTCCTGTCTCACTCTGTCTTCCTGTTTTATTTTCTTCTGTCTTCTTGTCAGTTCTCTGTCTTTTCCTCTCTGTCTCTTCTCCCTCTCTCTGTCTCATGCTGTCTCCTCTGTCTCTGTTCTCTCCTCTTCTCTTCTTTCTCTGTCTTTGTCCTTGTTCTGTCCTCTATTCTCTGTCTTTTCTTCTCTCCCTCTGTTTTCCAACTCTTTTCTCTCTCCCTTTTTTCTTTGTTTCTCTGTCTTTTCTTCTTGCTTCTCTCTCTCTTTGTGCTTCTCTCTGTCTTTTCTTTTTGCTTCTCTCTCTTTTCTCTCTGCTTCTCTCTTTTCTCTCTCTTTTCTCTCTGCTTCTCTCTTTTCTCTCTGCTTTCTCTCTCCTTCTCTCTGTTTTCTCTCTGCTTTCTCTCTCCTTCTCTCTGTTTTCTCTCTGCTTTTCTCTGTTTTCTCTCTTCTTCTCTCTGTTTTCTCTCTGCTTCTCTCTCTTCTTCTCTCTCTTTTCTCTCTGCTTCTCTCTGGTTTCTCTCTGCTTTTCACTCTGCTTCTCTCTCTTTTCTCTGTGCTTCTCTCTCTGCTTCTCTCTTTTCTCTCTGCTTTCTCTCTCCTTCTCTCTGTTTTCTCTCTGCTTTCTCTCTCCTTCTCTCTGTTTTCTCTCTGCTTTCTCTCTCCTTCTCTCTGTTTTCTCTCTGCTTTTCTCTGTTTTCTCTCTTCTTCTCTCTGTTTTCTCTCTGCTTCTCTCTCCTCTCTCTTTTCTCTCTGGTTTCTCTCTGCTTCTCTCTCTGCTTCTCTCTCTTTTCTCTGTGCTTCTCTCTCTGCTTCTCTCTTTTCTCTCTGCTTTCTCTCTCCTCTCTCTCTTCTCTCTCTCCTCCTCTTTCTTGCTTTGTTTTCTAGCTTTAATTTAGTTTAAAAAAGCAGCAGTAGAAACTTTCTGGCTCCTTGGGAGTAAAAGAAAAAAAACAATTTAAAAAAGCAACCCATTTACTCCCCGGGAGCCTGAAATTTCCTACTGCTGCACCGGACATATAGTTTTTCTTCTTTTTACTATATACAGTATATAGGGACCCCCACCTGTCAGCCATCAATACTAATCACTAGTCCCCACCCACCCACAGACAGTGCACTCACAGCCCCCCCTGCCGTTTGCTCGCAAGTACTGCACTCACAGCGCCACCTGGTGCTTGCCGGCCGGTACTGCACTCACAGCGCCACCTGGTGTTTGCCGGCCGGTACTGCACTCACAGCGCCACCTGCCGTCCGCGTATCGGTACTGCATGCACAGCGCCCCCTGCCGTTTGCCGCGGCACACTGCACCCGCGGCGCGCCCCCAATGACGTCACCAGCGCGACCGCCCCAGAAAGGACCCCAGCGCACAGGCATCCACACCAGACGCCCAATCGAAACGGCACCACCCACCCCACGCCCCCCAGACCCCCGCGCGCGACACCGCCGACCCCCCGCGAACCGGAACGCCATTCCGACCACACACGACCCACCAAAACCCCGCAAAACCCCCCCAAAACCGAGAAAAAAATCCCGGTCCCGGCGGCCGCCATTTTGTCCCCAATGACGTCACCCGACCCCGGCCGCCATTTTGTCCCCGTACACCACGTGACCCCCCCCCGCGGCCGCCATCTTGTCCCCCGCACCACGTGACCCCCCCCCTCGCGGCCGCCATATTGTTGCCGTAAATGACGTCACCCCCGCGGCCGCCATTTTGCCGTAAATGACGTCACAGAGCACTCGCCGCCATCTTGCTTCCCGCACCACGTGACCCCTGGACACCGCCATCTTGTACGGCATCACGTGACGACCAGGAGGCCGCCATCTTGGATGACATCACAAGGGCCGCCATCTTGGATCCAGGGTCACGTGACCGCCGCCATCTTGACCACAGGTCACATGACTCCATGGGCGCCACCATCTTGGACCTGAGTCACATGACACCATGGGCGACGCCATCTTGGATCCATGGTCACATGACCTACTGGGCGCCGCCATCTTGGATGACATCACAAAGTCCGCCATCTTGATCCCAGGTCACATGACCGCATGGGCGCCGCCATCTTGGTTCTCTGATCACATGACTCCATGGGCGCCGCCATCTTGGATGACATCACAGGGTCCGCCATCTTGGTTCCAGTCACATGACTCCATGGGCGCCGCCATCTTGCACGACACCACGTGACCACTAGGAGGCCGCCATCTTGGATGACATCACAAGGGCGGCCATCTTGGTTACAGGTCACATGACGGCATGGGGGCCGCCATCTTAGATGACATCACAGGGGTCGCCATCTTGGATCCATGGTCACGTGACCGCCGCCATCTTGGTTCTGGGTCACATGACTGTATGGGCGCCGCCATCTTGATGACTCATCACGACGTCACGACGGCCGCCATTTTGTAGGGTTAGGGTTAGGGTTAGGGTTAGGGTTAGGGTTAGGGTTAGGGTTAGGGTTAGGGTTAGGGTTAGGGTTAGGGTTAGGGTTAGGGTTAGGGTTAGGGTTAGGGTTAGGGTTAGGGTTAGGGTTAGGGTTAGGGTTAGGGTTAGGGTTAGGGTTAGGGTTAGGGTTAGGGTTAGGGTTAGGGTTAGGGTTAGGGTTAGGGTTAGGGTTAGGGTTAGGGTTAGGGTTAGGGTTAGGGTTAGGGTTAGGGTTAGGGTTAGGGTTAGGGTTAGGGTTAGGGTTAGGGTTAGGGTTAGGGTTAGGGTTAGGGTTAGGGTTAGGGTTAGGGTTAGGGTTAGGGTTAGGGTTAGGGTTAGGGTTAGGGTTAGGGTTAGGGTTAGGGTTAGGGTTAGGGTTAGGGTTAGGGTTAGGGTTAGGGTTAGGGTTAGGGTTAGGGTTAGGGTTAGGGTTAGGGTTAGGGTTAGGGTTAGGGTTAGGGTTAGGGTTAGGGTTAGGGTTAGGGTTAGGGTTAGGGTTAGGGTTAGGGTTAGGGTTAGGGTTAGGGTTAGGGTTAGGGTTAGGGTTAGGGTTAGGGTTAGGGTTAGGGTTAGGGTTAGGGTTAGGGTTAGGGTTAGGGTTAGGGTTAGGGTTAGGGTTAGGGTTAGGGTTAGGGTTAGGGTTAGGGTTAGGGTTAGGGTTAGGGTTAGGGTTAGGGTTAGGGTTAGGGTTAGGGTTAGGGTTAGGGTTAGGGTTAGGGTTAGGGTTAGGGTTAGGGTTAGGGTTAGGGTTAGGGTTAGGGTTAGGGTTAGGGTTAGGGTTAGGGTTAGGGTTAGGGTTAGGGTTAGGGTTAGGGTTAGGGTTAGGGTTAGGGTTAGGGTTAGGGTTAGGGTTAGGGTTAGGGTTAGGGTTAGGGTTAGGGTTAGGGTTAGGGTTAGGGTTAGGGTTAGGGTTAGGGTTAGGGTTAGGGTTAGGGTTAGGGTTAGGGTTAGGGTTAGGGTTAGGGTTAGGGTTAGGGTTAGGGTTAGGGTTAGGGTTAGGGTTAGGGTTAGGGTTAGGGTTAGGGTTAGGGTTAGGGTTAGGGTTAGGGTTAGGGTTAGGGTTAGGGTTAGGGTTAGGGTTAGGGTTAGGGTTAGGGTTAGGGTTAGGGTTAGGGTTAGGGTTAGGGTTAGGGTTAGGGTTAGGGTTAGGGTTAGGGTTAGGGTTAGGGTTAGGGTTAGGGTTAGGGTTAGGGTTAGGGTTAGGGTTAGGGTTAGGGTTAGGGTTAGGGTTAGGGTTAGGGTTAGGGTTAGGGTTAGGTTAGGGTTAGGGTTAGGGTTAGGGTTAGGGTTAGGGTTAGGGTTAGGGTTAGGGTTAGGGTTAGGGTTAGGGTTAGGGTTAGGGTTAGGGTTAGGGTTAGGGTTAGGGTTAGGGTTAGGGTTAGGGTTAGGGTTAGGGTTAGGGTTAGGGTTAGGGTAGGGTTAGGGTTAGGGTAGGGTTAGGGTTAGGGTTAGGTTAGGGTTAGGGTTAGGGTTAGGGTTAGGGTTAGGGTTAGGGTTAGGGTTAGGGTTAGGGTTAGGGTTAGGGTTAGGGTTAGGGTTAGGGTTAGGGTTAGGGTTAGGGTAGGGTTAGGGTTAGGGGTTAGGGTTAGGGTTAGGGTTAGGGTTAGGGTTAGGGTTAGGGTTAGGGTTAGGGTTAGGGTTAGGGTTAGGGTTAGGGTTAGGGTTAGGGTTAGGGTTAGGGTTAGGGTTAGGGTTAGGGTTAGGGTTAGGGTTAGGGTTAGGGTTAGGGTTAGGGTTAGGGTTAGGGGTTAGGGTTAGGGGTAGGGTTAGGGTTAGGGTTAGGGTTAGGGTTAGGGTTAGGGTTAGGGTTAGGGTAGGGTTAGGGTTAGGGTTAGGGTTAGGGTTAGGGTTAGGGTTAGGGTTAGGGTTAGGGTTAGGGTTAGGGTTAGGGTTAGGGTTAGGGTTAGGGTTAGGGTTAGGGTATGGGTTAGGGTTAGGGTTAGGGTTCGGGTTAGGGTTAGGGTTAGGGTTAGGGTTAGGGTTCTGGTTAGGTTAGGGTTAGGGAAGGGTTGAGGGTGGTAGGGTTAGGGTTAGGGTTAGGGTTAGGGTTAGGGTTAGGGTTAGGGTTAGGGTTAAGGGTTAGGGTTAGGGTTAGGGTTAGGGTTAGGGTTAGGGTTAGGGTTAGGGTTAGGGTTAGGGTTAGGGTTAGGGTTAGGGTTAGGGTTAGGGTTAGGGTTAGGGTTAGGGTTAGGGTTAGGGTTAGGGTTAGGGTTAGGGTTAGGGTTAGGGTTAGGGTTTTGGGTTAGGGTTAGGGTTAGGGTTAGGGTTAGGGTTAGGGTTAGGGTAGGGTTAGGGTTAGGGGTAGGGTTAGGGTTAGGGTTAGGGTTAGGGTTAGGGTTAGGGTAGGGTTAGGGGGTAGGGTGTGCGGGGTTGGGGTTGGGTTAGGGGTCGGGTTAGGGGTTAGGGGTTCGGGGTCAGGGGTTGGGGCTTAGGG